>NC_090378.1:109020819-109323937 GCF_036365525.1 Heterodontus francisci
AGTAGCTTTCTCAATGAGATACGCTTCCGCTCACTATTATGGGAAAGAGGGTTCAGCAGTTGAGAATGAGGGGAAGGAATGCTGTGTCATTCGACCATAAAATACAACAACTAAATCATAGAATCAACTGCAGGCTGGACACTAGACAGAGGTTAAGCTGATCTTTAGAACATTTATTTCATCTGAAAGAAAAAGTGTAGCTAAGGAGCCATATTACTATAATGGATACAATAGAATAAGGTCATTAATCTACCTTATCAGGAGTATTCCTTTCAACCTTTGGTACTCATTCTCTGAAAGCATTATGTTTTCTAAATGGGTATAGGAAAGCCAAGCTACAAGCTGGCACAGTGTGAGTACAGAACTACAGTATATACTAACAAGTCTCAAGGCAGGGCTAAGATCGGCAGAGTTTCATTTCATCTCCCTCACTGATTCCAGGCACTGAGCAAAATCAGTTCAGGTCGTACGAATTAACATCTTCAAAAATAGTCGGAACATACTTGATTGAGAATGGGACTGAAGATTACAGGATTGTTTATAAACTGAGGAGAAGAACAACAAAGTCGTGAGAGCTAGGGCTGGGGAAGGGCCTGTCGAGAGCAGCGCACTGAAGAAAGAATATTTATACGTTGCTTTTCGCAATCTCAGCATGTCCCAAAGCACTTCACAGCCAATGAAATACTTTTTGAAGTGTAGTCACTGTTGTAATGTAGGGAAGCACCGGAGCCAAATTACACACTGCAAGATCTTACAAACACCAGTGACATCAGTGACCAAATAATCTGTCTTTGATTCTGTTGGTCGAGGGATCATTTTTGGTCAGAACATTGTGTTAACTCCCTGCTGCTCCTCAAATAGTGGCATGGGAACTTTCACATCAACTGAGAGGGCAGACGTTTAACGTCTCAGCCAAGATATGGCACCTCCCTCAGTGCTGTACTCCCTCAGTGCTGCACTGAAGTACAAAGCAAGACGTTGTGCTCATGTCTCTGGAATGGGGCTTGAACCCACAAATTTCTGACTTAGAGGCAAGAGCGCTACCCACTAAGCCAAGGCTTACAGGTTAGATGAATATATTTTGGAGTTCTTTATTACTTTTGGGTAATTTGTACAAAATCTTACTTTAGGAGCTTAAATGGGTGCAGTCAAGCCTGTGATAGGGTAGAGTGTACATGGTGTGTTAAAGGAGATTAAATAATAATGTGTATAACTTGTTCCTATGTTCTCACTCATTCTCTCATTATCGAAAAGGATCTTGCCGACCTTTCTGCTTTTGTATATTATTTTATGTGCAATGAACTTTGGATCATTACTTTTAGCCTGTAACTGGCGATCTCGCAGTGTATTACTCTTATGCCCTTTGAGGTAAATGGAGAACATGGTGAGCATCCCATGTTTTCCTAAAAGGCAATTTATCACAATTGAGGTTAATTATTAAACCTAGGCTAGGTTAACTCATGCGTAACTGGTTTCAGTTCATAAAAGCCTTAAATGCGCAAGTTGTAATCTAAGTGAGAACATGACAAAGATGTTGAGTAAAAGCCCAAACTCCAACAGAGACATTGACTGAACTTATGTCTTCATGATTCCTGGGGACGCAGGCTCTTTGGGACATGTGCTATCCCATGTCCACTAGTATTTAAAACATAGATGTCCTTAATAACTATTCTTCTTCCTCCCCCTCCTAACCTTCCAATAGAACATTAAATCACCGCTTTCTGAGAAAATAACTGCCATCATTGCCAGGCACCTTTGGTGTTCCATACCACCTACCTTGTGATCAACGACACACTGTTCTGCCATTGCCCCAGTGGAACTCACACCTATCACACGGTCTCCCTAAACAGAATGCAAAATAAATGTCATAGGTTAGAAGAACTTATGTTGCACAGTTCAGAAACTCTGTTACAGACAGAATGGTATGCTGACACTCCAATGCACCAACTTGTTGCACTGGAGGTTGTTACGAATGCTGAACGCAATTCCAAACCAATTCTCTTTTTAAACTAAATATTTATCAGAATTTTTCTAATGATAATCAATTGGTGCCCAATGTCTAGGTAGATATTGCCTCTTCAAATTATGCTTTGTTACTCAGGTTAAATATTTTCAAATTGCTATAATCAAATTAGTGGTGCTTTGTTGCTTTTATAAATCCATCTCTTTTTGAAAATGTAATCTAATAGTAATACTAGAGAAAAAGCCAAGAATGAAGCATGTAGTGGGAAATAAACGATAAAAAAGACCATTACAACCAATCCATTTTACAAAAGCATTGAAAATTACAAGAAAATAAATTTGTGAACATCCGAGCTCAAGTCCTGTTCCTCACATGACTTTCACAAATGCAGACTCTCTGTCAAAAGTCCAATGGATCACAACTCGAAGCAGGAGACCTGGTTGATTCCAGCCTCCCCCAACACCCATCCTGGTTTGGGACCACTGGGGCAAACTGCAACACCTGTATCATCACTCTGGCGGATAGGAGCTGCCTAAGCAAGGGCCAGGAAACAAATCTGTGACGCTGTACCTCACAGCTTAGTACCAAACCACACAGTGCATTTAGCTACCAATCACATTAGAGGAACACAAGGTATCACAAGACACTATTAAACATTTACCTTGCGAATCGTTCTGACATTTGGACCGACCTCCAGCACTGACCCTGCAAACTCCAGTCCTGCAAAACAAGTGTTATTCACTGGTGAAACAACTTATCCCGAGAATGGGATTTTATGCACTAATCACAGCAGTCTCACTTTTTCTTTTTTGATTCATGGTAATTCAACCAGTAGATACAAGTGGGGAGGACCATTCTCGCTCATCCACCCAGCCAAAAAAAAAATTACATTCCCCACCTCCTCAATCAAGTTTGTTCTATGCTGGAAAGCCAGTTGGTTTTATTTTTGTACTAAAATCTTAGACTTCTGTGTGTTTAAAAAAACTGAAAAAAGGATTTTCAGTCAACTTGGACACCTGCAAATAGCTGGAATTTTTGGATGTTGACTTTGTTTACAAGAATAGGAGAAGAAAGCAGTTTCAAGGAAACAGCAAGGGGTTTTGACCTCCTTTGAGTGACTACAACTATTATTTTTCCTGACCACATCCATCATCCTGAAAATAAATTACTGTCTACTAGGCCAGTTAAACTGCACAGTTTTGCCTCGGTGCAAAGTGCTTTTAGCTTTGAAAAACCAATAGTGTTGTTTTCACAGATCCTGATCTACCTCTCCCCAACATCATCTTCACTGTTTTGCTTCACATCTCTTAGACTATGATGCTAACTTTCATCATGTGTTGTACAGTTAGCTGTATCATTCTATGATTTTGACCAGTTTAGCCATTCGTCACCAGATTTGGCTGGGCCACATAAATAACTAGCTGTTCTGTTCTTCTGTGCCAAAACAATCCATTAATCCAAGATCATCCTGAAATACAAAGACAACCCCTGGATTCTCTACTCCATGACAAACCTTCTTAAAACCCTCTCACCTGCCTTCTCTATCCTCATCTCCAACAAGCATGAGCAGCATGGACTTCTTTGTCAAGAAGACTGAGATGATCTGCTCAGCTGTCTCTACTACTTCTCTCCCTTCCCCTAGACTAAGGGGCCCAATTCCCTCTCAGGTTCCCCCCTGCCCTTGCCCTGAACTTGCATCTTCCTCTAGTTGCACTCCTATCTCCCCCCATGCCCTCTCCAAGCTTATCTTGTCCATGAGACCCATCTCATGCTCTCGCAACCTATTCCCACCAAACTGCTAACCATCCAAGTTCCCTTCCTGGATCTCATGTTAGCTGATATTGTTAAAGGTTCCCTATTCCCATCAAATCAGCTGTTATCACCCACCTCCTCAAAAACCCACCGTTGACCTCTCTGTCCTTGAAAACTACCACTCCATCAACATCCATTTTCTCTCCAGTCTTTGACTGTACTGTTGTCATCAAATCTGTGACCATCTATCCTGCATCTTCATGTTTGAATCCCTTCAATCTGGTTTCCACCCCGGTCACAGCACTGAAGTGACTCTTATCAAAGTCACAAATGACATCCTAAGTGACAGTGACAAAGGTAATTTTTTTCCCTGCTTATCCTTCTCAATCTGTCTGCAGCCTTTGAAACGGTTGACCACACCATCCTTTTCCAATACCTCTCCACTGTCACTCAGCTGGGTGGATCTGCCCTTACCTTGCTCCATTCCTATCTATGTAGTCGTAGCCAGAGAATCACCTGTGATGGCTTCTCTTCCTGCTTCTGCACCATTACATCTGGAGCCCCCAAGGATCTATCCTTGGCCCCTCCAACTTCTCATCTACATGCTATCTCTTGGCAACATTGTCAGATCCCACACATATACTGACAACACCCTTATCAAATCACCACCATGTCTTCTGACCCCCTCCATTTCTTCTGATTTGTCAAGCTGTTTGTCTGACATCCACTGTTGGACAAGCAGATATTTCCTCCAATTAATTATTGGGAAGACTGACGACTTCCCTCTCCCTGGCAACTGGCTGAGGTTGGACCAGACTTCACAACCTCAGCATCCTACATGACTCTCAGCTGAGCTTCCAGACCCATTTCCTATCCGTCACCAAGACCACCTACCTACACCTCCATATCATCCCCTGTCTCCATCCCTACCTCAGCTAATCTGCTGCTGAAAACCTCACCCACGTCTTAGCTACCTCTAGATGGAACCATTCCATAGCTCTCCTGGCCAGCCTCCCACCTCGAACCCTCCCTAAGCTTGAGCTCATCCAAAACTCTGCTGCCTGTATCTTATCTCGCACCAAGTCCCATTCTCCCATTACCCCTATGTTCACTGCTCTACATTGGATCCAAGTCCAGAAACTCCTCAATTTTAAAATTCTCATCTTCATTTTCAAGTCCCTCTATGGCCTCGCCCCTCCCTAGCTCTGTAACCTCCTCTTGCCCTACAACCCTCCGAGATATCTATGTTCCTCCAATTCTGGTCTCTTGCTCATCCCCAATGTTGCTCACTTCACCACTGGTGGCTGTGCCTTCAGCTGCCTAGATCCTAAGCTCTGGAATTCCCTCCCTAAACTTCTCCGCCTTCCTACCTCCCTCTGCTCCTTTAAGATGCTCCTTAAAACTATCCTTCTTTGACCAAGTTTTTGGTCACCCGTCCTATCTCCTTCTGTGGCTTTTTGTTTGCTAATCGCCCTGTGAAGTGCCTTGGCACAATTTACTACATTAAAGCTGCTATATAATGGGCTAATGGGAAGATTCTTGGTAGTGTAGATGAGCAGAGAGATCTTGGTGTCCAGGTACATAAATCCCTGAAAGTTGCCACCCAGGTTAATAGAGCTGTTAAGAAGGCATATGGTGTGTTAGCTTTTATTAGTAGGGGGATCGAGTTTAGGAGCCACGAGGTCATGCTGCAGCTGTACAGAACTCTGGTGCGGCCGCACCTGGAGTCTTGCGTGCAGTTCTGGTCACCGCATTATAGGAAGGATGTGGAAGCTTTGGAAAAGGTGCAGAGGAGATTTATTAGGATGTTGCCTGGTATGGAGGGAAGGTCTTACGAGGAAAGGCTGAGGGACTTGAGGTTGTTTTCGTTAGAGAGGAGGAGGAGAAGAGGTGACTTAATAGAGACATATAAGATAATCAGAGGGTTGGACAGGGTGGATAGTGAGAGCCTTTTTCCTCGGATGGTGATGGCAAACACGAGGGGACATAGCTTTAAGTTGAGGGGTGATAGATATAGGACAGATGTCAGAGGTAGTTTCTTTACACAGAGAGTAGTAGGGGCGTGGAACGCCCTGCCTGCAACAGTAGTAGACTCGCCAACTTTAAGGGCATTTAAGTGGTCATTGGATAGACATATGGATGAAAATGGAATAGTGTAGGTCAGATAGTCGGCGCAACATCGAGGGCTGAAGGGCCTGTACTGCGCTGTAATGTTGTATGTTCTATATAAATACAAATTGCTGTTGTCATTTCCGCTAAAGTTACGATGGCCAATCCAGAGAACTGCCAATGAAATTTCCAGCATATTCCTATTATGAGCTTCACGCAAGCTTAATTTCACCTGAAATGGGCAAGCACAATAGAATAAAACCCAGACAGTATTAAACTTCTTAACCCAGGATTCACACAATAAAGTAACAAAAATTCTGGTCTTATACAACCAAGGCTGCCTTTACCTGGAGTGAAGGGGATCGGACGTCGCTCCTGATACAGGCCCTGGCACATCAGAAGATCAGCAAAGTTCACACCACAGCGATGAACATCCACTCGCACCTAACGACAAAAGGCAGGACATTTTTAGACAAACAGCTTCAGTACAACTCCAAGGAATCACACAGTATCACCATGCCATTTGTCTCAGAATCACCACATCTCCCAGTCATGCATTGCCAGTGCAAGTCCAATACCAGGTAGTATTAGGTCATGTACAGTCAACACCTTTCCATTCCTAGTCAGGTACAGTCAACACCTTTCCATCCCTAGTCAGGTACAGTCAACATATCTCCGCCCCAAGTCGGATCGGTCAACACGTCTCCACCCACAGTCATATACAGTTAACCCACCTCTGATAACTGTTTGATGTCAGTCTCAGCAGGCAGTTTCCCCTGGTAATTCAATATATTATAATAGAAAAAATTAGATATGAGATAACGGTCAGGCTATTTTATTTCATTACTCAGGTTAATTTTATTGCTTATCACATGGGACATTAAATGTAATAAGCAAGTCTCATTTTATTTTCAATAAATGTTTTAGATTGAAACCAGTCTGAGAGCTAACAGCTATTTAAAATAACCCGCACTTATCCGTCCAGAGCAACTTACGTCAGTGGGCTTGAGTGCAACTGAAGGCAGCTGCTGAATCACCAGTGGTTTCTTTAACTCGGTGCACAGTGCTGCTTGGTACGAATGGCCAGATTCTGTGGCACTGCTGGTGCCAATCGCTGCCAGTCCATTTAACTTCTTTGCTGAATGATTCCTCCTGTGCAAAGGAGCTAAACGTTATGTTCAATTTAGCACAGGAGCATTAAAGCATCAAACTGAACCCGCTGGTGACCACTAACAATCTGTCAGCCCCAGTAACTCCAATAGTATTGCTACTGCTGGGGACGCCACAAGTTTCTGCGATGAAATCAAATCCATCCAAGCCGGAGCAATTGCAATTAACAGCAAAGTCACAAGCGCATTCGATTGTCCTTTTACCAGTTCCCCCCACCACCCCCACTCTAGTCATGCTGCGTCAATGCTCCAGCAGAGGTTGCAGCTCAAACAAGTGGCCATTCCAAAGATAGAATGTTGTCGCTTTTTCACACAAAGCATAGTAGGACTCTGTAACGCTCTGCCCCAAAAGGCTTTAGATCCAAAGATCATTGGAGCTTTCAAGACTGAGGTAGGTGGGTTTTTTTGTTGGGTAAGGGTGACACAGGATATGGAGCAAATTCAGGAAAATAGAGCTGAGGTACAGTCTTCAGGAGGACATAGACAGGCTGGTGGAAAGGTGAACATGTGGCAGATGAAATTTAAAGCAGAGAATTGTAAAGTGATACATTTTGGAAGGAAGGAGAGGCAATATAAACTAAATGTTTCAATTTTAAAGAGGGTGCAGAAACAGAGAGACCTGGGGGTGTATGTACATAAATCTTTGACGGTGGCAGGACAAGTTGAGAGGGATGTCTACAAAACTTACAGGACCCTTGGCTTTATTAATAGAGGAATTGAGTTCAAAAGCAAGGAACAAATGCTAATCCTTTATAAAACACTGCTTAGGCCTCAGCTGCAGTATGGTGTTCAATTCTGGATGCCATACCTTAAAGAGTGTGCAGAAGAGATTTACTAAAATGACCTCAGAAATGAGGGGCTTCAGTTATGTGGAGACCAGTAAAACTGGGGTTGCTTTCCTTAGAACAGAGGTTAAGAGAAGATTTGATGGAGGTGTTCAAAGTTAGGAGAAACTGTTCCCAGGGCAGAAAGGTCAGGAACCAGAAGACACAGATTTAAGGTGATTGGCAAAAGAACCAGAGGCAACATGAGGAAATATGTTTTTACGATCTGGAATGCACTGCTTGAAATAATGGTGGAAGCAGATTCGATGGCAACATCAAAAAGAGAATTGGATAAATACTTGACGGGAAAACATATGTAGGGCCACAGTGAAAGAGCAGGGGTGTGGGACTATTGGATAGCTCTACCAAAGAAACAGCACAGGCACAATGGGCCGAATGGCCTCCTTTGGTGCCATATCATTCCATGATCCTAAACCAGAACAGTTCAACATACATCCAAGTTGGAAAGATGCAAGAAAACGGAACATAATAGAAACTAAGCATATAAGGAAGAAGTGTGCAGCAAACAAACAATGAGAGTGACCTGTAAAAGACAGCTTTAGCTTCTCATGATGGCTGAATAGGTAAAGACAGTATGTGACATGGTACTGAGCCACAGAAAGAATGAACTTGCATTTACATAGCACCTTTGACAACCTCAGGATGTCCCAAAGCTCCTTACTCTCAATGAAGTACTTTTGAAGTCTATTTGGCAGTCAATTTGCACATAGCAAGCTCCCACATACAGCAATGTGACAATAACCAGATAAACTGTTTAGGAGATGCTGGTCGAGGGATAAATATTGGCCTGGACACCCAGGATACCTCCCCTGCTTTTCTTCAACATAGTGCCATGGGATCTTCTACGTCCACCTAAGAGGGCAGATGGGGCCTGAATTTAACATCTCATCCAAAAGACAAAACCTCCAACAGTGCAGCACTCCTGTAGTACTGCATGGGAGCATCAGCCAGAAGGTGCCAGGTGCTGGGTTAGCTTATTCCAGCGACAGGCACTACCATTGGCCAGAGTCTCTGGGGCAAGGTAGGAAAAATTAGCCAGGGTTCCGGCTTCTGATCAGTAACCCTTAGTGGCAAGTGCATGTGTCGGTGGGTCAGGTTCAGGGTGAGTGGTGATCACCCACCCCAGTCAATTACCTGCTGGCACTCAATGTCAGGGCACACACAGAGAGTGGGAAAATTATCATATGTTGGTGAGATTCCAACACATATTCCAGAGTGGCCATGGAGGGAATTGTAAAAGAAAAAGACTTTTAACCATGATCTCAATGAATGGCTAAACAGGTTTAACGGGCTGAATGGCTTACTCCTGTTCCTCTGTCTGTTACACATGCATTCTATTAATTTTCTGTGCCATCTGCTCAAAACCCACAGAGGCGAACCTGGCCCAATGGTTATGTACTTTCATTTAATCTGACCAGAGGAAGCAGCAAAATTAAGTTTGCAAACAGTCAAAACAATCCCGGAAGTCGGCAGCTGTGCTTTAAAGGTGGACAGGGACTGCATTTTAACAAAAAACAAAATCAGAATCTGTGAGGCCCATTTCTGTGTTTAGACAAGAACCGTCTGCTGACTGCTCGGAAACCCCAACCGGAGCGCTGAGCTGCGATGAGTGCAGTTCCTTTCGGACTCAACACAGGTTAAAGTGCAGGCCCGCGGCAGAAGCACGATCTGAACATCAGCCTCCCGCTATGAACACTGCTAACCTGACCACATCCCGCAGTATCCACTCCGGAACCGTGCAGAACACGAGTGTTGCCGCTCGCCTCATCCCGCCTGTCAATCAACAGATGATTGACAGCACCTGGGCCCAGGAAACCCTCAGCAGCGTCATCTAGCCGCGGCAAGGGGGCACTGCAGCAGGCGGCGAGACAAATTGCAACAGGCGGCAGACTGCAGAGGCTGCCAACTCTGATTGGAGGCGTTCCTGGAGGTTTGATGACCTGGTGTCTGATCATGTGATGGTTGCAACTGTTGTTGGTGGCTATGTCTTTGTTCCTGGTTTTGTGAGAAGTTCCAAGAACCAGGGGATGAAAAGGGGAGGGGATTAGCAAAGGAACTATCATTCCACTCGTAACTCACAATTGTAATTCACTGAAATTGCACCGACAACTAATTACGGATAAAACTCAGATTCTATTTATAACCAACAGTAATACAATAACTCACCGATAGTCTATATTTAACTGTTGCACGGGTTAGTTATCCTACCTGTAAATAGTAGTAATCCTATAATTCACTGACATTCACCCTAATTTAAGGTGATTGGCAGAAGAAGCCACAGCGACATGAGGAAAAACATTTTTACACAGCAGGTGGTTAGAATCTGGAATCCACTGCCTGAGAGTGTGGCGGAGGCAGATTCAATTGAGGCCTTTGAAAGAGAACTGGATAGTTATTTGGAGGAAGATCTGTATGACCACAGGGTAAAGGCAGAGAGTGGGACTAGGTGAGTCGCTCTTGCAGAGAGCTGGCACAGACACGATAGCTTGAATAGCCTCCTGTGCTGTAACCATTCTAAGATCCTATGATCACTTTAGACAGAATTCAGCTGCATTGCACAAGGTGCAGCCTGGCTCCCTAGTCAATACCACTTTTCGCAGTTCCCATCTCTCTCCCTGGACTCCAGTTTTGGAACCTAAGGAAATGTGTTTTCTAAATGGTGAGAAGCTAGGAACTTCGGAGGAGCAGAGATTGAGGGGTCCTTTACAGAAATCACTAAAAGCTAGTGGACAGATGTAAAAAATAATCTAAAAGGTTCATGGAGTGTTGGCCTTTATCTCAACTGGGCTGGAATACAAAGTTATGCTACAGTTGGTTGAATGGAAAAATATTGGCCAAGACCTCACACTTCAGGAAGGACATATTGGTCTCGGAAGGGGTCTAGTGCAGATTCACCAGAATGATACTTAGACTAAAGGGTTAAATTATGGGGACAGGTTGCATAGAGACTATTATGGGGAGAGAGACTAGAACTAGGGGACACAGTTTAAAAATAAGGGGTCACCCATTTAAGACTGCTGAGGAGAAATGTTTTTCTCAGAGCTGAGTGTCTTTGGAACTCTCTTCCACAGAGAGCGGTGGAGGCAGGGTAATTGAATATTTTTAAAACAGAGGTAGATAAATTCTTGACTAACAAGGGAGTCAAAGGGTATCGGGGATAGGTGGGAAAGTGGAGTTGAGGCCACAATCAGATCAGCCAGAATCTTATTAAATAGCGGAGCAGGTTTGAAGGGGCCAAATGGGCTATTCCTACTTCTAATGTGTATGTTTGTATCAGACTTGTATTCCTTTGAATATAGATTAAGAGGTGGTCTAATTGAGATATTTAAGTGGATTAAATTATTTGATAGAAGAAACTATTTCCTCTCTCGGGGAAGTCCAGAACAAAGGGGGCATAATCTTAAAATTAGAGCTAAACAATTCAGCGGTGATGTCAGCAAGCACTTCTTCACATAAATAGGAGTGCAAACCTGGAACTGTCTCCCTTAGAAAGCTGTGGAATCAACTGGAAATTTCAAAACAGAGATTGATAGATTTTTTTAGGTAAGAATGTTAAGGGATATGGAACCAAGGCAGGTAAATGGAGTTGAGATACAGACCAAGCATGATATAATGTAATGGTGGAACAGGATCCAAGGGCTGAATAATCTCCTATTCCTACCTCAATAATTGCTTGTAAGGAATCATACCATGGTCCAATTTCCCTTTGTTCAAGAACTTTCCTTCCCTCTTGATTCTTCCAGTGACAATCCTCCATCTCTGTCCCCTTGTTTTCATTCATCAACCAGTGGAAACAAGCTTTCACTATTTATCCACAGTACAGTCCCCAGGTTTCACTCATCCTTTACCGGTTGCTCCTCTTTCAGCACCGCTCCCACTCACCACATTGTTGCTGATGCTACTACAATCTCTGTAGACAATACTGGCCCTCACAACTATCACACCCCATTCCCAATTCTCCCTCTTTCTCCTCCACTCATGGCCCAATCGCAATCCAATTTCCATCTCTCTCAGCTGCATGCCCAGTCTCCCTGGTTTCCCCAAACCTCCATTTTCCCTTTCAAAAGGCAGGTTAGCATTTCCAGTTGGAGATCCTTTGTTACAGGGAGGGCCAAGCCAAGGTTTGTTCCCTCATCTGGGCGGAGGTGGCTGTATTTTCCAAGAGGAAGTATTCTTGATAAGCAAGGGGGTGGAAGGTTACTGAGGGTAGGTGGAAATGTGGAGTAATCAGTTCAGCCATGAACTTATTGAATGGGGTGCAGGCTCGAAGGGCCGAGTGGCCTACTCCTGCTCCAGATTCATATGTTCGTATGATGCTTCAATTGTCTGCCCTTTTCTCTGGGTTAGGGAAGCAAACAAAAAAAATCAGAGGTTGTGAAATGTGAAGAAGGACATGATAGCAACCTCATTGCTTTTTAACTCCTATCCCTCAGTCAAAAAAACTCAGAAGATTTAATAAAGAATTCTGGATATCGGTCTTTATATGTCATCTTGTATTTATATTCCACCTTTAACACAGAAATATCCCTAGGTGTTTCATGGGAGATAGGTTGTGTGCAGGTTGAGTAGAGACCTGGGGTAGAAGTAGAACAGGGAACAGAAATCTGGGCTCGCAGCAGAATGGGGAGCAGAGACCTGGAATAGTAGTAGAACAGGGAGCAGAGACCTGGAATAGTAGTTGTTATGACCGACCGCTCCAGTCAAAGCCCCCAATCAAAATATACGATTCTGATTGTGGTGGGAGAAACACACTGTTAATTCAATCCCGTCACTCCACAGATTGCCTAACATATCATTTTAAACTTTCCAAATTAAAGAAAGACTCAACCAAATTGTGCCATTTATTAACCCCTGAATGAGGCTAACCAAACCAGGTGTATTTAAATCAATAAATTAACTCTTTAGTTAGAAAAACTAAATTTGTAAACATAAACATAAAGATATAAACAACATTTAAAATAGAAAAAATTAGAGTCCTTGCAAATTTATGCCCCTGCTGCAGGTGAAAAAGTCCAAGGTTGCTTGAAGTCCTCACAGCCGTCTGATGGGGAAAAAATGTTCTTCAACAGTAGAACAGTCCGTAGTCTAATTTCATCAATAAGTGATGCTTTCCTTCCCCAGCGAATTTCAACAATTAACGACTTGCAAACTTTTAAAATTAATCAATTTAGCTTTCGAATTTTTGAGGGATAAAGATGGTCACACTCTAACTTCCCTTCCTTCAGTTTAAATTATCAGAGATCACTGTTTTGGCTTGATGTTTTTAGAATTTTGAGAGATAATAATTAAACAGACTAAATTTTTTTCTTTCAGGTGTGAACACCGGCTGTTTGTCTGTGTTCTCTGTTAGAACAGACTGTCTTCAACTAAAAAGCCAGTTCAAAATTGAATTGTCCAAGTGGCTGTATCCAAGGTAACAAGAATGCACCCTTTGAATCGCAGTCTCCAAATCGCTGTATCCAATGGCAACCAAAATGCATTTTCTCTATCTCCTGAGTTCTTGCTAGTTCTTAAAGCAGTACAGCTCCTTTTCCAGCCTTAAAGACACACCACATATTCCCTGGAGAAAAAAAAACTACAGGACCATGACACAGTAAAATGGGGAGCAGGACTTGGAGCAGCAGCAGAATAGGGAAGAGACCTGGGGTAGGGAGACCAGGGCAGTAGAATCTTATGCCAGAATTAAGGCCAGAGGTGGCAGAAAATAGACTCTGCCTTTATGATTGTCCAACTATCAGTGGTAATCGGGCACCTGGGCTGGTGGTGGAAAACACAATCAGAATTGCCAATAAATAGGTTCCTCCAGCAACACAACTGAGTTGTGCTGTTGCTGCTCCAATGGGATTTCTGTGATTCTAACATTATTCAAAATTCCACATGGCCAATTCCACCCATTCATCCAGGAAACCAGAAAACCAATGCCCCTATTGATGAGACTTCACTTCGAATAATAATGATCCTGAAGTGAGAGGGAGCCCAGTTGCCGTGGATCAGCACACTGTGTCCTCTGGGACTGGGTTTGAATCCAGCCTTTGGCCCATCTCTCTTTAAGCTGTCAGGTGAAAGGACTTTGTGCAATTGGGAACTGGGTTGAGATTGTGCAATCATAAGCCTTCCCCACTATTCTACACTAATTAACCATCTCCATTACAGACCACAAGATTTAGGGGGCAGGAAACACCGAGTGCTGATCTAGAGTTGGGACTGAGATACAATATTGGGGAAGAGTTGTGTACTAGATCTGACCTGGAGTACCTGACACTGATTCTGGGTACCTCAAGCAGGAGGATGTTCTATTCTCCCAGAACTAACATTTCTCCCCAAAACAAGCACAAATCAGAAATAATTATACAAAGAATCTCCTCCCAAAAATTAACCTGAATCTTCAGAGGCTGATCAGCCTTCTATATATTTCCAGGTTTAATTCTGCACCCGTGAAGCTTTCATTGAAAATCAATTGTTCGGAGTGGCATAATTTCACAGCCAATGAATAACATTTGAAGGGTAGTCACTATTCTGTTGTCGCAGAACAAGGTCCCATAATAGCAAATGCGGTAAATGACCAGTTAATGCATTTTTTGTGGTGGTGGTTGAGTGTTTTCCAGGTCACCCAGAAAGCTCCCTGCTTGTCCCTACATAATGACCCTGTACATCTGACTGAACAGGCAGACAGGGACGCAGTTTAATGTCTTGTCTGAAACATGGCACTTCCAACAGTGTGACACTTCCTCAGTACTGCACTTAAGTATCAGTCAGATTGCACATTCAAGTCCTTGTAGCATGTAGACAACAACTAAGATGACTTAGAGCTCCATAGATATTTCAGGTGACTGTGCAAACAAAAAAGGAAAGCTGTTTGTGGAGATGCAGAGACCACATTCGGACAGGTTGGAGTGGAAACAGGAGGGAGCTGGGGTGTGAAGGTGGACTGTAGAGTATAATGGAGTGATCAGCAGTGCTTGAAAGTTAAAAGATGACCAGGACAATTTGCCACTGCCACACCAAATTTCAAGGGTCATGTGAGTAGGCTGGGAAATGGCTGGGTGAGACAGACTGCTGGGAGAGGCAGGTCTGGAATTGGCTGGTGAAAATGTGCACAAGGATTTTGGAGATAAGTGGTAGTTTGAGACAATGGAGATCTCAGGCCATTTCATTAAGCAGTGTTTCCTTCCAATGGCATTGTTCTTTCCCCTCCATTACCAGCACCTTATCTTCTTTCTTCTTCTTTGGCCTCCTTATCTCGAGAGACAATGGATACGCGCCTGGAGGTGGTCAGTGGTGTGTGGAGCAGCGCCTGGAGTGGCTATAAAGGCCAATTCTAGAGTGACAGGCTCTTCCACAGGTGCTGCAGAAAAATTTGTTTGTCAGGGCTGTTACACAGTTGGCTCTCCCCTTGCGCTTCTGTCTTTTTTTTTTAACCAACTGCTCAGTCTCTTCCACTTGCCACACTTTAGCCCCGCCTTTATGGCTGCCCGCCAGCTCTGGCGAACACTGGCAACTGACTCCCACGACTTGTGATCAATGTCACAGGACTTCATGTCGTTTGCAGATGTCTTTAAAGCGGAGACATGGACGGCCGGTGGGTCGGATACCAGTGGCGAGCTCGCTGTACAATGTGTCTTTGGGGATCCTGCCAATCTTCCATGCGGCTCACATGGCCAAGCCATCTCAAGCGCCGCTGACTCAGTAGTGTGTATAAGCTGGGGATGTTGGCCGTCTCAAGGACTTCTGTGTTGGAGATACGGTCCTGCCACCTGATGCCAAGTATTCTCCGGAGGCAGCGAAGATGGAATGAATTGAGACGTCGCTCTTGGCTGACATACGTTGTCCAGGCCACGCTGCCATAGAGCAAGGTACTGAGGACCTTATCACTACATCAAAAACTACCAAGTTACCATTGGTTCTTTCAGAGTTCCTGCTGTCTGTTATTAATCTGCCTCATTCATCCGGTCACAGTCAGTTGGTATTGTGGGTGGAAGGGGAAGTAGCTTGTGTGCAGGATCATGTTTGTAGGGGCCACGATTGATGGGAGCTTTGCAGCAATCATTTTTGTACCGTAGCCAGTGCAGTTTTGGTCTCCTTACCTAGGGAGAACTTATTTCCCCTAGAGGGAGTGCAACGAAGGTACACTAGACCAATTCCTGTGATAAGGGGATTGTCCAATTAGGATTGAGTAGACTAGGCCTATATTCTCTAGAATCTAGAAGAATGAGAGATGATCTAATTGAAACATGTGAAAATTTCAGGGCCTTGACAGGGTAAGATGCTGAGAGGCTGCTTTACTAGGCTTGGGAGACTAGAACTAGGATCATAGTTTCAGAATATGGGCTCAGCCATTTAGGACAGATATTTCTTCAATCAAAGGGTTGTAAATCTGTGGAATTCTCTATCCCAGAGCTCAGACATTGGACGCTCAGTCATTGAGTATATTCAAGATAGAGGTTAATAGATTTTTGGATATTAAGAGAATCAAGGGATCTGAGGGTAGTGTAGGAAGGTAGTGTGGAGGTAGATCTTCAGCCATCTTCTTGAATGGCAGAGCAAGCTCGTAGAGCCAAATGGCCTACTCCAGCTCCTCTTTATGTTCTTGCAAGTGGCTGCACTAACACTTGCTGAAATTTATACCAATTTTTTCCACTCATCTTCACTTTGGAAGGCACCAGATGGACATTGAATAAAAGCAACTGATGTAAAAAGATGTATAATCGCACTTTTAACAACTTCAGGCTATCTCAAAGTACCTCAGCTAAGATACATATTTTCTTGCAGCCTGTAAAAAATTACCCTCACCTGGCCAGCAGCAAAGCTTCCAACTCATACATTTCAAAGCACTCTCTCCACCGGTCCACTGCATCTGGGTTGAACTAACGGAGTAAACGTGGGATGAGGTGTGTGCGATGTGAGATTTTCAATTGAACCCATCTAGAGTAAGAGTAAGTTGCCCCTCTCACATTAGTGGGTGACCCAAGTGTACCTTCCAAATATCCCATAGACCTTCAGTACTGTATGCCATTATGGTTGTTAGCAATGTTCTTTTGAATAATTTGGTCAGGACATGGATGATGCTATCAAGGCCACATTCATTTCCCAGCCCCTGTTACCCTTAGGTCTTCTTTAACCACTACAGACAATATATGTCCAGTAGTATGGTGAATGACTTAGAGGGAAGTGTGCAGGCAAAGATATTTTTGTGATACTGTTGCTCTTGATGGTAGTGACTACAGGGCTGGGAGATGTTGTCAAAATAAGTTTGGTAAACTGTTGCAGTACAAGCTGCAAATAGTGCATACTTCAGCCACAGTGCATTGGTAACATAGTGGCAAATGGAACAGATATTGAGTTAGGTGAGTGAGGAACATTTCACCACAGTTCTGTCTTTGGGCGCATAGCTGGTGGCAAGGTTTTGATGGTCAGGAGCTGAATTACTTGTTAGAGTATTCAACCTCTGCTCTGCTCTTGTAGGCACACCATTGATAGGGCTGGCCCAGTTAAGCTTCTGGGCAACAGTAGCACCCAGGATATTTATAGTGGAAGCATTCAGATCCTGAGCAGACTTGGATTTCAGAGTCAAGATGCTTAAGTATTTGGTATAAAGGATGCAGGTTGTAGAAGAGAGGTGTGCAATTAATTTTGAGAGCAGGAGGCACAGTTAGCTTTCTACAGAATCAGACACATTAGGAATCTTGAAAGGACAGTTTCTGCTCCAAGTCTCTCAGATCAACAGCTTCAGCTGGGATTTCTGTGTCTATAGAAGAGTTTCCAGTCTTACTGGTAAACTCAAGAGCCATTTGTCACTCTGTCAGGCAAGCCAAATGTTAAAATGCACCTAAACCAGCTCCAGCTGAAGGAAAGGGCTGCCACTATGGACACACTTTGTGAAAACTCAAGCCAAATAGAAAACCTGTGCACACTATTCCCACGTGTCCCTGATTGTCCAGGATGTTCCAGTTTTGGTTTTAAAAAAAGCTGATTCTAAAAAACCTGACTGGCAGTTATCAGATTGACCTGCTTTTGGCTGATCCAATCAGGGGAGAGCTCCATCTATTCTGGACAGCGATGACATGTGCAGCTTGATGCAGATGGAATAGTCCGTTTTCAATCATAATCGAACCACCAGCATTTTCCAGCAACAGAATTTGGTTTCACGCCTTCTCAGATCTTAAAAGTATGAAGAGAAATATTGCCAGAGAGGCACGGGGGAGGAAGCAGAGAAATAGCAAACAAAAGAGAAAAATGGAAACAAATTACACTGGAGAATGTGAGGGAAACCAATCACTAGCACAATAAAATTAACGTTCCAGCTTGTGATTTTAAGTTCTTTTAAATGACAAATTGAACAGTTTAATACTAAATTTTTTGTACATAATAGACATTAGTAGAACAAGACAATGGAGATGGTTGTGCTAACTGAGGAGACTGATTTGGGAATTGTGTAATTCGACTAGAAATTTGCTTATGTCTTTCCATTATTGAAGGGAGGGAAAGAGAAACAAGGTAACTAAAGACCCATCATTTTAATTCTTCACACTTAATAATGATTTGGATGAAGGAATAAAGAGCTTATATCCAAGGTAGAAGGAAGTGTGAATAGTGCAGATGGGAGCAGAAGGACATAGGCAAGTTGAGCAAGTAGCCTAAACTATGGCAACTGGAGCTCAATATAGGCAAATGCGAGGCCATCCATTTGGACCCAAAACAGATAAAGCAGAGTATTTTCTAAATGGTAAGAAACAATGAACTGTAGAGTAGCAGAAAGATTTAAGAATCCAAGTACACACATAATTACAAGACAGTAGTCAAGTACAAAAATATAGATATAGATCAACTGGGAAAGTGGGCAAAGGAGTGGCAAATGGAATTTCATGCAGACAATTGTGAAGTGATGCATTTTGGGAAGTTAAACCAGGGCAGGACTTATACAGTGAATGGCAGGGCCCTGGGGAGTGTTCTAGAGCAGAGACACCTTGGGGTACAAGTACATAGTTCCCTGAAAGTGGCAACACAGGTAGACAAGGTGGTGAAGACGACGTATGGCATGCTTGTCTTCATCGGTCGAGGCATTGAGTACAAGAATTGGGATGTCATCTTACAGTTGTACATAATGTTGGTTAGGCCGCATTTGGAGTACTGTGTGCAGTTCTGGTCGCCGCACTACAGGAAAGATGTGATTAAGCTAGAGAGGGTGCATAAAAGATTTTCAAGGATGTTGCCTGGTTTGGAGGGCTTGAGTTATAAAAAGAGATTGGATAGGCTGGGTCTAAAGGAGACTGAGAGAGGACATGATAGAGGTATATAAAATTATGAGAGGCATAGATAGGGTAGATAGCCAGAGTCTGTTTCTCATGGTAGGGGTGACTAAAACTAGAGGGCATAGATTTAAGGTGAGAGGGAGGAGGTTTAAAGGGGATCAAAGGGGTAAATTTTTCACACAAAGAATAGTGGGTATCTGGAATTAGCTGCCTGAGGTGGTGGTGGAGGCAGGAACAGTAGTGACATTTAAGAAGCATCTGGACAGGTACTTGAATGAGCAAGGCATAGAGGGATATGGAATTAAGGCAGGCAGGTGGGATTAGTATAGATAGGCATTATGGTCAGCATGGACACGGTGGGCCGAAGGGCCTGTTTCTATGCTGTACAACTCTATGATTCTAAAAAGCAATCAAAAAGGCTAATGGGATGTTGGCGTTTATCTCCAGGAGCTGAAATACAAAGGGGAGGAAGTTGGTGTATATAGAGGTTTGGTTAGACCGCGTCTTGAGCATTGCGTTGAGTTTTGGGCACTGCATCTTGTTATGAAACTGCTTCTATTTTTAAAAATATTTTTTGAGGACACATGTTTTAGAATTGTGGAGATGGATTCATTGGAGGACTGGAGTGATTCTATAGATGCTGGACTTTGTTTTTTTTTAAAAAAAGGTCACCAGAAGGACTTTGGGACTTGAGCTTTCTGTTTAAGAACAACACTTACTAGAAGTCACATATCTTCAGCTAAGTAAACAGCAAAATCCTGAGTTGTTTACAGAGAAGTGACATGTCACGAATTATGGTGGTCAAGAGTTGGTTTCATTTTGAATATTGTTTTGAGTCAGTTGGAGGTCAGCCTGCTAAGAGAGACCAGTTCATCCTTTCTCCACCTCTTTAAGAAACCGTGAATCCACTGTGTGATAACTGAAACCCCTGATGCCGCTTTTCTCCTGAAAAGTCTGCCAGACTAATTCCCGATGCTACCTGAGAAGAACTGCTCCAGAAAGATCCCAGTGACAGCCATCTATGCTTATTTGGGACACCAGAATAAAGGGACAACTGCTATCATTCCAAGTCTTCTCATTTTCCTTCAAAAATTAAAAAGATCTTTGCAGAGAAAACGTCTTTATTTTTTCTTTGTATGTGGGGATGTATGTTGGGCAAAGTTAGAAGGGAACTTTCATATTTCAATAGGTGTGTTAATGCTTTGCATCTTTACTGAATACATCTTGTTTTATAATAAATTGATAATTTTGTTCCTTATTAAAGAAACCTGGTTGGTGAATTTTATTGTGAAATAAAAAGAGTATATAATTGGCCGTATCAGTAACTGGGTAAACATTTAAATATATGTTGTGACCTGTGGAGAAATGGAACAGAAAGACAGCGCACTCCTCCTGCCAGTCGGAATAACCTCAAAGGATATATCAGCCGTGATCTAACTGAATGGTGGAGCAGGTTTGAGGGGTTGAATGGCCTATTGTTGCTGTGTCTGAAACCTCACTACGTGAGCCCAACAAGAGGATCCAGAAAGCTCCTCTTCAGAATTTAATTCTTAATAAGACAGTGAACCCACATTTTGTTCCTCCTTTCACACCCACCCATATTTTGTATGCAGATGTTGATCAAATGGGGACAGCTTAATTTCCTACCCTTAATAACAACAAAAAGACCACAATCGATTTTAAACATCTTATGTTACATTTCATACTTCATGTATAAATCACAATCTTCAAAAATACTTTTCTGTAGAAATTCATTTGAAAACTTTTCTCATGAAAAGTTTTTAAAGTGTAAAAATTAAAAAATAGTATTCCATCTACTAGTTCAATGCATTCTATGCTCATCTATTATGAATAAGCATTTTTAGTACATATACATTTAAAAAACAGCAAAAAGGTACAAGTTTGTCAAAGATACAATTTGTCATACAAAGTTAGCTTATTTACATTAATTCATTGGCTTCGCTAGACACGCGCCATTGGTTCTGTAGTTTCACTGTAGTTGAGTTTGTGTGTTACACACACAAGCTATAGTTACGTGATTGTCTGTATGAAGTACATCTTCCTTCAACACCCAGACATCTCCATTTCTAGCTTGTTGTGGGAAGAGACAAATTAAAGGGATCTTAGTTTTTTTAAAATTGTATTTTGCACTCATCAAGGGAAGGGACATTAGTGCTGGAGGATGGAACATTGAGGCACAACTGTGAACAAACATACCACAGACTAGGTAGGGCACGAGTTGGACACAAAATGGATCAGTACACCAACCACCCTGTGACTGCAAGCATATTAAACCAGCCAAGTTGGTCAGGAGAAATATTATTTCTATTGCATGTGTTCTGTATTTACCTTCATGTGGAGTCTTCACAGTTTTGTGGTCTAATCTTGAAGAAATAGAGAGAGAATGCACTATTGTAAAGTCAAAACAGTATTGACACGTTCAATTGACATTCCTGTTTTTAAAGGAACGGCAGGTTTAAAAACATGTGGATCTTAGTTGGTATTTCATTGGGTTTCAGATCGAAGAGATCAGAGTGTTCAGCTCATGGATTTAAAGTGCAACATTCGATTGAGGGAAAAAAAAATGAGCCACAATACTATTAGAGTGATGAGGGATGGACTCTAATTGGTCCTTAAATGGACATTGTAGAGGTATTTATAATATACTTGGGCTGTATAGTATTCTTAAAAAAACTAGCACAAGGCAGGTTTGGTGCGATATTATCTACCATTCAACAGAGTGAAGACTGTAGGAATCTTACATAAATTATATGAAGAAAGTTGCTGCAAACAGAATTAATTACTAGATCTGGGCATTGTTACCTTTGCAAGGACTGAAAATGAAAGGTGCAGATTTCAGATTGCATGGTTCACTACGGGAAATGTCATTAGGCCAAGAAAAAAGATTAAAAAGCCCAAACTGTAACACAGAATAATACTCATTTTACATTGCCCCACCACTGTCCATCAACCTAACCTCAGCATCAACCTGTGTTCAACTAGTGCCTTATTTTTAATTTCCGACACCAGCTCTCTCTACAGCCTACATGGAATGGCCAGCTTATTTCCAAGAATAGGCATTCAGATTACTCATTGGCCATTTGGCTCACAGAAACTTTACAAATTCTGGCTGAGTTGCTTCTAGTCAATGCATGGGTATTTGTACATTATTGGAGTGGGGGTGGGGTGGAAGAGAGGGAACTTAAAATTCATGAGAATTCATAATTCATCCCAATAAGCTTAAAATGGAAATGTCCACCAGTGCTACAATTCCACTCCCATATTCTAACTCCTGCACAATTCTATGAAAATCTTTTTATGAAGTTTTATAATGAGCAGAAATTTCAGATGCCTTCATGATCATAACATCTGTCAATGTTAACCTATAAAATGGAACAGGGTGAACCATTATTGAATGTAATTGGAAAATTACATTCCTTTCTTTCATATTATTCAACAGATTCCTTCATGACTTGGTTGTGAGCAGGCTTGCTTGGTAGATGAATCCCAACGGTTGAAGGCCTACCTCTAATATTCAGTTATTACAGGGTTATGCCCTTTGACCCAACTGTAACATCATAAGTAAATCAAAAACAAGTGGCTAAAACAGACTTGTCTGAAATCCCCTGCTTCCTTTCAAAGTAACTTTTAAATGTTTGGTTCTTCAATGCTTCCTTCCACAAACATTTCACCAAAAGTACAGAACTATAACCTTTTACTCTCTCAAAAATTCACAAAAATATACATTATTATGTGGGCAGAGAAAGTGAAAAGAAATTTTAATCTCCAGACTATGGCTGGAATTTTAAAAGGCTTAACAAAAAAAAAAGCACCGACTCTAAGTATCTTCTGCGTTGGTAGAACAAGTCTAGAAAACAGATTTCTACCCCAAATATCTCAAATACTAACGTAATAATCTAAGTACCTGTAAATTTTACAGATTGAAGATTTTTTCCATGTGTTTCATAAGTACAGTGAAATGTTCCAACCCCCAAGGTTTCCTTCTCAACATGGGAGTTTTTCCAATTTAACACTGTGTTTCTTCATATAAAGTACAACTTTGAGAAAAGTTATTATAAACAAAAAAATTAGTTCAGATCCAGAAATTGGCAAGATACAAGTTCAAAAAGTAGAGCTTCCAATGGGAATAGAGAAGGATATACATGTTGTATCAATCCCACCCAAGACCTCACGCAAGGGAACAGTTCCCTGGGAAGAGGTAGTGGGAGAAAAAGGACGTTTAGGTTTCTACCCTTCTGGGGTCCATGACATCGCCAAACCTCTGATTTTGCCAACCATCCAAAAGTTTGGTGTATTTGTGCGTTTTTGGACCAAATGGCAAAAGCAGCATTTCTTGCTGTGACTGCCAATTGTATCCCTTTTGCTGACCGGAGAATAATGTGACATGTCAGTTGAGGGAGGATACACTGCCCCAACCCATCTCTTAATTCAGCCTCTTAATTTTGGCAAGGGGACAAGATCCTTTCTGCAGAATGGAATATCAATTATTGGAAATTGTCCCTGTAAAGGTTAGGGTCAGCAATTACTTTGAGTGCAGACCATGTGGATTTCCCACATCTATTCTAACTGTAGCAGTGAATGAGCCTCACAGTTAAACTCCTTCATTTATCACTTCACTTAAGCTTCCAATCTGGTGAATGCAATCTAATAATTATCCCTGGAACATTTTGAGTAAGATATATACTTAAAGCGAAGATAAGCAAAATAAAAACGCAAGCTGTATCATATCCACATTAAAGGAAACAATTGCCTGAAACTATCACTCTTCATTGGGGCCTTACTGGACTTTGGGAGACTCACTGGTCTAGATCTGCGCTGAGACTCCCACTAAGTGCCAAGTTTCAACAGAGTTTAGCAGGTGACTGGTTGAGAGCAGCAACGTTCAGAAATAGAATAACCCTCTTTCCTCACCCCCATCCCGCCACACACACCGAAGTATATTTGTCAAAGGTTTAGCCCAATTGAGAGCCATGGTCAACACAAGGCCTGCTCATCAATTACTGCACAATCTGAGAAGGCCAGCTGATAAGGGCCTCTGGGTGTAGGTACTTTTTTTTTAAAAACCTGATTACTAAGAACAAGTTCCCGCTGCTAAAACCTAGCAAATACTGGAGAGATCATCATCAAGTTATAAATCCACTTCTTCAAATAAGGCAGAAACTGAGAATCTTTTGGCGAATCCCAGTAAGTGATTCATCGGAAATGTTATACTTCAGGAGACTACAGTGATGAAGGAATGATTAAAGATTGTTGTCTTACACATTTAAAAATAAAACGGATATCAAAATAGAACAGTTCTAAACTATTCCACCTGCCATATCCCTGTGCCACAGTGTCACTGGACAAGGAAAACATTCAGTACAAACTTACATGAAGGCGTTACATTAGGAATGTTAGTACCATGGAAGCAGTATCAAAGCAATCTAAAAATAAGGGGTCAGCTTATGAAAATAACTGGCAGTGGAGGATCTAAGCTGGAACTCTGAACCACTGAACTTCAGCATCTCCCCTATTCTCCTGCCCTCCCCCCCACCCCACCTAAAAACAAAACAAAACCCTGGCAGGGTTGCACTTTCTTTCGATAATAAGTTATACAGTTTGATTTCTTAAGAGCAATATTAGTAGAAGCTGGCATGTAATGTTGCTGTCACAATTCCTGCATGACTCTGACCCTAGCTTCAGCTCTGCGGAATCCTCAATTGGAACAGTTCACAGATTTGAGGAAGGAACCACACAGAATGCAGCGTGTCACTGGTGGTGATCTATTGCAATTTTAAAAAAAAATGACCTTGCTCAAGTTCACAGCTTGTGCTGCTCAAAAGGAGTTTTAAAAAGTCACACAAACATGGATATGGGAAGTGACATCAGTGATTAAAATAAATAAAACCTTCTTCAAGACACACTGAAGTCTCATTTGAGTCCCTAAAGTCTGAGAGAGCTGATCTTTGTTAAGACTTGTTGAGTACCTCATAGGAACAGTTCCTCTCCTTCCCCATACAACCAAGTGATGGGAAATCTCCCGACCAGAAGTACAAGGAATTCTTCTTCCTTCGTTTCGGGTGGATGGACAAAGAGTCTCTTGTCACAAGTGCTCAGGCAAACACCTGCATATTGCTCCTCTGCTGCTCTGGAATGTGCGAAACCTGCGGGCGCTGTCCGATCGGGGCCGGGCTGGGTGTGATGTCGGACCAGTCGGACGTGGAATGTGGAGAGGAGCTGGACCACTGATCAGGGGACTCGGGAGAGGGCGTTAGGTACGGGTGCTCGCTCTGAAGATGAACACTGTGGTTCGGGGTGTTGTCCATCGCCGAAACGTAGCTGTGCTGAGATGGCGGGGTGGGGTACTTATCGATCTGCACCGAACTTGGCAGTTTGTGGTAAGGCGGCAGGGTGGTCTGTGATACCTGACCCTCTTGGGTTGTGGGCAGCATGGAGTTGTTCAGTTGGCCATTTGGCAGCTGGACGATCTCAGGCATCTGGTGCATGTTGCCTCCAGTCACTGGTGTCATTGAGCCACAGTAAGGCTGCCCTTGTTGCTGCGTTACTTGAGTGTTTTGCTGCTGCTGCATCATTGACTGTGATGTAGCACTGTTCATCGGTTGGTAGGTTAATATCTGTGGTAACTGCTCCCTGAGCATAGTCATGTGCACTGAAGGCATGTTAGCCTGCAGCACTAGATTCTGTTGGTGAATATTTGGGTACGCACCAGAGACCTGGTGCAGGATACCCAGCATTGGGTTGTACTGGGAGGTGGTGACTCGGTTCATCCACTCTGCTTGCATGTTCACATTTTCGACCCTTCCCAAGGGCAGCCCCAGGCTGGTGCTTTGCCCAGCCATGGTAGGATGGGACATGGAGGGGAGGACCTGATTCAGGATTGTGTCGGAGTCCATGTTCATACCTTTCCTTTCACTTAGGTTTGAGAAGGACATTGCCAACTGGCTCTGCACCGGAGTGGACGGGTGGAGAGATGCTGGTGGTGATTGGTGTAAAACCCCTGATGACATCAGTAGAGGCGGAGATGTGGTGGACAAGTAGGTATGTGGAGATTCCAGCGATTCGACTGGCGACAGAGCCAGCGAGCTCTCCACAAGGGCCCCTTTATCATTGCCAATGGATCTTTTCCGCCGCCTGGCTTTGGCCTCCTTGGAGTCTTTAGCATTGCCTGCAGTGAGGTTCTTTGTGCTCGGCCGTCTTGCCTTCTTGCCCATGGGCGTCATCTTGAGGTTCACAAAGGAGCTGCCAGTTGGGCAGGTCACTGGAGACATGGTGGATCCCATCATGGGTCCAACTGGGCCCTGTGGGCTCCGGACCAGGTTGTACTCATCCAGCAGCTGGACAATGTCGTGGTGCATCCGTTCCTGTGCGATGTCACGAGGGAGTCTGTCCATGTGGTCGGTGATGTCGCGGTTGGAAAAGTGGTCCAGTAGGATTTTGGCAGCTTCAAAGCTGCCTTCCCGGGCAGCAAGAAACAAGGGCGTCTCCTCCTGCAGACAGAGGATGCAAAGAATTTCTTGTTAGACAGAGTAACGGTCGGCATCCACTACTAAACTGAGTGAAATTTAATTTTTGTGCGTCACTGGGGCAAAATTCAATCCTCCTCAGACACTATTAGGCAAGTTGCCAACAATGCAATGAGATTCAGGAGGAGAAATATGTCTGGGCAATGAGTCTCCTGTGTGGATCAGAAGAGGTATATGAGCTGAATAGATGGCTCAGGTAGGTTTGGCTGCACTTCAAGCTACAGTCCCCTACTGCAAATGGTCTAACTGAAGGGACAACAGTGAAACTGAGCTGGAATACAGGAACAGGAGGAGGCCATTCAACCCCTTGAATTTGTTCTGCCATTCCATTAGATCATGGCTGAGGTGGTTAGATGGAGTTAAGATACAGGCTAATTAAATGCGCCACCGCGCTTAGGATTGCGGCGGCTCCGTGATGGGTGGCGGTGTTTTTGCCCGCTGCCGATTTTGGCAGCGGGGGCACAAATCTCAGCCCCAAGTGTATGATAAAGCTGAGCTGTGACCTCCCGCCCCCAACTGCCCCTGCCTTTAGCTCTCTCACCTTGTTAACACCTGTGGAGTTTTATCCTAACCTTGATGGCAAGGATGAGGGTGGAACAGTGAAATTATATCACTTGTGTGCAGACTCATCACAATACCAGCTGTGATAATAGGGGCAAGGGAAACTCTCAAGAGTTCGGGTAGGGAAACATAGGGCAGGGTATCTGTTAGGCCCTCAGCCATGTGTAATGTATAGCAAGGGCCAGGTCAAGGAAAGGTTGACAGATAGGGGAGTCAGTGGGATTCACTGAGGGGGACTGGCACAGTAGGAACCTGTGACCCTCCTGGGTCAGAATGTGCTATCTATAATTTGAGGTGGGTTTAAATCAGAACACTACAGTACCTTGTTGTCCTGCATGTCCTTGTTGGCTCCGTTCTTCAGTAGGGCCTGGGTTGCATCCACATTGTTAACGGCTGCTGCCCAGTGAAGCGCTGATTTACCTGTGGGGAGAGCATCAACGCAGCGTTAAAGAGAGTGTTACTCCGTCGTAGAGCACAGCATCATGTGACTGTAACAAAAACTAACATGATGATCAACCCACGTTAAACACATGTATGACACCCACTCCATGAGCAGAGACTGTAGTGCAAGAGGCAGATAACAGATATATTAACCGAAATTAAGACATCTCCATGTTGAGTCCAGTTCCTCTCCACCCAGCCCTTCCCCTCCCCACCCCCAAATAAAATATCTTTCAGCCCCAATTTGATCCTACACCCAACTTTCACACTAAGCCCATTCCCATTTTCATTCATTTTCTAGTGACATTTACTACATTTTCAGTGACCAATAATAATCTTTCACCCTACTTGTCAAATTTTTTTTTTGTTGATTTGTAGTAGATAGGAAGATGAGTGTTTAGGCAGAAGGAAGCTTTGCAAACTTCCCCCTCCCCCTTCATCTTAATTGTGGGTTACATATTTTGGCGGGGGCGGGAAAAATCGAACAGCGACTCTTTTGAGGAGGGGAAGTCTCAACTCATACATGAGGTGGTGTCAGCTGTGGCTCAGTGGATAGCAATCTCACTTCTGAGTCAGACGGTTGTGAGTTCAAGTCTCACTCCAGAGACTGGAGCACACAATCTCGGCTGACAGGCTCAGTGCAGGACTGAGGGAGAGGTGCACTGTGGTGGGGGTGGGGGGTGCGTTTTCCAGATGTGACGTTAAACCAAGGCCCTTGGTCTGCCCTCACTGGTGGATGTTAAATATCCGATGCCACTATTTCAATGAAGAGCTGGGGAGTCCTCCTGGCCAATATTTATCCCTTAACCAACGTCACTACAAAGTTATCTGGTCATTTATCTCACATCTATTGGTGCGATCATGAAAGGCACTAAAATATAAGTATTTTCTTTAGAAATCCCATGTCTGTCTTACCATGATCATCCACAGCATTAACATCTGCGTGGCAGTTAATCAGCTCAACTACCATCCCTTCAACAGCAAGGCGGGCAGCCAGGATCAGTGGTGTGGTACCATCGTTCATTCGGCAATCCAGGTCAGTGGCCCGATTTCTGATCAGAATCTATACAAGAAAGATCCGTTTACTGCACGTTCTTTTTATCATCCAGCACACCCTTCGCTCGATCCCGTCCCCATCTGCCATCACAGCCACTAGCCTGCATGGATCGTGCAGGCCGCAGTCTACAGAGAACATCACTATGTCTGGGTAAGGACAATGGTAAGAGACGGATGGGTCCAGTACACACAGCATGGCAGCCTGCCTAGAGTAAGGATACTGGTATTCAATGGCTGATGAAATCGCTGCTGGAATTTGGGCCCAAACAAATAATAACCGCCAGCTGTCTCATGGATTACCAATCCATTATTTAGCATGTCAGATACAAGGGAGAATAACTGAGCAGAGTCATTTGAAGCAGGTAAGCTTCCACTCTTCAGTTATAAACATCAAATGTATATTGATCCATAGGTGCTCACACTCTTAAATTAAACTGAGGTTTCCTACAATTTCTGAAAGACCAAGAGTTTGAGAAATAACCCTGGCCTCTTTTTGGACTGCAGTTATTGGCCTGAAATGTCTTGAAAAGGTTTTGGTGTAACTCTGGAATAAGAGCTGAGTTGTGGTATATTTTCCGAGGCAATTAGCACATAACCGATTCACATCAAAACATCCCTGCACATGAATTTCCTTGATCATTTGCACCACTCCCGAGTTACACCTGTTAATACCACACTTCACTCATCAACATAGCTCTGCACCACCCGATGCAAAATACCAGAAAGTGCCAGTTTCCTGCATTTACTCCCATTCTGAACCGTCGTAAATTTACAGCCAACATTTCAGGTGGAGAAGCATTTGGAATAGCTATTTCTGGTGCTACATAGTGATTATTTAAGCTTTTGTTTGAAAAAAAATTCTCACCGAGACTGGAACTGTTTTTTCTATATCTTTGAACACATTTTTATGGCATCAGATTAATTTACGTTAAAAAAGAAAACATTTTCACAATTGCATTTTCTAAGACATGCTGTACTTCACGTGCATGACCAATGGCTTCAAACTTCAATTTTATGACATTAATAAGATAAAAGAGGAAGGTGGATGGTGTATGTTCTACACTTTTCCTGGGCAGTGATTGTTTATGGTTTTTTTACGCCAGTTTTTATGTTCCGACATATGCTATTGCAATTTTCAGGAAATCTGGACACAAGGTTGGCATAAATTCAGCATAAGTGCAATCCAGGAAATTCTGGGCTATTTGCATCAAAAATTGAAATATTCAGCAATCCCCTTACACCAACCACCAGGAAAAATTGATTAAAAGAAAACTGAAAAAATAAAACATAACAAGGCATTTCTCTGCTCTAATCAGGGACCACCATCTTACCTTTAAGTCATTGAGAGAGTTGGGATTTTCTCTTTAACTGCAGTCTAACTGTGTTTAGTTTGTTTGGTGCTCACTGCTCCTCACCCGGCCCCGCACACACTCACCTGGAACACCCCCTGAGCATCAGCTGCCACGGCTGCATGGAGAGGTGATCGACCCATGTTATCTTGGGCATTGGCGTCTGCGCCCGCGTCGAGGAGACGTTTGGCTGCGTCTGCCCGGGCATAGCGTGCAGCCAGGTGGAGAGACGTCTCCCCGGTCCGGTCTGTCTGGGAATGGAGGCTTGCACCCTGATAGATGAGATCGGTGATGACATTGGCTGACGAGTCCTCAGTGTCTTCCTCCTCCTCAATTCCAGTGTCCAGCCCGCCGCCTCGTAGTGATGCCAACATAAGAGGTGTAAAACCATCTGGGGCAAAAATAAAATCCAATGTAAACGGAGAGAGTGCTGGATATTCAAAATGATAACTATTACATAGAATTTATATTATATAGCTCAACAGGTGTATGCTAATGTTTATGCTCCATTCAAGCCTCCTCCTGCCTTACCAGCATATGCCTGTCTCCCTCTTGTGTTTATCTAGCTTCCCTTAAATGCATCTATGCTATTAATCACAACCTCTCCTTGTGGTTGCGAGTTCCACATTCTAACCACTCTCTGAGTAAATAAGTTACTCCTGAATTGCTTATTGGATTTATTAGTGACCATCTTATATTGATGGCCCATAATTTTTGACTCACCCACAAGCAGAAACATCTCCTCTTTGTCTACCCTATCAAACTCCTTCATAAACTTAAAGACCTCTATCAGGTTAACTCTCGGTCTTCTCTTTTCTAGAAAAAAAAAAGCACCCCAGCCTGTTCATTCTTTCTGGACCCTCATACATTGGTATCATCCTTGTAAATCCTTTTTTGCACCTTCTCCAGTGCCTCCATGTCTTTTCTATAATATGGAGGCCAAAACTGTGGACCGTACTCTAGTAAGTATGCTCTAACTAATGTTCTACATAAGTTTAACATAACTTCTCTGCTTTTGAATTTTATAAATACCAAAGTTTCTTTTCATCTCTAACTTAATCCAGGTACAGTACACTGGAGGAATCATTGCAGAGTGCTGGGAAAGACAAGTCTGCAGGTTTGATTCTTTACTCTGCTCACTCTCAGTTTGGAGGAAGCCATTTGGGAGCAATGCTCATCCATAATGATTTATACTCTGCAGGATGACAAATTAAACTTGATAAAGCTTTTTGCTCTGGTGCGAAAAACCGTACCAGTCTCTGGCTGATTTTATAACTAGGGCTGCTGCCCGTACCTGGACCTCTCACGTTGACGTCCATGCAGTCGGCATCCTGCTCCCCTTGAGGTGGGGTCAAGGCCAGGGATGGTGTTAAACGGATGTCTGCTGCCACCAGATGCTGCTGCGTCCATGGTCGATGGTCAATCTGGTCTTCATTCTCTGAGAGTAGGGCCTGATCTTCAGTCTGCAAGGAAGAACATAACATGAGAACGTAAGAACTAGGAGCAGGAGTAGGCAATTCAGCCCCTCGAGCTTGCTCCGCCATTCAATACAATCATGGCTGATCTCACTCAGAGTGTGTGTGTGTCAGTCACCAACACCAAACAAGTTTGCTGCTATACAAGCTATAGTCCTGTGGCTCGGAGAACTTGGAGCAGCAAAGAACTGAACATATATAGTGTATAAAATACCTCTTTGGGTCAATGAGGTGACCAGCATATGTGTATTCAATGGGAAGCTAAATGAGAACATTAGGGAGAAAGGAACAGAAGGCTAGAATTGGATGAAGCAGGGTGGGAGGAAACTGGCATGAAGCCTAAACATTGACATGGACCAGTTCCTGTAAATCCTATGTAATTGGCAAATCAGAAACATGCTTCATCAAGGAGAGAAAGGGTGCAGGAGGAAAAGCACAGTGAGGGCAGTCTTCAGTGGCGAGTTCAATCCTCTTTCAGAAGGAAAGGGCAAGCAAGAGAGTCTGCAATAATTGGCTCTGAAAGTTGCTGCTCTCTGCTTGGTCACTAGAACTTGGTGCACAACCTGTTTGCATTCGAAGGGAACAGACATTATTTTCACTGCTACTATTACCAACAGTCAAATCTAACCTTGTGAGACTTTACAGGTATTGGATGATCTAGGGGATTGTATGTTAAATTGAGCAACAACCATCTCATTATACACAGCCATGTGCAATTTGATTGCAGCAGCCATGATTCAAGTGGCTGATTCTGTGATCAATGTTACCGCCACCGCACACATTCGATGATCAACAGCATTAGGACAACGCTGGTCCCGCCGTCACTGACCCAGCCAACCTTTTAGTTCGTACCTTGAAGGTTCACACTGCAAGGACGAGAACACAGGGAGCCTGAATCAGGAAGTCAAGGCTCCATTGGCAAAAGTGAACAAATTACAGCTGAATAAGTCTGCCACCGAGACTCCTAATCCTCCACTATCACTCCAATCCACCAAAATACTGCTGTCAAACTGACGCCACAACTGCTATGCTATTGGGCTATTGAGCCCACATGGATTACACGTGGTTTATTGCATGTCTCTAAAGACCCACCTTAGGTTTCTTCACCTCTGGCCCTCCTCCCTCCATCCACTGCTCATTCTGGTTGTCATCAATCATGCTGTCATCAGGCACCTGCTTTGACAGATTCCTAAACAAAAAGAAAGCAAGCTTTTATAATTGCTTTTAATCTAATTTTGGTTGGGGTTGCAGTCAGTGGGCGGGGTCTTTGTTCTTACAGTGTGGGTTGGGAGAGTGGGGGATGTTGTGTCAAGTCAGCCAAGAACAGACTTGTTCTGATGAAGCGCCCTTCCACTGTGTGGAGGACAAGCAACTGAGGAATGAGTGGTAACAAAGGGGATCAAACCCTCATACGAGGAGGGCAAATATAAGCAGTGATGGGTAGCCCAGGGAGTCAAAAAAAAAAACCAGGCACCCAAGGCAAGTGCGTGGGAATGACACATTATCAATGGACTCAAACCACACCCTGCAGGTGTTAGCCAGACACAACATAGCAGAATTAGTCAACTGGTGATATCCCATCAAGATCTGACAACTACTGCACTGCAAAGATCACAAGAAACAAGTTATTGTGAAACATCACCAAATCTAATCCGGTTTAACAGGCATTGTTTCAGTTAAAAATATCTACACAGGTCTGAACATGATCAGGAGCACCAGAAGTGCATCAATGCAATACTCAGCCTACCATGATCAGCCCAGACCAGGACAGCATATTTTCGGTACAGGCAACCATTCAGCTCCTTGAGCCTATTCCACCATTCAACCAGATCATCGCTGATCGGTACCTCAATTCTATTTACCTGCTTTTGTTCCATATCCCTCCACACCTTGGTCTGACAAAAGTTGATCTCAGTCTTGAAAATTTCAATTAGCCAAGCATCCACAGTCTTTTCTGAGGGGTGGTGGCAAGGAAGAGTTCCAGAATTCCACTATGCTTCAAGTGAATAAATGCTTCCTGATTTCACTCTATTTTAAAATTATGGCCCTTTGTTTTGGATTCCCTCATCAGAGCAAATAGTGTCGCCATATCAATCCCATCAAATTCCTTTATCATTTTAAACTACCCTCCTTTCTAAATTATTATTTCCATCATTTATAAGGATTTCAGGAATTGTGGTGGGCATTCATCCTATTCAGACGATTAAAACAGGTATCACGAGGTGTCAGCTGATGGCTCAGCCAGTAGCACTCACATCCAAGTCAGAAAGTATGGGTTCAAGTTCCACTCCGAGACTGGAGCACATAATCTAGGCTGACACTCCAGTGCAGTGCTGAGGCAGTGCTGCACTGTCGGAGGTACCATCTTTCGGGTGCAAATTTAAACCAAGGCCCCATTTGCCCTCTGGTACCACATAAAAGATCTCATGGCACTATTTTGAAGAGCAGGGCGCTCCCCCTAGTGTTCTGGCCAATATTTAATCCCTCAATTAACATTACTAAAACAGATTATGTGGTCATTATCACTTTGCTGCTTGTGGCATCTTGCTGTGCACACATTGGCAGTCGCATTTCCTATATTACAACAGTGACTACACTTCAAAAGTACTACATTGGCTGCAAAGCACTTTGGGACATGGGGTCATGAAAACCACTGCATAAATGCACGACTTTCTTTCTCTGATCCTCTGCTCCAGCACTCTCCTTTCAGGATCTCACTTCATGCAATGTTTTTACAATGTCCCTCAAGAAGTAATTTGACTGGCTACACCTAACCAGCAATTCTGAAGCACACTGTATGAAGTGTCAATGGGGTAGGTGGGCATTAAGGCATTTCCTTTTTTTGTGTTTAGGATTATTGGGCATTCAATAGGTTACATTTCCCCTTTTTTTGAAAAACATCTTCATACATTTGTGCTGATATGAGGCGCTATGGGTTGCAACAGAACGGTTACTGTTTAAGCCCCATGTGATATAAGCCTGGGAAATGTTCCTTTCAATTGTTAAAATGCCGAGGCAACTTCTCAACCTCAAGCTGTGTAATTTCTTGTCCTCAAGACTCCCAATTCTCCAAGTTGTTGCTGTACACCTACTTCATTTCGACTGCAGGTTTCTCGAGCTTTCCAACTGCCACCCTTCTTCATTCATACCGATACTGCACATAGAAATTCCTATTGCACAGTACAACATTAATACCCAAAAACACTGAGCACCATTATCCATACTACATTAATACCTGCATATACACGAACACTGAACAATAATATCCATTAGTACAACATTAATACCACACTGTAACACTGAAGACTTGTATCATTAATTACATCATTGACACCTACTTCATTCCCACTGCATCCTGCCCCACAGGCTCTCGACGCTTCCGATTGCCGCCCTTCTTCAGGATGAAGCCCTCTGGGAACCACAGCGGCCCGAGCTTGCGCTTGCGTTTAGCCGCTACAACCCCTAGGATTAGAATGAGGATGATGATCCCTATGGCAACCATCAACAGGTACAGGAGGCTCTGTTGGTTCAGATCATCATGCTCACCTGTGGGGAAAACAAACACCTTTTTTTTTCTTGCATTGCATTATGCACGTGACAGCAAAAGCCAGTGTTGAAAAACAAAGCTCTTACTTTCTATATTTCTTCCATTTGGGTTTAGAATCCACCCAACATTAATTATGTTAATAACTAGTGATTTAAAACAACAATTGAAGATTTTTACCCAGTGCGTGCACTGTCACTCTTCCTCACACCTCAGCCCATGTGCTTTTTCTCTTCCCCCCACCCCCCCACAACAGAAAAAAGGTAGAAAAGGATCAGAACACAGATGGGGAAGTATTTGAAGTCTATGCACCTTTACAACAGGGTTGACAAACGTACACCTCTCAACTGTTTTGGACAAGTAGTTTGGATGGGGATATTCTGAGGAATAACAATATATGGGTTACCTGCTAGACCCCAGCATCTGCAGTTAATGTTAACACTGGGAGCTTACCAAGTGTCACGGTCTTGGTCTTGTCAGAGCCATCTTGCTGATGCCTCCACCTCATTTTAATTACTTGTCACTGACAAACAGGCAAGAATTAACTCTTGAAGTGAGACCCCTGGTCAACCCCATTAATGCTGGAGAATCACTTGTTGGTTGTGCCTTTATTTCTTCAGAACATTGTGCAAATAACATTGAGCGCAATTAGAATACAGTTCCTAGATACCAAAATCATGCTGACCCTATACTTCATATTGCAAAATTATGGTACCTGAAGAGAAGACCAATTTGTATTTTTAGAAATTTTTGACCAACTTGTTTATTAAGCATCCCCTCGTTGTCCTTGACCTGTCTGCAGCCTTTGACAGTTGACCACACTATCCTCCTCCAATGCATCTCTTCTATTCTCCAGCTGGGTGGGACTGCACTCTCCTGGTTCCATTTTTATCTATCCAGTTGAATGGAGAGAATCCCTGAAATGGTTTCTCTTCCCACTCCCACACCTTTACCTCTACCAAGGTAATATCTTTCGTCCCCTCCTACTTCTCTTCCACATGCTGTCGTTTGGCAACATCATCTGAAAATACAGCGTCAGGTTCCACATGTACTCTGACAACACCCAGCTCTAACTCACCACCACCTCTCCTGACCCCCTACACTGTCTGTAAATTGGTCAGACTGCTCGTCTCAAACTTCCTCTAACGAAATATCGGGAAGACTGAAGCCATTCAGTCCCTGCTACCAGCTCCATCCCTCTCCTTGGCAACTGGCTGAGGCTGAACCAGACTGCTTGCAACCTTGGTGTCTGCACCATCACTAACACCACTTATTTTCTGCCTCAGTTCATCTGTTGCTGTAACCCTCATCCATACCTTTGTGACCTCTAGACCGACTATTCCAACACACTCCTGACCAGCCTTCCATGTTCAACCCTCCACAAACTTGAGGTCATCCAAAACTCTGCTGCCCGTGTCCTAACTTGCACAAAATCCCATTCAGCCATCATCTTTGTGCTCGCTGACCTACATTAGCTCCCGGTTAAGCAACGGCAAGATTTTTAAAATTTTCACCCTCGTTTTCAAATCCATGGCCTTGCCACCCTCACATCCTCGCACCCCCACCCAATCTCTGTAATCTCCTCCAGCCCTACAACCCTCTTCTAATTCTGGCCTCCTGAATATCCCTGATTTTAAATCGCTCCTCCGTTGGTAACCTGGAAACCTGCCAAAATCCTAATCTCTGGAATTACCTCGCTAAACCTCTTGGCCTCTCCGCCACTCTCTCCTCCATTAAGACACTCCTCAAAACCTACCTCTTTGACCAAGCTTTTGGTCACCTGCCCTAATAGCACCTTGTGTGGCTCGGTGTCAAATTTTGTTTACTAACACTCCTGTGAAGAGCATTGGAACAGTTTATTATCTTAAAAGCATTATATAAATACAAACTGTTGTTGCAGTTTAATGAAGACACCCTTCTTGATAGGGAGCCAATTTCACTGAGTTACAGTACTCTTGTTCATGAAGGACGATCATGTTTCTAAGTAGAAGTCATTATTGCTCTGCAAATGTCAAACATACATCTTCGTAGCAACAGGATAGACGCAAAGCAAGGTGGTAATTTTCAAATATTTTTTCAACTAGAGTACAGAGGAGGTTCATCAACAAGGAATTTTCAAAGAATATGGAGCAGGTGCAGAGGAAATTTACTTGAATGATACCAGGGAAGAGGGACTTCAGTTTTGTGGAGAGACTAGAGAAGCTGAGCTAGTTTCACCTTTGAGCAGAAAAGGAGAGCAGAACACAAGAAATAGGAGCAGGAGTAGACTATATGGCCCATCAAGCCTGCTCCACCATTCAAAATGATCTTAGGATTCAACTCCACTTTCCCGCCCGCTCGCCATATCCCTCGATTCCCTGAGAGATCAAAATTCTGTCTCTCCCAGCCTTAAATGTATTCAGCGATGGGGCATCCACAACCCTCTGGGGTAGAAAATTCCAAAGATTCGCAACCCTTTGAGTGAAGTAATTTCTCATCTCAGTCCTGAACAATCGGCCCCTTATCCTGAGACTGTGCCCCCGTGTTTTAGATTCCCTTGCCAGCAGAAACAATCTCTCAATGTCTACCCTATCCAGACCCTTTAGAATCTTATATAATAAAAGCAAAATACTGCCGATGTTGGAAATCTGAAATAAAAACAAGAAATGCTGGAAATACTCAGCAAGTCTGGCAGCATCTGTGGAGAGAGAAGCAGAGTTAACATTTCAGGTCAGTGACCCTTCTTCAGAACTAGCAAATATAGAAATGTAAAAGGTTATAAGCAAGTAAAGCAGGAGTGGGGCAAGAGATAACAAAGGAGAAGGTGTAAATAGGACAAGGTCACAGAACAGCTGACCGGAAAGTCATGGAGCAAAGGCAAACAATATGTTAATGGTGCGTTGAAAGACAAAGCATTAGTACAGATAGGGTGTTAATGGACTGAAAATTGAACAGCCGCAAGTACAAACATGAAAAAAAACAGTGGGTAAGCAAACTGAACAAACTAAGATGAAATAAAATAAAACAAACAAAAAAAATCAAAAAAAAAAATATATATAAAAAGGAAAAAGAAAAAAAATAACTAAAAATAAAAGTCAAATGGGGGGGGGGCCTGTCATGCTCTGAAATTATTGAACTCAATGTTCCAGTCCAGCAGGCTGTAGTGTGCCTAATCGGTAAATGAGATGCTGTTCCTCGAGCTTGCGTTGATGTTCACTGGAACACTGCAGCAATCCCAGCACAGAGATGTGAGCATGAGAGCAGGGGGGAGTGTTGAAGTGGCAAGCAACCGGAAGCTCGGGGTCCTGCTTGCGGACTGAGCGGAGGTGTTCCGCAAAGCGGTCACCCAGTCTGTGTTTGGTCTCCCCAATGTAGAGGAGACCACATACAGTATACTACATTGAAAGAAGTACAAGTAAATCGCTGCTTCACCTGAAAGGAGTGTTTGGGACCTGGGATAGTGAGGAGAGGGGAGGTAAACGGGCAGGTATTACACCTCCTGCAATTGCATGGAAGATGTCATGGGAAGGAGACGAGGTGGTGGGTGTAATGGAGGAGTGGACCAGGGTGCCACGGAGGGAATGATCCCTTCGGAATGCTGACAGGAGAAGGGAGGGGAAGATGCATTTGGTAGTGGCATCACGCTGGAGGTGGCGGAAATGGCGGAGGATGATCCTTTGGATATGGAGAGTGATGGGGTGGAAAGTGAGGACAAGGGGAACCCTGTTGCGATTCTGGGAGGGAGGGGAAGGGGTGAGGGTCGAGGTGCGGGAAATAGGCCGGACACGGTTGAGGACCCTGTCAACCACAGTGGGGGGAATCCTCGGTAGAGGAAAAAGGAAGACTTATCAGAGGCGCTGTCATGGAAGGTAGCATCATCAGAGCAGATGCATCGGAGACGGAGAAACTGGGAGAATGGAATGGAGTCCTTATAGGAGGCAGGGTGTGAAAAAGTGTAGTCGAGGTAGCTGTGGGAGTCAGTGGGCTTATAATGGATATTATTAGACAGCCTGTCACCAGAGATGGAGATAGAGAAGTCGAGGAAGGGAAGGGAAGTGTCAGAGATGGACCATGTAAAGGTGAGAGAAGGGTGGAAATTAGAAGCAAGGTTGATAAAGTTTTCCAGTTTGGGGCGGGAGCAGGAAACAGCACCGATACAGTCATTAATGTACCGGAAAAAGAGTTGGGGGAGGGGGCCGGAGTAAGACTGGAACAAGGAATGTTCGACATATCCCACAAAAAGACAGGCATAACTAGGACCCATGCAGGTACCCACTGCAACACCTTTTACTTGAAGGAAGTGAGTGGAGTTGAAGGAGGAGTTCTTCAATGTGAGAACAATTTCAGCCAGACGGAGGAGGGTGGTGGTGGATGGGGATTGGTTGGGCTTTGTTACCTTTAGAATCTTATATGTTTCAATGAGATCAGCGCTCATTCTTCTGAACTCCAGAGAATACAGGCCCAATTTACTCAGTCTCTCATCACAGATCAACACGCTCATCCCAGGGACCAATCTAAAGAACCTTCGCTGCAGTGCCTCCAATGCAAGTATATCCTTTCTTAAATGTGGAGACCAAAACTGCCCACAGTATTCCAGATGTGGTCTCACCAAAACCCAGTACAATTGTAGCAAGAGTTCCTTATTTTTATACTCCAATGCCTTGCAATAAAGGCCAACATGCCATTTGCCTTTCTAATTGCTTGCTGCACCTGCATGCCAACTTTCTGCGTTCCTTGTACAAGCACAGCAAGTCTCTTTGAACATTGACACTTAAAAGTTTCACATCTTTTTAAAAATTCTGCTTTTCTATTCTTTGGACCAAATTGCATAACTTAACACTTCCCCACATTATACTCCATCTGCCATCTTGTTGCCCACTCACTTAACCTGTCCAAATCTCTTTGCAGCCTCTCTGTGTTCTTCCCACAGCTTACCTTTCTATCTACCTCTGTATCATCAGCAAAAGTAGATACATTACTCTCTGTCTCTTCATCTAAGTCATTCATATAGATTGTAAATAGCTGAGGCCCCAGCACTGATCTTTGCGGCACTCCATGATTTACTGCCTGCCAACTTGAAAATGCCTCATTTATGCCCACTCATTGCTTCCTGTCTGGTAACCAATCCTCTATCCATGCTAATATATTACCCCCACTTCCATGAGCCCTTATCTTGCTATTAACTTTTTGTGTGGCACTTTATCGAATGTCTTTTGGAAATCCAGGTATACTACATCTACTGGTTCCCCTTTATCTACCCTACTAGTTACATCCTCAAAAAACTGTGATAAATTTGTCAAACAGGATGTCCCTTTCGTAAAACCATGTTGACTTGTTCTGATCATATTGTGCCTTTCCAAGTGCATTGTAAAGACTTCCCTAATAATAAATTCCAGCATTTTCCCAATGACTGATGTCAGGCTAACTGGCCTGTAGTTCCCCATTTTCTCTCCCCCTCTTTTCTTGAAAAGCGGTGTAACATTTGCCAACTTCCAATCTGATGGCACCGTTCCCGAATTGAAAGAATTTTGGAAAATCATTGCTCGTGCATCCACTGTATCTGCAGCTATCTCTTTTAGAACCCTATGGTGTAGAGCATCAGGTCCTGGAGATTTGACAGATTTTAAGTTTCTCCAATACTTTTTCCTCTGCTGATATTAATTTTCTCACTCTTTTTAACCCCTAGGTTACTGGTTATTTCTGGTATAAAACGTATGTCTTCTGCTGCGAAGACCGTCACAAAATATTTGTTCAATGCCTCTGCCATCTCCTCATTCTCCATGATAATTTCTCCTGTCTCTGCTTCTAAGGGACAAATGTTTACTTTAACCACCCTCTTCCTTTTGATATACCTATAAAAGCTCTTATAATCTGTTTTTAATATTACTGGCTAGTTTTACTCTCATTCTATTTTTTCCTTTTTTTAAAAAATCAACTTTTTGGTGGCCCTTTGCTGGTTACTAAAACACTCCCTATCCTCAGACTTGCAACTCTTTTTTGCAACACTGTAAGCCTTTTCTTTTAATCTAATACTGTCCTCAACTTCCTGAGTGAGCCACGGATGGGTCTTTCCGGCTGAGTTTTTGTTTTTCAAAGGAATGTATTTTTGCTGAAAATAGAGACGTGTTGTCGAAGCTTTTCGTCTTGCACTCATCAGGGCAATCATAAGAATAACAAATGTAAGGGAAAGCAACAACTTATACTGCATGAGAAGAGAGTGCTGACTGGTTGGCAAGTGAACTCGGATTGGCAAAGACATTGCCATGGCAAATGCACCAGTTTACGGTGACTGACAGTTAACTGCCAAGCTTTGTTTAAAATTCAAACCAAGCTGCTTGACTCTGATTGGTCAAGGCATTGCCCTGAGGAATGAACCAGCGAATGGCTGTCACTTATTTTGTTCAGCTGAAACAGCAGCAATGTTTGTACATAATATAAAAACAAAATATTGCAGATGCTGGAAATCTGAAATAGAAACAAGAGATGCTGGAAATACTCAGCAGGTTTGGCAGCATCTGAGGAGAGGGAAGCAGAGTTAACGTTTCAGGTCAGTGACCCTGATACTGGTGCATTCGCCATGGCATTATGATCACTGTTTCCCAGTGAATCTTTTACTATGACATTGCTACTTAATCCTGCTTCATTACACAATACTAGATCTAAGATAGTTTTATCCCTAGTTGGTTCCACAACGTATTGCTCCAAGAAACTGTCCTGAAAGCATTCTGCAAACCCATCTTATAGACACTCCTGCCAATTCCATTGTCCTTGTCTTAATGAAGATTAAAGTCCCGTACAATTATTACATTGCCTTTGTTTCAAGCTCCAATAATTTCTTGTTTAATGCTCTGCCCAATGGTATAACTGCTATTAGGGGACCTATAAACTGCTCCCACCAGTGTTTTCTGATTCTTGCTATTCGTTATTTCCACCCATACGGATTCTACTTCATGATCTTCTGAGGCCAGATCCTTTCTCACTAATGCCCCTAAGTCATACTTTACCATCAGTGCTACCCCTCCTCCTTTGCTATTCTGGCCTTCTTTCTGAAATATTGTTTAGCCTGGAATACGTATTTCTCGACCATGATCACGATGTAACCACGTTTCTGCAATACTGATTAGATCTAAATCATGTACCTCTATTTGTGCCACTCGTTCATCTATCTTACTGCAGACGCATCGCACATTCAGATGTCAAACATTGAATTTCATTTTTTTGCTTCTGTTCCCTTCAATGACCTTATTCGCTGATGTACAATTTCTGTTAAACTCTGTCCCTTCCTGTCCCATTCTGCTTGTCTTTACCCACAACGCTATACTGCTCTGATGCCTTGGCCTTTCTCTTTAGATTTCTAACTCTCACTTCTCCTGAACCCTTCCCCCACTCTTTTATATTTAATAAAGATGCTCAAAATTATGAGGCATTTTGATAGAGTAGATAGGGAGAAACTGTTTCTACTGCCAGTCGGGCGGTAACCAGCGTACACAGATTTAAGGAAATTACCGAAGAAAAGGGAGACGAGAAGAACTTGTTTGAAGTAGCGAGTTGTAATGATCTGAACTTTCAATTCACAAAATCCACTGCCTGAAAGGTGATGGAAGCTGACTCAATTTCAAATGGGAATTGAATTTATGATTTAAAAGGAAAAGTACTGCAGGGCTATAGGCAAAGGCATGTGAAATGGGACTAATTGGATAGCACTTACAAAAATGGCCGCCTTTCTGTGCTGCATGATTCTCTGAGCTGCATGAATCGCTTAGGTGTTTCAGTGCAGATGGGCATAATGAAAAGATTTTGCAACATCCATGGTCCAATGATGACAACTGATAAACGGCAGCAATTATGCTTTGACTTACACTAGGGAGAGTCGATAGGAAAAACTATAATTACCTCCGATTATATGTTTCCGCTGTTAAGTGTACATGAAAAGTTAAAGTACTTAAACAAAGCTGTTTAGTTTTGATTTTAAGAGGTTGGCATGAATGTAAAGTGGCTTAATGTAAAACATCAGTATTTCAAAATTTGCCAATGATACCAAACTTGGAGATATGGCAGACAGTGAGGATGATACCAATCGACTGCAACAGGACATAGATAGGATCAACAGAATGGACAGACAGTTGCCAGACAGAATTTAATGCAGAGAAATGTGAGGTGATGCATTTTGGCAAAAGGGATAGGGAGAGGCAATATAGACTGAATGGTACAGTTCTAAAGAGTGTATAGGGACAGAGAAACTTGGAAGTTCATGAGCACAGAGCTTTGAAGGTGGCAGGACATGTTGAGAGAGTTGTTAGCATATGGCATCTTGGGTTTCATAAATAGAGGTATCGAGTACAAAAGCAGGGAGGTTATGCTGAACTTTTAAAAGCTCTGGTTCGGCCAAACTACAGTATTGCATCCAGTTCTGGTCAGCACACTTTAGGGAGAATGTGAGGGTCCTTGAAAGGCTGCAGAGGAGATTTACCAGATTGATTCCTGGGATTTTAGCTACAAGGCTAGGTTGAGAAACTGGGGTTGTTCTCCTTTGAGCAAAGGAGGTTGAGAGGAGATTTGACAGAGGTGTACAAGATACAGGTTTAAATAGAGTAGACAAAGAAAAGCTGCTCCCATCAGCTGATGATACAAGGACTAGAGGACACAATATTTTGGTTTTGCAAGAGATGCAGGGGGACATGAGGAAGAACTTTTAATGACCTGGAATTTGCTGTCTACCAGGGTGGTGGAAACAGAGACAAATGGTTTCAAAAAGAAATTGTATGGGCACTTTAGCAAAATAAATTTGCAGGGTGATAGGGAAAGAGCAGGGGAATGAAACTGATTGCATTGTGTTCATGCTGGCTTTCTGAAGAACAATGAGCCGAATGACCTCCTTCTGTGCTTTTAAGGCTCTATGACTCTATGTGTACTAAGAGGATGACAGCTACACTGGTCTCAGTAAAGACTTGACAAGCAATGGCACTGCTGCACTGGACGTCTTCCTCCCCTCATCCACACTCCAGCGTTGGAAGTTCAACAGAGAGTGAAGGTGGCAGAGATTATTCAGCTTCCCTCAATTCTCAGGAAACCCTCAAAAATTGACCTTGTAAAACTGGTTCACTAGCTTACTCCCCCACCCAGTCTGGCCTACATATGACTCTAGTCCCACACTATGTGGTGACCCTTAATGTTTTCAGGGCAACAAGGATGCACAATGAATGCTGCCTTGCCACCTGTTACCAAAGCATAATTAGATACAAACCTCAAAGAACACCCACAGAAATCTTAGGTACTGTTGGGAGGAGGAGGTGATAATTTTTTTTATTATGAAGTACAAATGTAGCTCATTTTTATTTCCATTTCAGTCAGCATTCCCACAAATGGGTAATTGGCAATGGATTTCCAGAATAGCTGCAACTTCAACACTCTCTGGAGAATTTAAATTGGAGGTGGGAAACTTGCCAGGTTTGGGAGTTGACTGCACTTACTTTTGACAAACTCGATTGGGTATGGCAGGTTGCCCTTGCTGGACTGGGCAGCAATGAAGGCAGCAGCGCTGTCTGTCGACGGGAAGCAATCCTCGGATGTTTGCAAACACTGACGGTTGTCAATCTCCAAGCAGACTTCAGAACTGTGTATGAATAACAATAAGAAGTTATGAATGCCAAGGTTAACCAGAGAACTGTAAAAGTTGACAGCCATTCAGCCCATTCGTGTCTGTGACGCCTTTTTGCTGCATCTTCCCCGGCCTCTCATGTTTATCCACTTTTCCCTTAAAGATGCTTCAATCACTATCTATGGCAAAGCATTCCATACTCTAACTACCCTTTGTTAAAAAAATAATTCTCCCGGTCATGCTTTCCACTCTGAATGACCTTAAATTAACGACTCCTCACATCTAACCGACAGAAGAATGGTTTTGCTTTATTGACCCTATCAAAACCACACATAACTGTTTTAAAAACTCGTAAATCTTCTCTTAGCCTTTTCTGTATCAGTGGAAGTAGACATATAACTCGAGACTCTTCCCATCGCCATTGTTTTGCAAACCCAGTATTATCCTGGTGAATCTATAATCTATGGACTCTATGGTTTTTTGGTCCTATCTATAATTTTATGACCAAAACTGCATATAGTACTTTACCTATTACAGAACCATTACCTCTTAACCTTTGTATTTTATGCCCCTATTTAGAAAACCCAAAACGTTAATTTTTTTTTTTGTGACTTTATCTACGTGTAGTCAACTTTTCACACCATTATATATTTTAGCTCCTGAGTATTGGCCCCGTCCATTCCGGAGATCATCTTTCAACTGAGTGTATACTACTATTCCTTTCCTCCCAAAATGCCCACTAAATTGCATCTGCCTATTCTGCTAAAGTGCATTCGCTTAACGTATTTTACAGTCCTCGTTATCAAACCCCTCATTCTGTTTTGTCAGCAAATTTCAGCATTGGGCTCAGATGCCGAAGTTCAAATGTTCTGTGCAAAAAGAACAAGGGAATTCAGCATTGAGCCTGGGATCTATCACTTCCTATCTTCTCCAATCTGGGAAATAGCTGTTAGTAAAGCATGCTGATACATTTCTCGATGATATAACTGAATTTCTGCAATACTGCTGAGGTATACCCTGATCAAATGCCTTCAGAAAATTCATATTTACAGAATTGCCTTTATCTATACAATTAATCAAAACAACACTCACGTTTACAAAACTTGCCTACAATACATCTGTCTTTCATTATCCCATGAAATATTCACTAATTTGCTTGTGAATTATGGAGTTTAAGAGTTCGTCCACAACTGTCATTAGACTAACTTATCTATAATTAGCCAGTTCATCCTTATCCCCCAGCCTTCAACAGAGTTGCCACCATCTACTACTTGCCAGTCCTTTGGCATTACTCAAGTTTAAAACAAAACCGGTGCTGCCTTTAATTTTTTCCCCCTTTCATTCTAGAAGTTGACAACTCCTGCTCAATGTAAACATACACAGGCAGCAGTAATTCTTACTATAATGCCAGTTTTGAGGCTGCACCCCAACTGCCCATCAGCACAACCAAGCATATATATTAATCATAATAATATAAAAGCAAAATACTGCGGATGCTGGAAATCTGAAACAAAAACAAGAAATGCTGGAATCACTCAGCAGGTCTGGCAGCATCTGTGGAAAGAGAAGCAGAGTTAACGTTTCGGGTCAGTGACCCTTCCTACATATTAATCAGTTCACTGCAGTGGAGCAGTGCATTTCAGGGTGCCCCGTGCCTTTAAAAAAAAAGCACCCCAAACAATAGGCCTGATGGGTATGGATTAGCTCAGAAATTCTTACCCTATAACTTCTCGCCCAAGCTCTCTCACTATCCTAATAAACCGCTTCATTCTGGAGCCGTGGCCATAGTATGGCATGATCATGGGTTCCCCTTTTGAGTTCCTCTTGAATCGCAGGATGGTGTGCAGGAGAGCCCCCAGCCTTCGAAGAAAGTTCACAGCGTCTCTGAGTAGTTCCTCTGGCGGCAGGAGCACGATCAGCACCAGAGTCCCTTTGGCCAGGCGCTCAGGGACACCATCCACGCAGTCCAGGCCGTCCCAGCCACACTCCTCAGTGTTACAGCCCTGGTCGCAGTGTCCATCTTGGTAGTGGTCAGCACAGTACTTCTCGTAAAACGGGCTATGAAGATCAAAAAGGACAAGTCAGAGATCAACAGGCATCTTCAAAAATCAACCTCGACTAGCTAATGCCTTACAATGCATTTATGTGCTGATGTCCACACCAACGATGCACAGCTACAGCTTTTATTCTATGTACAACGCACAGTAACGACATGGTATTAAAAAACAACTTTGAACCATTGCTCAGTTGGTGGCACTCTAGACTCTGAGGCAGATGATCATGGGTTCAAGTACCACTCTAGAGACTCGGACACAAAATCTATGCTGACTTTTCAGTGCAGTACTGAGGGAGTGCTGCAGTGTCAGAGTTGTCATCTTTCAGATGAGACATTTAATTGAGGGCCTGTCTGCCCACTCAGGTGGGCACAAAAGGTCCCATGGCACAGTTTCAAAAAAGGGTAGGGGCATTCTCAACCAACATCACTAAAATAAATGATCTGTCCATTAATCGCCCCACTCATTGTGGGTGCTTGCTGTGCACAAAGTGGGTGCCAAGCTTCCTACATTACAACAGTGATTACACTTCAAATAACGTTGCTCCATTTAAGGAGAAGTATTTGTAGCAGAAAGGAACAGAAGGTTAGGCTGAAAGAGTGAAATTAAGTCAGGTGGGAGGAGTGTAAACACTGGCATTGATATATTGGGCCGAATAGCCTGTTTATGGACTGCAAGCTCAATGTACTTCATTGGCTGTAAAGCACTGTAGGACGTTCTGAGGATGTGAAAGGTGCTGTATAAAGGCAAGACCTTTCCTTCTTTCCTCCTACACATTTCAGCCTAACCTCAGTCAGCTTCCTGGGGAGAAACAGGTCCAAACCCTGGCATAGACTTTGCATTTTAGGAACGTACTTGCAGGACTTCTGACTGTACCGACAGTCAAAGTTGTCGAACAGGCACTCGGGTGTGTTGCAGGCTTCGTCGCATTGGTTATTTTTGAATAGGTCCCAGCATTGCAGGCTGTCTGTGCAGTTCTCCCAAGGTTTCAATGTCAGCGAGCAGTCGCCGCCGTCCCACTCACACTCGTGATTGTTGCACTCTTGGTCACAGACTCGGTCCCTAGCCTTCTCCTTGCAGCGGGGTAACTGGCAGCTTTTCCTCTCCAGCTCAGCACATGTCAGTCCCTGGTACTGTGCAGGGCATTGGCAGCTGAAGAACGGTGGCGAGGATTTTGGGTGGCAGGTCCCGCCGTTGTGGCACGGCCTGGCAGAGCAGGTTGGCAGCTGGCACTCGGGGCCTCTGAATCCTTTCAAACACATGCACCTGGGGCCCAGGGGGGTTCTGGAGCACGTCCCACCATTCTGGCACAACACCTGCCCACAGCTGTAGTTGGTGTGTTCACAACTCGCCCCCACTACGCCCTGCAGAGAAAATTAAAACTAGGTGTAAAAGAAATTTGAAATCATCCTCCTTCACCCTGATTGCTAAGTGGCTGCAAGCATCTGTCACACAGGTACCCATCCTCAGAATCCCAAAATAACTCAGATGTGTGAGCACCAAGCTACAGGGGATCATGAAGGTGGAGCCACAGTCAACAAGGCAAACAGACAGTTAAACCATAAAAAGGTACAAGTCTGGCTAGCCAGCATCTTGATCACTGAGGCAGTATGTGTGTACATGCACACAACACAGGGTGAAGACACAATGCAGTTTGGCTGTGATGCCCTCTCTGGTCGAGTATTCCATCAGTGAAGGTCAGTTGATGCTCATGAAGCACCCAAGCTTTGGGGAAAATAAGTGCACGCTGGGTTCTCGTGGCATGGGAGAACAAAGTAACTGCTTAGTTCCAGCTATTCAGACGCAAGGATGATATTTCTGCCTGGGAACAATTCAGACAAGAGTCACAAGGCTGATTCCCATCAAAGTCCTGAGTTATAAGGAGAAACAACTGAAAATTGGGCTTTTGGGCCTTTGAAAGGAGATTAACCAATCGGAAACCTGGTCTCATGGTACAGGATACGGACAAGGGAAGAATCAGACTTTTATGGCAAACTAAAAGAATAGCAGCGGGTTCAAGGTAGGTAATGGGAAAATGTTAGGACATTCTGGATAGGCTGATCAGCCCATTGCATGAATCTCCAGGCCTGGTTTAATATAAAATAATTGGAGATCGTGATGTGACGGGGTGGAGGCAGAGAAGAGGGTAGAATGTAAAGGCCTGATACCCGACCCGAATCCGACGTCATGTGTCGGGTTCGGGTCGCGTCGGGTTGCACTTCCGGGTCCGGCTATCGGACTCGGGCTGGGTCGGACAGGCTCTATTCACAGGTAAGTGGCTTCAATGTTAATTTAATTTTTGGACTAGAAAGCTGGTTTTGTTACAGTTATTTTAAGCTTGTGCAAATCAGCAACAAAGTGAAAAACGAAAGGCAAGTTAACTGATGGTAGGATAGGGCCAGGTTGGGTGTGGGAAAAAATGGAAGGACTCGGGCCGGGTCAGGCTCTTTTTTTGCAGAACTGAGCAGGCCTTTAGTAGAGTGTCTCTGGAAGGGTGAGTAAATGTCATCCGAAAGGCTTTCCTCTCCAATTAGCTTGTGATCTCGATCCTGTTCTCACTTCAAGTCCGCACACACAAGTTTCAGCAGGAGTCAGGAGATTGCAATCAGGGCACTAGAAACTAGGCAGATTTCCACCATCACCACCCCCATCCTAAAGGGGCCGGAGACTTGCACTGATCACAGGTGTTAACAGGCAAAGCAAATTCTGAAAAAGCTCTCGTAACATCATCTAACAAGCTACGGCCTTCGACGAGTGGCTAAGAGACAGCCCTGACACCCATTAGGCAGGTCAATTTTCCCTGCAGAATTAGTTCAAGTGGTGCACAATCACACTACCACTAGCACACTCAATAAATGAACAAACACGAGTGCGATGAGTTAGACAAGCACCTGCCTCGGGTTCCAAACAACTGCTAGAAAGGATTGCAGGCTTGTGCCAATCGATTTGTGCATTAACAGGATTTTTTTTCAATGACATTTCCTAACAATTCATGAATATACATACTCCCGAAGAACTCTGTTGCACTTACAGGTCTGCACTGACAGGTATACCCAAGTGGAGTGTTGACATCAATCATGCATGTCCCTCCATTCTGGCACGGCTGAGAAAGGCACAGGTCAACAATGGTCTCACAGTGACGGCCTGCAAGAGATCAGTGGTTTGTGTTATGAAAAGATTCTCATCAGCCCTTGCATCTAACAGGAGTACTGGGTGACTTGCAGTTCACGCCACTTGCTTTTTCACATGACTATTATTTTGAAGAAGGCATTACCTATCCTGTGGGGGGTGGGAGAAAGGGGAAGATCATTTTGGTCACAATCACATCCTGTGCAAGTGATACGTTCCATTTTTCTACCTCAAGGCACATCTCAGCACTAGGCAAACAAAAAAGGTTTCCCCAAATGCTAAAAAAGGGGCATTTTCCTTCAATTATTAAATATTTCGTCCATTTAAAAATCTTTTAAGCTGGAAGTAGCAGGAAATCCAGCATTCACAGAAACAAAAGTTTTTTTTGGCAGTCTGTTGTAGCAATGCCCCCATTCTTAAGAATAACACATTGAGCATGTGCATCATGCTATAATCTGGGATACATGAACCCGCTCCGGGCAGTAAGTTAGCGGCTCCCGATCTCTGTAATCTCCTCCAGCCTTACAACCTTCAGAGATCTGTGTTCCTTCAACTTGGGCCTCTTGTGCATACCCCACTCTCTTCATCCCACCACTTTGTCTATAGTCCCTAGCCCTGAAATGCCCTCCTCTAACCTCTCTGCTTCTTCTGCCTCCTTTAAGAGTGAGGAAAAGAGCAACTGTAGCCAGGCATGCGAGCCAAGGTGGGCTTAATGGCCTCCTTCATACATACTTATTCAGTGATCTCACGATCACTAAGCAACAGATCACAACACTGATTTTAATGATTTGCAGACTGTCGGTTGGACCTCCTTCAGGCAGCATCTGCGATCCTTTTTGCAGCTGGAATATACTGAAACGGCATTAAGTCAGTTTGACTCTCAAAACTGTCCAGGATTGTGCCTAAACTAATCTAAGTAAGAACATGAGAATCTTGAGGAACAATGAGAGATCTTTCGGCCTAGCAAGCCCATCAAATATTAATAAATCTTCTCACTCATCCAATTGTTTTTGATAACCATTTAAATGGTGTCCTTCAACGTCTCTTCCCCAGTAACTTATGCTAAAACTCTTAACCTTTGGGTTGGAAAGGTTCTTTGTCTTTCCTTCTGACTCCTAACACCAACATTTTCAACTTGTTTAGTTTAGTTTAGAGATACAGCACTGAAACAGGCCCTTCGGCCCACCGAGTCTGTGCCGACCATCAACCACCCATCTATACTAATCCTATACTAATCCCATATTCCTACCACATCCCCACCTGTCCCTATATTTCCCTATCGCCTACCTATACTAGGGGCAATTTATAATGGCCAATTAACCTATCAACCTGCAAGTCTTTGGCATGTGGGAGGAAACCCACACAGACACAGGAGAACTTGCAAACTCCACACAGGCAGTACCCAGAATTGAACCCAGGTCGCTGGAGCTGTGAGGCTGTGGTGCTAACCACTGCGCCGCCCCAGAACTCCGATGAAGGGTCACTGACCTGAAATGTTAACTCTGCTCCTCTCTCCACAGATGCTGCCAGACCTGCCGAGTATTTCCAGCATTTCTTGTTTTGATTTATGAAGATCCCAGATCTGTGTTGAGTTAGTGGATCTCAGCCAGGAAAGCCCCAATAGTGTGGCATACCCCCTCATCAAGATTGAGGCAGGATTCTTGCTTCTGATCACCCATGTCGCATGGGACACAGGCTGAAGCCACAATGTAGTTTAGCTGTGTTGCTCTCTGTGGTTGAGCAGCCCTGCATACACTGCTCACTCTCAAATCTAAGGAATAGCCAATCAGTGATGATACCCAGAGATTAAGACAGTTCACGGGGCACCCTGGCATTGGTGGGCAAAATAAGAAAATTGGCAACAAAAACAAGAACTGCTTTGCAACTCACCTGTGAAACCAGGTCGGCACCTACACAGGTAATCATTGGTTAACTGCACACAGTCAAGGCTGCCCTTGTGATCACATGGGTTGGAGAGGCACTCGTTGACGTCCCCTTCACAGCGGTCTCCAATAAAGCCAGGTGGGCAGATGCAGCTGTAGCCTCCAATTTCGTCAACGCACTGACCACCGTTTAGACACTTGTGCTCTCCCGTGTGGGGATTAAAATTGGGCTCGCAATCATTGTTGTTAATTTCACACAGAATACCTGTGAACACAAAACAATTTCAAAAGAAATTACACTTACTGCTGTTTTTATAGTTTCTGTACTTGGCCTATTCCCTTGTCCAAACCTATAGCTTTATCCTCAGGCCTCTGAAAGGTGGCCCTGTGACCAGTAATTCAAAACTGTGAGCAGTTTTGGTCTCCTTATTTAAGGAAGGACGTGATGCATTGGAGGCAATTCAGAGGAGGTTTACCAGATTGATACCTGGAATGAGCGGTTTGTCTTTTGAGGAAAGGTTCGACAGACAGAGCTCGTTTTCATTGGAGTTTAGAAGAGTGAGGGGAGACTTGATTGAAGTATATATGGCCCTGAATGGTCTTGACAAGGTGGATGCGGAAAGGATGTTTCCTTTTGTGTGAGAGTCCAGAAAAGGGGGGCACTGTTTTAAAATTAGGCGTCACCCTTTTAGGACAGAGATGAGGAGAAATTTCTTCTCTCAGAGGGTTGTGAGACTTTGGAACTCTCTGCCTCAGAAGGTGGTGGAGGCTGGGTCATTGAATATTTTTAAGGCAGAGGTAGATAGATTCCTGTTAGGCAAGGGAATCAAAGGTTATTGGGGTAGATGGGAGTGTGGAATTCGACACACAAAACAGATCAGCAATGACCTTATTGATTGGCGGGGCAGGCTAGAGGGGCTACTTCTGCTCCTAATTGGTATGTTCGTATGATCTTTTTGTCTCCTCACTTTCCAAGGAGAAGTATCTGCCCTCAACATAATAAAAGAAAAGCAAGTCAAGTGAGAGAGAGTTGGCAGCAATGAGCCAGGTCAGATGCTCATGGAGGCTCAGACGCCTTACATAAAAATCCACATGCTTCATACCTCACTTATCATCACGGACATTGGTGTTCTGATTTAAGATTCATCCACCAATGAGGCAACAGCATTGAGAACAGCCTTTCTAAAACTACAGGCCCACAAAACTCAAAGCAAGACAAACCAACAAATAAGAAATACAAATAGAATCAAGTCGCCCGAGTTTTGTAGGCTGTAAAGAGCCCCAAGCTACAGTGCCTTGCTGTCTGCTTTCGTACTCACCCAAGAACCTACATTTGAAATGCCAAACCATCTAAATTCCCTCTTCAGATGCCAGTTGGAATACATACCTTATTCCCTGCCTCCTGCACGCTCACCAATTCCTTATCCATATCAACAGGCTACCTTCGATTCCACTGTTCACTCTCTACTTTGTGGAACCTTGTGGAATGCCCTCTGGAGGTCTACCTAAATAACATCTGTAGAAACTCTCTTTATCTACTATTTTAGTTACATCCTCACATAATTCAACCAGGTTCATTAGGCATGACTTACCCTTTACAAATCCACACTGGTTCTGTTCAATTTGCCCAATTGCTGACAGTGCCTCTGCACATTTACAACACTCTAGCTTGGTGATTCTCTTCCCCACCCACACTACCAGCATAGCCTGGATTAACACAAAGACACCAGCATATACTGATCAGAAATGATTCACCCACCTCTCCTCCAATTTCCTCAAAACAATTTCAGTGCCATTATGTGTAACCCAAGCCCAATGTGCCCATTTTGATCAAGGACAATGATCGCATGACATTGATCCCAGACAGCAGCCTGGGAACTCACTCTTCCGGTGTCATTTTCTGTGTAAAGACGACATGACATACCCTCCCTTAGGTATGTTTGGCACAAGATATAAAACTGAATGCAAATTTCATTACCTCCAGTTCCTGGTGGACAGGAACACTTGTAATCATTCACTAGGTCGATGCATGTCCCTCCATTGTGACAGCGATTGACTTGGCATTCATTCACCTCGTACTCGCAGTTGACTCCTTGGTACCCTGGAACGCACTAGAGAGCAAGGTGGGGAGTTGGGGGTGACCATTAGCATGATCTGAAAGTTATACAGGTTACTAATACTATAAAGACATTAGTGAGTTTTGCCTCTGGACATTAGCTCCTGGAAAGAGTTCCACATCTCTCTGTGAGTGAATATATTGCATTATACAATCAGGGCCAGTGTGATAACGAGCAGATAATTTGTCTTAGTGATGTTGGTTGTGAGATAAATATTGGCTGGGACAAGATAGAGAACTCCCCTGTTCTTCTTTGAAATAGTGCCATTAGATTTTTTGCATCCACCTGAAGGTAGATAGTTTAGCACCTTATCTGAAAGGCAATACCTCCAATAGTGTAGCACTCTCTCAGTACTGCATTGGAGTGTCAGCCTGGATCATCGGCTCAAGTCTTTGGAGTCCAGTTTAAACCCACAACCTTTGGCTCAGGTAATAGTACAGTGACTGAATTTTTTTATTCGTTTGTGGGATGTGGGCATCGCTGGTTAGGCCAGCATTTATTACCCATCCCCAATTGCCCTCGAGAAGGTGGTGGTGAGCAATTAGGGATGGGCAATAAATGCTGGCCTAGCCAGCGACACCCACATCCTCCAAACGAATAAAAACAAAAACATAATGAAAAGCATGTTAATAATGTGGGGAGGGTCAAACAGCACTCCTTCCAAACTTGGGTTGAAAAACTGCCCCTTGGACAATCCATTATCCAGGGCAACCAAGCTCTTTGTTCTCGTGAGGTGTTTTGATACCAAGGAGCTTGGGAGATCCCTATACTGAGTTTGGATTAAATAAAAGCAAAATACTGCAGATACTGAAAATCTGAAATAAAAACAAAAAGTGATGGAAATACTCAGCAGGTCTGGCAACATCTGTGGAGAGAGAAGCAGAGTTAACGTTTCAAGTCAGTGACCCTTCATCAGAAGTTCATCGGAGTTCTGATGAAAGGTCACTGACCTGAAACGTTGAACTCTGCTTCTCTCCCCACAGATGCTGCCAGACCTGCTAAGTATTTCCAGCACTTTCTGCTTTTATTTGAGTTTAGATTGATGTTCCATTAACTGGCATATGTCTAAAATTGTTGATACTAACTGTTCTGATTTAGGATTTCTCCACCAATGCGTCAGTGAAATGAAGAACAGCCCTTTCCAAACCTCCATACCCAAAGCAGTCAAACGGTGACAAAACAGCAAAAAAAAAAAACTCCTTGTAAGTTGGGCCGCGTTTCCTGGGCTTTGAGGACCTGCATCACCTAGGCTCAGGAGAACGCAGTATAGCCTAGAGTTGCCACTTATAGAGACACGGCCATTTCCATCTGTAGGGGTAGACTGCAATCTACGCCCCTGAAATTAGCAGGCAACTTTCTACCACTCTGTACTACTCTGGCCCTACTGAGTGAAATCTTTATGGTCCCTCTGCTGGATTACAACCCAAGTTACCAGGCAGTGTTCCAAATCACCTATTCAAATGCCTATCTTAGAAGGAGCTTGTTATTCTCCCTCCTTATTCACTGTTATGGACTTATGTCGGAATGACTTGTCCTCACCTGATAACAAGAGTTTCTGAACAGCTTTTAGGAGTGAAAACCCCTGTTGATTTTCCAATTCTCCAAGGTAAGGTGAAGATGACAATGGCAGCACCCTTGACAGTTCACTGCTCATTGGGGCTGCCAACTCTGTTTGGACATATTCCTGGAGATTTCATCACATGACCTCCTTTCTCCAAACACTTCACCCAACCCACAATGCCAATATTTTTATGACTAATAAACTGAAGTCTTCAATTTAAAAAAATGTTTTTTCTGAATGCTCCTTTGATTTTATTTTGCTGAGGAGCTTGCAGAAGAGTCCAGAAAATTAATCTTTAATTCCTGGAGTATCCAGGACAATCCCGGAAGGTCATCAAACACCTCACTACGTGTCTGAGATCAGAGAACTTAACCCAAACTGGGGCAGGGGATGGGAGGGCAGCGGGGAATGATAAAGCCTGCAAAATTTTCTTGACTTTACTTTTGTGTTGGGCGCTGCACTTATTAATTATGCCATGGGGGGGAGCTGGTCAGCTTTTTAAAATAAAATCCACTGATTTACATTCTTGGCTTCCCCATTTGCAAAGGTCTTTCCCCAGTCTGACAGGTCCATGGTATATCCCTCCGATGACTTCCGCCCTCCTTGTGTGCAGAAACACAATATTCTATGAAAGCATGGTTCAAAAGCAGCACACTCACACCTGTGGTTTTAAATGCCAACAGTACAACCATGGGTCTAATTCAAGCAGTCACTGCACCACTTCAAATCTTTGGCCAATTAATTCAATAGCCAAGCTTCTGAAGCAGCATCAAGAGGCACAAACCCAAACACCTCACTTCAGAACACTACAATGTGAGAGACTTGGGTCCGTGCCACAATGTGAACTAATTTCTACAACACCCACTGCAGGCAGTCGGTGAGTAAAGTCTGCAGTAGAAGCAAAATAAAATTCGTGGGATTAGCTCGATTAAAATTGCTCTATTTTCTTCTCCAAAGCAGGTACAGGGTTAAATCTCAGCTTGGTCAACATCCCACAATCAGGTGAAGCATCAAGAACCACACATGAAGAGGCAGCAAATGCCTCCTCTATCCCCAGCCTTGTAAAAAACAGTCCATGTTTGTGTTGACCCTTCACACCAGCAGGAGTCAGCTGTGCCTCAGTGGCAGCACTCTTGCCTCTAAGTCAGAGGTTGTGGGTTCAAGTCCCACTCTAGACACCTGAGCACAAAATCTAAGCTGGCGTTTCAGGACTGAGGGAGTGCTATATTGTCAGATGAGATGCTAAACCAAGGCCCTGTCTGCCAAAGGCACCATTTCAAAGAGCTGGGGAGTTCTCCCTGGTGTCCAGGCCAATATTCATCTCTCACCCAGCATCACTAAAGCAGATTATCTGGTCATCGTCACACTGCTGCTTGTGGGATCTTGCTTTGTGCAATTTGGCTGCCACATTTCCTGCAGTGACCACACTTCAAAAGTACTTTGTTGGCTGTAAAGTGCTTTAGAGTGACTTGAGGTCATGAAAAGCACAAAATAAAAACAAGTCTGTTCCTTCTTTCTTTTAGTCCTAATTCCCTGTTCCCTTCTCTTTATCAACCCCCCCCTTTCCTTCAGCCACCTATATAACCTATTCCTAAATGTTGACACCGTCTTTTGCTTCAATCACTAACTGAGTATATTCCACAGACTTGCAACTCAGTGTGTCTAACAAAAATGAAGTTTGTCCAGTTTTCTGTCCTAGATCTCTTACACTTAACCTCTGTCCCTTCCTCCCAGACCCTGAAACACTACTTTGAACTGCTGGTGATGGGAGAAAAGAACTCACCTCGCATGCGTAATTGCCCAGGTAGTCCTTGCACGTGGCCCCATTGCGGCATGGGTTTGAGGCGCAGTCGTCTACGTCCAGCTGGCAGTAACTGCCGGTGTACCCGGACATGCACTGGCACTGGTGGCTATTGCCGGTGTTGATGCAGATCCCCGAATGCTGACACAGTTGCTCAACAGTCAAGCCTGGAAAGGCAGAGGTTAACGGAATAACAGTAAGAAAAAAAAGCTGCATCTCAAAAAAAAGTCAGCACAAATGGAATTTAAAACAAACGAGCACAAGGCCAAACTCTATTCTCTGCCTCCTCCCAGTGAAATTCTTTTGGCAAATGAAAAACCAAAACAAATCTGGGTTAGAGGCAGAGGATCTGGTTGGGTTCAACACTGCCTCTTGGTACAAAACACCTATGGTTACAACATCTTCTCCAAATATTAAAATGAGTGCCACCCTTTGCCCCCAACATGCCCTTTCCCTTGGTTCGGCTTACCTCTTTGAACAGCAGCCACCTCACACGACACATCCGGCACATCGCAGTACAACCCTGTCCATCCGCTCTGGCAACTGCAGCGGTACGTGGCGCCTTGCTGCACACACGTGCCTCTGTTTTTACAGGGTGACCCGCTACACAGATTAACCAAAGTCTAAGTGAGAGGAAGAAACAAGGAAAGCATTGTGCATAATGTGGAAATTGGTCGCTCGCAGTACTCACCCCACCCACTGTATTTACAGTTCTTATTCCTCAATAAGTATGGCAGTGTAATGGTCAAGTTACTGGACTCGTAATGTAGAGGCCTGATTTGATAAGCTAAAGACAGGAGTTCAAATCCTACCCTGGCTACTTCAGAATTTGAATTCAGTTTAAACAAATGTGTAATTAAAACGCTGGTATCAGTAAAGATGACCCTGAGGCTGCTGGATTGTCAAAAAAACCCAGCTGGTTTGGCAAAGAACCCTCCCTATAAGTGTCTCCAGCCCTATGCCAACATAGTAGACTCTTAAGTGCTCTCTGAAGCAGCCAGCCACTCAGATGGATCAAGAAGGCGACTTACCACCACCTCTCATGGCAACCTGAGATGGGCAATAAATGCCAGCCTTGCCAGCAACACCCACATCCCAAGAGTAAATTAAAGGAAAACAAACCAATAGGGAAAGCATGTTAGTTCCTTGTTCTGTAATAAGGGGCTTGCAAAGTAACACATTTACACTGCTCTTAATTCACTCTCCCTTTGATTGAGCAGAAAAAGGTGCAGCTAACATTCGATATCCTGGCCAACATTTATCCCTCAACCAACAATGGGACCTTACTGTGTGTAGCTTGGTTGCCATGTTTTCTACATTATAACAGTGACTACACTTCAGAAAGGTACTTCACTGGCTGTAAAGCACTTTGGGACATTATGAGGTGGTGAAAAGCCTCATATAAATGCAAGTCAAGTGGGGATTGGTCAGCTCAGTTGACTAGATGGCTAGCGTTTGATGCAAAAGACTCCAACAGTGCGGGTTCAATCCCCGTACCGGCTGTGGTAGCTGATGGAGGCCTGCCTACTCACCTTGCCCCACACTTGTTAAGTGGTGACCCTTAAGCTATACATCACCAACTGTCTCTCTCTAATGGGGAGAGATGCCTATGGTCCTTCGGGACTATGGCTAGAACAACAACAGATGCAAGTCCTTTCTTGCTTCTTAACGAATACATCAGGTTTTACATTAACAAGAAGTTGCCCCAAGGCTAAACAGACATGGAAGTCCTGATGAAAGGTCACTGACCTGAAACATTAACTCTGATTCTCTCTCCACTGATGCTGCCAGACCTGCTGAGTATTTCCAACATTTCTTGTTTTTATTATGGAAGTTCCCACTGTTCCAAGCATTATGAAGTCTAACCACTTATCCCACCCACCTCCATTAGGGGTTTCTTACCTGGCAGTTGTTACCAGAGTACCCAGAGGGGCAGGTGCAGCGATAACCACCCAGCCCGTCGATGCAGGTGGCTCCATTTTGGCACGGTTTGGAGTCGCACTCATTGATGTCAAACTGGCAGTTGGAGCCAGTGAATCCAGGCCGGCAGATGCAAGTGTATGAGTTGATACCATCGACACAGGTTCCATCATTGAAGCAGGAGCTGACAAGAGAAAAGGAGCCCGCTCAATTCCGCTGACAAAACAGCACTTAGAAAACATCCTGGAGTCATTAAGCGACCAAGACTTCATCAATCTACATAAAAGTCCTGCAAATAAGTGACATTTATTTGTTAAAAAGCCAGTCATTTATTACTGTTTTTTCTGACCTTGATAACCTGGTCCACCCGCACTAAAGTTTTATAAGCAGCCACTATTCTACCACATGGACCACTTGTCCACAGAATTACCCAATTAATGGGTTAAAGGGAACGGGCCCCTTTAAACACAGCACACCCAAGACTCACAAACATGCGTTAGACTTTCAGACGATACATGAGAAATGACACAGGATGATGAGCTAGTTTTAATCTGCGAGGCAGGTACATCATTGAAATTTTCTTCCAGACCCCAGGTACCACAATGGCATGCATTAACAGTTGGTACATGGGATCAAACTTCATGCAAAAGAACAGCATGTCACAAGAAAGACAGAGGAAAACCAAATCAGTAAAAATAGTAAAGATGGCTCAAGTTCGGGCTGAGGTTGAAAATTAATTTAAGACGTCTCGATCACTGATGTCTTAGTCTCTCTTTATACAAGAATAAGTGGAGGCGGGGGAGAATAAAGGTGAAAACTGACTGTTGCTGTTGACATATCATCTGGGTGAATCATTTCTGTGTCACACATGGGAAGCTCTGGACAAAATGCCTGCTTTCTAACTTTGCAAGAGGACCACCGAGAGGAGAGGCACTAGTAAGGGGACAGATAGTTTAGTGTGCAACGCTCAGCTGCTGGGACAGGACAAAGGGGCAGCATTTCCCCGGTCCCCGCTTGCAAGCACTTGATGTTCCCTTGAGATCTCGCTTCCAGCACAGACATAGTTAGAGAATACTCATTGGGACAGAGGAACACAATAGAATTCTGTTTCTCTTTCCCCCCCCTTTCCCAAGCTGCTTTGAGGGATTAGTGACTGGCCGTACAGCCTGCAGCAAGCCTCGGTTGAGTTACAGCAGGCTAATGGAGATTAATGGCGAAAAGGAATGCAGTAACAATGTATGAGAATCCTCTTCCTTCAGACACTTACCCCGCCCAGCTTCATCCTCTAACTGGCTTTCTTTTCACCTCCTGTGTCAAACCCCTGCAGAAATACTGTAGGGTGTTAGCTTGTAATGCGAGCAACTGTCATTTCTGGAAAAACTTAAGACAATGAATCACTTTGCCGAAATGGCACTCCAGACAGGTGCTCCTTTTATTACAGTCTGATGCATTTTTAAAAAATTTCTTCCATGGGATGTGGTGTCGCTGGCAAGGCCAGCATTTGCTGCCCTCCGCTAATTGTCCTTGTCCTTGGCTTACTGGGCCATTTCAGAGGGCAGTTAAGAGTCAACCACATTGCAGTGGGTCTGGAATCAAATGGATGCCAGAGTAGACAAGGTAAAGATGGCAGATTTCCTTCCCTAAAGGGCATTAGAGAACCAGATGGGTTTTTCCAACAATGATAGTTTCATGGCACCATTACTGAGACTAGCTTTCAATTACAGATTTGTATTAACTAATTGAATTTAAATTCCACCAGCTGCCATGGTGGGATTTGAACCCTTGCCCTCTGGGCATTAGCCTGGGCCTCTGGATTACTTGTCCAGTGACATTACCACTATGCCACCGTCTCCCCTTAAACCACTGAGCCATGGCTGACACAGAGTGGGGGAGGAGGGAAGGGTTGGGTTAGGCACTAGTATTCTGATAAATTCTTGCAGTCCTTCACCCCCACAATTTAATTCTTCACGACGTGCAGCAAGGCCCCAATTGGACAACCAAGCTCTTCATAGAGAATACGCTGCAACAGTGCTTCCAGTTGCAGCCCTTGTAACCTATACTTATCTCCAGTTTGCAATTTTCATGGATAGAAATCGAGGAAAGCCACGTCAGCAATAACACGAGGTGCTTAACAGTAAAAGGTATTGACAGGGTAGATACAGAGAAACTATTTCCTCTCGTGGGGAATCTAAAACAAGGGGGCACAACCTTAAAATGAGAGCTAGGCCATTCAGGTGTGAAAACAGAAAAGTTTTTCACACAAAGGTCAGCAGAAATCTGGAACGCTACCTCAAAAAGTTGTGGATGCTGGGGTTCAATTGGAGCTTTCAAGGCCAATAGTCGATAGATTTTTGTTAAGCAAGGGCACCGAAAGAAATGGAGCAAAATAAAGTTGAGCTGCTGATCAGCCATGATCTAACTGAATGTTGGAACAGGCTCAAGGGACTGATGATCTCCTAATGATCTCAGGAAACAAAATCTAACTTATTAACGCAACATCCAATCTAAGAGTGAAATGCAATCTCAATGAAATGACCACTGTGTTCTCCAGAAATGTACCGAGGACAATAAATACTACAAAGCGAGGGATCCATCTGGTTGAGTGCGTCTCTCCATCGTCCTCCGTTTCAAAGTTAGAGATGGCCAGGAAAAAAAAGTAGCTTTGGATGGTAATTCACTGTGCGTGATGTTCTCAAGCTCCATTCCAGTGAACAGTAATATTGGACCTGGATTTTTCAACAGCTGTTTTTACAATGGCGCGCTGCTGCACCCACCTCAGAATATTTGGAGGAGCAGCCTCCTCAACCTGGTTCTCTAGGTTTACACCATCAAATCCAATCTCTTACCCCACCGGCAAACCCTGCAGATTCAGTTTTCCGCACGCGAGGTGAGCAAGCACTATTGTCCTTCAGCAAACTTCTGTTGCCCAGCTACACTGATTGTAAGAAGCTGTCAAGGAATTGTGGATTGAGCACTGACCTAATCCAACCCTTCCCTCCTCCCCTTCTCGGTGTTGGTCGTGGCTCAATGAGTAGCACTCTTACCTTTGAGTCAGAAGGTCATGGGTTCAAGTGCCAATCCAGAGACTTGGGCACATAACCTAGGCGAACATTCAATGCAGCGCTGAGGGAATGCTGCACTGTTGGTGTTGTCTTGCAGATGAGATGTTAAACCAAGGCCCCACCTATCCTCTCAGGTGGACGTAAAAGATTCCATGAACCTATGAACAGCAGCAAGGGAGTTCTCCCCAGTGTCCTGGCTAATATTTATCCTTCAACCAACAACTTTAAAAACAGATTATCTGGTCATTATCACATTGTTTTTTTTGTGGAATTTGACTGCACGCGCATTGGCTGCCATGTTTCCAACATACAACAGTTACTTCACTTCACAAAGTACTTCAGTGGCTGTAAAGTGCTTCGGAAAATTCTGAGGTGGTGAAAGACGTGAGAGAATGGAAGTCTTTTTTCTTACCTCTCTGTACAGTCAGGCATGTTGTTTTCACAGTGAATCCCATTGAAGCCTTGCGGGCACTTGCAGACATAACTGTTGACATAATCGGAGCAGTTCCCGCCGTTCAGACATGGATTACTGAAGCACTCGTTGATCTCCTGCTGGCATTTGTCGCCAGTGAACCCTGGCAAACAGCTGCATGAGAACGTGTTGACACCATCGATACAGGAGCCTCCATTCTGGCATGGATCTATGAAGCCATTGCATCACACTTGAATTACTAACTGAGCCATGGCCACTGGCATTGTATTAACCTGCTTTACCCAGGAGCATGAATTTACAAAAGCATAAATAAAGCTGTCAGCCGCAGCTCAGCAGGTAGCGTTCTCATCTCAGAGTCAGAAGGCTGAGAGTTCAAAACCCACTCCAAAGATTTGAGCACAAAATCTAGGCAGACAGCTCAGTAAAATGAAGGAGTGCTGCACTGTCAGAGGTGCCATCCGTTGGATGAGACGTTAAACTGAGGTCCCGTCTGTCCTCTCAGGAGGACGTAAAAGATCCTGCAGCACGATTTTAAAGGACAGCAGGGGAGTTAACTGAAGTGTTCTGGCCAACATTTATCTCTCAAAACACATCACTAAAATATACTATCTAGCCATTAGCACATTGCTGTTTGTGGGACCTTGCTTTGCATAAATTAGCTGCCACCGTTCCTACAACAGTGACTACATTTCACAAAATACTTCACTGACCGTAAAGCACTTTGGAACATCCTGAGGCCGTGAAAGACGTGATAGAAATGCAAGTTTTTTCCTGCAAACAGAAACTAAGAAGTGAACAGTAAGGTTTAGTTAGCTTTTGTTTTAATTCTTTCATGGAATGTGAGCATCACTGGCAAGGCCACCATTTGTTGCCCATCCCAAACTGGTCTTGAGAAGGTGATGGTGAACCACCTTCTTGAACTGCTGCAGTCCATGTGGTGTAGGTACACCCACAGTGCTGTTAGGAAGGGAGTTCCAGAATTTTGACTCAGTGACAGTAAAGGAACGGCGATATAGTTCCAAGTCAAGAAGGTGTGCGACTTGGTGGTGGGGTGGGGGGGGGGGGGGGGGAAGAACCTGCAGGTGGTGGTGTTCCCATGCGTCTGCTGCCCTTGTCCTTCTAGGTGGTGGAAGTCTTAAGTCTTGGGTTTGAAAGGTGCTGTTGAAGGAGCCTTGGCGAGTTGCTGCATTGCACCTTGTAGATAGTACAAACTGCTGCTACTTTGCACCAGTGGTGGAGGGAGTGAATGTTTAAGGTGGTGGATGGGGTGCTGATCAAGCGGGCTGCTTTGACCTGGACGGTATCGAGCTTCTTGAATGTTGTTGGAGCTGCACCCATCCAGCCAAATGGAGAGTATTCCAACACACTCCCGTTTCGTGCCTTATAGATGATGGACAGATTTTGCAGAGTCAGGAGGTGAGCTACTTGCTGCAGAATTCCCAGCCTCTGACCTGCTCTTGCAGCCACACCATTTATGTGGCTGGTCCGGTACAGTTTCTGGTCAATGATATCCCCCCAGGATGTTGATGGTAATACCATTGACTGTCAAGGGGAGGTGGTTAGATTTTCTCTTTTTGGAGATCGTTTTTGCCTGGTACTTGTGTTGAGAGAATGTTAAAGCACTTACTGGGGCTACAGTCATCGACGTTCGTCTCACAGTTCACTCCAATGTAGCCAGGGAGGCACCGACACTCATAGCTCCCAGGAGTATTTTGACAAGCAGCACCATTTTTACACGGATCAGTAACACATTCATCAACATCCACTGAGCACCTCTGACCTACAAGGTAAGCATGTATTTTACATACACACAGCATCATGCGGGGTCTTACCCAATTCCACATACACTAAAAACAAATCTGCTGCACAGAAAGGAAAGGCCAAGTGCTTTCACAAAATTTTGTTGTATTATAATTTACAGTATGTAGAGAACTACATAGAATCTACAGCACAGAAACAGGCCCTTCGGCACAACTGTTTTTTGCTCATGTTTATGCCCAACACAAGACTCCTCCCACATTACTTCATCTAACTCTATCAATATCGCCTTCTATTCCTTTATCCCTCATGTACTTATCCAGCTTCCCCTTAAATACATCTATCCCATTTGCCTCAACTACTCCCCTTGGTCGCAAATTCCACAATCTAACCAGTCTTTGGATACAGAGGTTTCCCCTAGATTCTCTATGGATATTTGGCAACTATTTTATATTTGTGGCCCATAGTTCTCAATTCCCCTAAAAGTGGAGACATCTTCTCTATGTCAACCCTTTCATAATCTTAAAGGTGTCTATCAGAGCACCTGGGGCTTTGTCTGTACTGCTTTCTCTCTGATGAGTTTTTCATAACAGGATAGATTACAAAGGGAAAGATGCTGCGTTTCAGTTGCATAGAACTGTGGTCAGATCCCACCTGGAATACTGAGTTCAGTTCTGGGTTAACGCACCACAAGAAGGATATACTAGCTTTGGAGGGAGTGCAGCATGGATTCACCAGCATGTTACCAGGGCTAAAAGGGTTAAATTATGAGGACAATTTGTAGAAGCTTGGCTTGGATTGAGGGGTGATCTCACTGAGGTGTTTAAAATGATAAGGAATTTGATTGGCTAGATAGAGAGGAACTATTTCCTCTGATTGGGAAAACTCAATAATGAAGGGCCACAATTTAATAACTAGAGCTAGGCCTTTCAGGAGTGAAATCAGGAAGCACTTTTTCCGCATGAGGTCAATGGAAATCTGGAATGCACTCTCCAAAAAGGCTGTGGATGCTGGAGTCAACCGGAGCTTTCAAGACCAGAGACCAATAGATTTTCAAGAAATGCTGGAATCACTCAGCAGGTCTGGCAGCATCTGTGGAAAGAGAAGCAGAGTTAACGTTTCGGGTCAGTGACCCTTCTTCGGAACGTTAACTCTGCTTCTCTTTCCACAGATGCTGCCAGACCTGCTGAGTGATTCCAGCATTTCTTGTTTTTGTTTCAGATTTCCAGCATCCGCAGTATTTTGCTTTTATGCCAATAGATTTTCGTTGGGTAAGGGTACCGAGGGATTATGGAGCTAAGGCGGGAAAATAGAGTTGAGGGCCGGGATTTTATTCTGGCCATAGGGGTCTCGACATCTAGAAAAAGCAACGCTGGGATCCCCACGCTGCCTCTTCTCGGAAAAGCCTGCCATATTTAATGCCAATCAGGCACTTAAGTACACAGCGACGGGCCTTCCACAGGATCAAGGACCCCATCATTGGAAGTCCCGCCCTTGGAGAGCTGCAGCCTCCGATTGGCCAGCAGCTGCAGCGCCACCACAGAGGCGGTGGCTACAGCTGGAAAAGCACCTACTGGATGCCAAGGAGCATTGCTGGACCCAGGTCACAGGTACGCCGGCAAGGGGGGGGGGGGGGGTCGATAGCAAGGGCAGGGGGTGGCTCCTAGCGGACCCCTCTTTTCAATGCCAGGCCCCTTGTTCAGGCATTAAGTGACTTTTAACAAGGGTACAAGGGACCAATAACCCCCAACTCCACCCCAGGCACCAGCCCGCATAGTTTTTCATGCTGTGCTTCCTGTGCGGCGACAGGGCCACTCGCCACATGACTAATTGCGGCTTCAGCGGGAACAGGCCCTTAATTTGGGTTTACAGCCCCGGAGTAAATTTTGATGGAGGCAGGATGGTGACAGGAACCCCACCCACCCTGCCACCATCACACCCAATTTTATGCTCTCTCCGCCTCCAAACCCGCCACAGCGGACAGCATAAAATTGCCCGAGGTGCAAGTCAGCCACAATCTAACTGAATGGCAGAGCAGGTTCTAAGGGCTGAATGGCTAACTCCTGTTCCTAATATGCCTACGAACAACACCTCACCTTGCCAATTCATCGTGCATGTGCATATGTAATTCTCGTAGTCTTCAGTTTCACTGCATACACCTCCATTTTCACATGGTTGGGAAGAACACGGAGCAAGAACAAACTCGCAATCCTTGCCTGAACAGAAAGGGAGGGAAGAAGGAGGAATCCATTAGTATCAAGGTCTGCATTGCTGCAACAGCACCAGTGTCCTTTGTACAATGCCACCTGCAGGGAAACCTGTTCAGAAGAAGCTATCAGGGCATCTCTGCTTCAATTGCAATTGTTCTCCTTACAGCAGAGAACATTAAGGGGATATTTAATAGAGGTATTCAAAATCATGAGAGGTTTTGATCAAGTAAATGAGGAGAAACTGTTGCTACTGGCAGGAGGGTCCGTAACCAGCAGACAGTGTTGAGATCAGTGGCATTTTGGGAGGACTAACAAGGTAAGGGAATATACAATGGTTAGGAGGGCCCTAGGAGGTACAGAGGGTCAGAGGGACCTTGGTGTACTTGTCCATAGATCACTGAAGGCAGCAGCACAGGTAGACAAGGTGGTACTCGAGATACTTGACTTTATTCGCTGAGGCATAGAATATAAGAGCAGGGAGGTTATGAGGGAGCTGTATAAAGCGCTAGTTAGGCCACAGCTGGAGTACTGTGTACAGTTCTGGTTGCCACACTATAGGAAGGATGTGATTGCACTGGAGAGGGTGCAGAGGAGATTCACCAGGATGTTGCCTGGGCTGGAGCATTTCATTGAGTCATAGAGAGATACAGCACTGAAACAGGCCCTTCGGCCCACCGAGTCTGTGCCGACCAACAACCACCCATTTATACTAATCCTACATTAATCCCATATTCCCTACCACATCCCCACCATTCTCCTACCTACACTAGGGGAAATTTACAATGGCCAATTTACCCATCAACCTGAAAGTCTTTGGCTGTGGGAGGAAACCGGAGCACCCGGCGGAAACCCACTTGGTCATAGGGAGAACTTGCAAACTCCGCACAGACAGTACCCAGAACTGAACCCAGGTCGCTGGAGCTGTGAGGCTGTGGTGCTAACCACTGCGCCACTGTGCTGCCAGCTATGAAGAAAGACTGGATAGGCTCGGGTTGTTTTCTTAGAGCAGAGAAGGCTGAGGGGGGACATGGTTGACGGATACAAAATTATGAGGGGCATTGATAGGGTAGATAGGAAGAAACTTTTTCTCTTAGCGGAGGGATCAATACACAGGAGGCATAGATTTAAGGTAAGGGGCAGGAGGTTTAGAGGGGATTTGAGGAAAAAAACTTTCACCCAGAGGGTAGTTGGAATCGGGAACACACTGCCTAAAGGGGTGGTATAGGCAGGAACTCTCAACATTTAAGAAGTATTTAGATGAGCACTTGAAATGCCACAGCATACAAGGCTACGGGCCAAGTGCTGGAAAATGGGATTAGAATAGATAGGCTTGAAGGCCAGCATGGACACGGTGGGCCGAAGGGCCTGTTTCTGTGCTGTATAAGTCTATGACTCCACGAAAAGGGCCAAGGGGAAAGAGTAGGGAAAGTGGCACTAACTGAATAGCTCTTTGGAAGACAGCCAACATAGGCATGATGGGCCAAATGGCCTCCTGCGCTGTATGATTCCAGTAACAGGAACAACATATTTCAGGCCCCAGTCACATTGTGGCAGTCCTGTTAATGGGGTGGGTGTTACGGGAGGAAGGACGTGGAGAGGAAAACCGACAGCATTAGCTAGGAGAAAAACAAACAGCTTTAAGGGTCTCATACAACAATAGACACGCGTGGCTGGGTTTAGAAAATGGGCAATAAACTGGCCAAACAGCAGCAATGCTGAGCAAGGACACAAAACAGGGCGAGAAACTAATCGGAAATGTGCACAATGTACCAGAAGGTTTGAAAACAGTCTGCGAGATAACGTGGCAGTAACATGCAGTGCGATGCAACAGCTCTGTATAGATTAAAAATAAATGTAATCTGCACCTTCAGAATGCTTGGGAAAGGCCTTCAGCCACCTTTCCCATCAGCACAGCCAGACTAAACTGGTCATACGCAGACTTATCTGTCTCAACAATGGAAGCACAAACAACAAATATTGTCTCAAGGGAGTTAGATAGTTGCTTGAAGAGGGAGAGTGGAGAGTAAGGAGAACAAGCAGCATTAAATGGGGCAGCTGTGTAGATTAAAACACCAATGCAGACTCGATGGGCTCTGCTGTGCTTCAGCAACTTAAGAATAGCACAAGCCACCAACAATCTCAATTCTAAGCTCTCATCTAACAATGTCAGTCATGGCTCAGAGGGTAGCATTCTCGTCGGAGTCAGAAGGTTGCGGGTTCAAACCCCAATCCAGAGACTTGAGCACATTATCCAGGCTGACACACCCAATCCAGTCCTGAGGGAGTGCTGCACTGTCAGAGGTGCCATCATTCAGGTGAGACATTAAACCAAGGCCTTGTCTGTCCTCTCAGGGGGCATAAAACATGGCACTAGTATCTGTTCATTATCACATTGCTGTTTATGGGACAATGACTGTCTCACTTCTCAACATAACAGAAGTACTTCATTGGCTGGAAAGCATTTCGGGATGTCCCGAGGTCATGACAGGTACTATAAAAATGGAAGTCCTTCCCTTATCAGCCGGTAGGTACAACTACAAAGCACTGAGGTTCTGAGCTGGATATACCAAACGCTGCTGGGTGCACCCACAGCCAGTGTTAAATTCACTGATCATGGCTGAGACAGTAGCATTGAGGAGCAAGAATTGGTGCCGGTGAGGGGGAAAAGGAGATGAAAGAGGAAATCAGCCGAGCTGCTCACATCCTAATCACTATTCTGATACTTGAAAACGGAGGAGCTTTCACCACTGAACTTGATACTGTCCTCACTTGACCACCATGCATTTGTGTCCTCATAGATTTTTTTTTAAAACTTGTTACCCCTCCCACCAAGGCAATTTCGCATCCCCTCCCCACGTAATCAGCTAACTAAACACATCTTTTTGATCTAGGAAACAGGTGAAGTTGATCCGTATTTTATGTAGCCTGACTTTGGCCATCAGAGTCACTGACATTAACACCTAGCCAAGAAACAGAATATCCCCTCTCTAACCCCAGGCGCATGAGTGCACTTGCTCACTCCCTGCCCTGTCCAAAGGCAAACATAAAATGCCCCTGGTCTGAACCAAGGTGGTCCTCAGTCTTACACCTGCAACAGAGAGAGTTTCCAGTCAATTTATAGAACAGAATTTGGTTCACACACAGTAAAACTAATAAAAATGCACCAAGAGTTTGTGACTGTTTGATGTGGAAATTTGATACTTATGGGTCTGGCCTGTTAATCAGGCAATAACTCAAAAGCACACTGCAGCACACACTTAGCTTCTGGCAAGAGGCGAGGCTGAATTCTGAAAGAGATACTCGTGTACTCAAATCCACAACAAGCACACACCTCTGTTAAACGCAGACCTTCAGAGTTGTTTGAATGTGTGGCCTCAATTCATTGTCCGTGCCCAAGTGCATTTCCCAGTCAAGGCACCTTTCTATTTCACTGCTGACTCTCAGGCACAGCGCAGGAGAAACAAAAGTTAGCAACTCCCATCTCACCTACAAAGGACCACCTAGGAAAAAGCCATCGACTGCATCATTACCAACGCCGCCTCTTTGTATTTTGACTCTTACCTGTATATGGGAGAGAGCAGGCGCAGTGGTAGGCATTCACTCCATCCTTGCAGACTCCTTTGTTGAGGCAGGGGTTTGATGCACATTCATTTATGTTGATTTGGCAGTCAGAGCCTCAAGATTCAGAAATAAGAGGGGAACAAGATTATTCCTTTTTCACTTTTACTTTTGTTGCTCATTAAAGTTTTAGGCAATGGAACTCTTGCCAATTCAGGCGCCCAGACCAGGAATTCTCAATTCAGTCCTGGCACTGGCAGAGCAGACGCACAGTAAAGACCCCGCTACTCTGCCCCAATAACTTGCCTATAACCAAACGTTAGAAGACATTGCAAACTGCACCATTTCCTCTTCATTCCCACACTGAGCTCTAGGGGCTTCGATGAGTGAGGCTGCCTTTTGGTGGCAAATTTGGGACAGCTTTGTACTGTAGACCCATGTCAGCAAGGGTCTATTGCTGGCTCAGTATCCTGGAACTCCTGACCAAACAGCATTGATAGGCACGCCATTCACTTGCCTAAACATTCACACCCTCCACCACTGGCATACCATGGATGCAGTGTACATGAACCACAGGATGCACTGCAGCAACTCATTGAGACTTCTTAGCCAACATCTTTCAAACCCACAACTTCCACCACCTTGAAGGACAAGGGCAGCGGGCACATGGGAACACCACCACCTCCAAGTTCTCCTCCAAGTCTCACACCATTCAGACTTGGAAATAGATCACCGTTCTCTTCATCATTGCTGGGCCAAAATCCTGGAACATTCTACTTTATAGCACTGTGGGAGTTCCTTCACCACACAGACAGCAGCTGTTTTAAGAAGGAGGCCCACCAACACCTGCTCAAGGGCAACTAGGGCAGAGCAATACACCAGCCTTGCCAGCAAGAATGAAGAATTAAAAAAAACTGAAACTGCCCAAAAATATTTTAATAGCCAAGCCATCACCCTGGGCTGGATTAGAGCCAAGGTTCCAGAGGTGAAAGATCAGTGCCTATCCCAAAAGATCACCAGTTTCCTCCAAAGATTTTCCTTTGCAGTGCACACAAACGTACCTGCCCACATATTCAGGCAGCCAACACCAGGGTTGCCACCCAATGCAGCTGTACCGGGGCCATGCTAAGCAGAGGTCAGCTGCTTTCAGTCATGAAATAAAGGAGAAGTGCAGGTCCAGATCAACTACCTATACATATGCATCATACAGATGGTATGTAGCAGCGAGAGGTTCAAGAAACAGTGGGGCGGGGGAAGGGTGGGTGGAAATCGCAAAACTCCAAGTTCAGGAAAGCAAACACGCTGCTTAATTGCCCTCAGATCACACTTCTAAATACCCTGAAGTAGGAGTGCTGCTGGGGATTTGGTCACATCAAAGGACAATATCAATGACTCACTCCTTAGTCAGGGAACAGCACTAGATAGAGAAACACACAAAAAAACTGGATATTTTTGCTTCTAAAAATGTTAACAAACATCTGACCCAGCTATTCTTGCCCTTGTGAAAAAAAGTATGACACCAACAGGACAGGAAAACTGTTTCAGAAAACTAGAAAATCCATGTAGTAACTTGTCTGGCACTGGGAACCTTGAAAAGGAAATCATTTCCATGCTACGGGGAAAATTATAGGAGTGGGACAAATTGAATAGCTCTTTGAAAGAGCTAGCACAGGCACGATGGGCTGAATGGCCACTTTCTATACTGTACAACTACAACTAGTACAGTGCAGTTCTGCATTATCAACAGCTTCAATGCTCAGCTTTGAATAGGACATCACTTGTTGCTTCCACCCATTCAACGCTTCACCGCCTCTTGCTCACCTTTGAACCCCTTCACACATGTGCACTTGTAACCGTTGACTAGGTTCTCACAGGTTCCTCCATGCTGACAAGGATTCGACTCGCACTCGTCTTTGTCCACGTCACAGTTGACTCCTGCCCAGCCAGCTTCACAATTGCACTGGTAACTGCAAAAATAAAACAAAGCAGAGAAAACGTTGGCAGCAGGTAAGACACAGCTCACACCGATTTAACTGCAAGCTTTCCTCATTTGAAAAGGTCACATCAACATAACATAGACAGCTGCTGTAAATTAATTGGCGATTTAAAAAAAATTCTTTTCACTAAACTCCACATCACGTCAGTCCAGGCTGTCACTCCAGTGCAGTAACTGAGGGAGTGCTGCACTGTTGGAGGTGCCGTCTTTCAGATGAGGCATTAAATCGAGGCTCCGTCTGTCCTCTCAGGTGGACAAAATCCCATTGGTACTATTTCAAAGAGTAGGAGAATTCTCCTGGCCAATATTTATCCCTCAACCAGTATTAGTTAAATAGATTACCTGGTTATCTCATTGCTGTCTGTGGGAGCTTGGTGTGTGCAACTTGGCTGCTGTGTTCCCTACATTACAACAATGACTATACTTCAAAAGTACTTCATTGGCTATAAAGCCCTTGGGACATCCTGAGTTCATGGAAGTCATGGTATAAGTGCAAGTTCTTTCTTTTTTGTTCATCTCTAAAGCGTCTACACAACTATAAAATTGCTGCTCTTTGTGCATAGTGACCGGTCATTTGTGCTGTGAAGAGACACAACGCTGGACAGCAGATACCACAACACAAACATGTCACTGGAACTCACTGGTACAAACTACGTTGACATTTATTTACTCATTATGTTCAACAGAATATGTGTTGTACGAAATATCTTGAAGACCTGTTTACTGTGCTTTAAAAGAAACAATTTCTACTTTCAATTCAATTGCAGATAGAACAAACAGAAAACATCAGGTTCAAAAGACCAGAACAGAAGACCTGAGGACAAGTTATCAAGTCCTAGTTCTTATTCTCAGATATCCAACAGTTCTTACACATGTAGTAAAAACACCTCAATTTATCCTCAACTGCTCACTTATATTGGCAATTTACTTTGCAGCCTCAAATGTATTCTCCAAGCACGTCCCCTTAATTCAATGATCCATGCTGGTCCATGCTTTCAAATGGCCATATTCATGCAAGTCAGTCTTACTAGACTATTCAAACATCACAGCCAAACCAAATCTTGTCTGCGCCCAACATCCATATAGGCTCCTAGGAATCACTGGACAACTATCAGTAGGAAGAACGTTACGAAAATGCTTTTATATTTTTTGTTAAGTATATGTTTTTGAGGACTTATACTTAAATTGTAACGGTGGATTCACTGATAGGCTGAAAATGATATTGAGGCTGGACTTTGCTTTGTTGTTGACAGTTCATTGAAAGGATGCCGAGACGTTGTTTAAAAACAGCCTTGCTGGAAGTCATGTGCTTTAAACAACAGAAAACTTGGTGACCTGGGGAAGATGTTTACAGACAAGTGACAGGTCAAGATTTATGGAGGTCAAGAGGCTTGACTCTTGAGATATTGTTTTTGGTTTTGCTTTGGACAGTGTGTCGGGGTGTGAACAGTTTTGAAGACAGTTGGAGAAAACCAGCTAAGACAGTAGCCACCATCAGCTCATCCTCTTCCATCTCGGAGAACTTCCTGAGAATCAAGTGTAAGAAATAGAGAATCAGATGCCGCATTTCTCCTGAAAAGCCTGCCAGAAACCTGTAATGTCTAATCACAGTGGCGCAGTGGTTAGCACTGCAGCCTCACGGCTCCAGGGACCCGGGTTCAATTCTGGGTACTGCCTGTGCGGAGTTTGCAAGTTCTCCCTGTGACCGTGTGGGTTTTCGCCGGGTGCTCCGGTTTCCTCCCACCGCCAAAGACTTGCAGGTGATAGGTAAATTGGCCATTGTAAATTGCCCCTAGTGTAGGTAGGTGGTAGGGAATATGGGATTACTGTAGGGTTAGTATAAATGGGTGGTTGTTGGTCGGCACAGACTCGGTGGGCCGAAGGGCCTGTTTCAGTGCTGTATCTCTTTTAAAAAAAAAGCCTGCCAAACTGATCCTCAATGTTGCCTGAAAAGAACTATTCTGGAAAGATCCCAGTGACAGCTGTCTATGAGTATTTGGGATGCCAGACCAAAAAGGGGCAACTGACATCTTTCCATACCTTCTCTTTTTCTTCAAGAATTAGCAAGTATTTCGCCGAAGTATTCATTTTTGCCTTTTTTTTTGGAAACAGACCTCTGCTGAGAGAATTTCTGTACTTTTTTCACTGTGTATGTGAGTTTCTATGTGGGAGATTTTAAAAAGGGGAACTTTCATATTTCAACCTGTGTGAGAAGTGGAGAAGTACAAAAGACAGTGCACTCTTCTGGCCTCGGTCACAATAGGAATACAAGCTCCTTCACTCAAACACTTTGGCTTTCCCTCTGCAACACCCACCTCTTTATCTGTATACAAGCCTTCAATAAAAGAACGGTTCAACAGTTTAAAAAAAAACACGTCGAGCCATCCTAAAAAGAAACAAAGAGAAAGAACCAAGAAAGATGAAACTATGGAAATTCACCTGTTGACATCGTCCACACATTTGCCATGAATACAAGGGCTGCTCTTGCACTCATCCACTTCTGATATACAATGGGGATCACGATAACCCTCAGTGCAGCGGCACACAAAGCCACTGATTTTATCCAAGCACGTGCCGCCATTGTGACATGGGTTGGAGGCACACTCATTGATGTCAACGTTGCACATGGGACCTGCAGACAGGAACACAGAAACAGTTGAACGTACAGCCAGACACTGTGCATTTCGAGGATCCTTCCCATAAAGACAGGGGCACCTCCCATCAATCTTCCCACCCTACCCCACCAACCAATTCAGTTACCTACTCTCTCCAATTGGGATAGAGGAATCATAATATTGCAAAAGTTCTCAAGCGGGACCTCATTTGGCAGGGGTAGCTGGAAGCAAAGCACCTGCTCCAAAAACAGCCAATTCGATGTAAACTACTTTTACACATCCTAGTGGTGAATCAGAAAACTAGATGATAACCAGGAGCAAGACACCTTCCCAGCCACTTGTTCGCCAGTGAGGATTTTTGACACAGAAAACCAAAATCTGGCGAAGGATTTAATTTTTGAAATAAAACAGTAAATGTGTCTTGAAGAGTCTATTAAGTCCAGATCTGCTGTTAGTCTCGAATTAGAAAGGCATGGCCATGAACTTTTCATGTGTCAGCTCGATGGATAGGACTTGAGCTCTTGTCAAAGCATATTGCCTGAGCACCTGTTAGCTCCACCCAAGGTTTAGAGACCAGCAGGGAAGATTTCTTGTGTGCTTTGTGGAATGAAATTGTAAACCTGGTTATAATGAATAGGTTTATGATTTCACTGCACAGAGGAACTCATTTTCCATCTACCACTACCAGCATCCCCCTGCCCCAACCCCCCAACCATCTCTTCAAAAACAGTGAGCTCATTGATTGCTGTCCAGGTATTTGTCACCAACACCGGAAAAAATAATTAGAATTATAGTAATTACATTGCACAATTTCTGTGATATTATCCTTTGCAAGAACTGGATGCAGACCATTCCACATTTATAAGACATAACATGAGTAACATCTGAAATCAACATGATCGATAAGAGATGCCCTTTGCATTATACCAAAATTTCTGTAACATAGTGGGATTGACACTATTGAATAATTGACACTGTAAACTCAAAGGTATGCAAACTGTAGTTGGAGATCAGATGGCCTTGAAAAGTGTTATTGCCTTACAGTCCGAGAATAAACTATCCCCTCCCACCCATCAAGGGCTGAAAACCACAATTTAAAAAACTCAATGGTTCAGCAACAAGAGTTGGACACAGAATGGATTCTGAGGGCCAGGATGATGTAATGGGAGATTGCACAGAACACCAGCACCACGTAATGACATCAGACAGTAATGATGTCAGAGTGTTGCCTCACCCCTCAATGGCGGTGATCACCGCCTCCACACTCCTCAAAAAGTATCCCGCTCCACCCCCCCGCGATCGTTGCCTCAATTGCCACTTCTCTTCGTCGCACCAATCTGCTCGCCACTCCATCCCGCCTTGCCACTTCTTCCCCTCGCCACTTGCTCCCCGCCTCACCGCCCGAAGCAGTGAGGGATGCAGCAAAGAGAAGTGGCGATTGAAGCTGTGATCGTGCGAGGAAGCAGGAAACTGAAAGCAGCCATTGAGGCAGAGATTGCAGGAGGGAGTGAGGTACTGTAGGGGGGATGGAGGTGGCGATCACGGCCATTGAGGGGTGATGAGGTTTGGGCTCAATTTGTTTCTTTGTGTCAAATTGAGCCGCACCATCTTTATAACTGGAAGCTGCCCGAGTCGGCGCAGACAGTGACGTTTCAGTCGATGAGGCTGCATTTGTGCACGTGCCTGTACTGCGTCACTGTTGCATTGTCAGCAAACGCAGCCTTTTATTTTTAAAGCAGTGGGAGGCAAAGAAATGGAGAGTGAAACTTGTTTCCACATACCACCTTCCTTACAACTTTACCCATATATTATTTTGCTGAATTTATGTCTTACACGCAGACCCAATTGCTCCAAGTACACATTGATAAATGCACTGTACATTTTTGTTCATGGTTAAAACCCAATTTTTCCGTTGGATAGGGGCAAAAATCATGAAGATCTTGAAATCCTATTTTATTCTAATTATTCAACCCAATTTCCATTTTTTTCCAGCTTGGGTGTCAGCTGTGCCTGAGTCAGAATGCTCTGATTTCAAGCCCCACTCCAGGGACTTGAGCACAGAATCTTTGCTGACACTCCAGTGCAGTCTTGTATGTGCTGCATGAGCAGAGGTGTGTCTTTCAGATGAGACATTAAATCAAGGCCCAGTCTGCCTTCTCAGGTGTACATAAAATATCCTGTGGCACTGTTCCAAAGAAGAGCAGTGGAGTTCCTCCCGATGTGCTGGCCAATATTCATTCCTCAACTAACACCACAACAGATTATCTAGTCATTATCACATTCCTGTTTATGGTTCCTTGCTGTGTGCAAATTGGCTGACACATTTCCAACGTTACATAAATGACTACACTTCAAAATAACAATATTTGGCTGCAAGGGACTTTGGGATGTGAAGTCATGAAAGGCACTGTATAAATACAAATTCTTTGTATCATTACACGATCTCTTTTTTTTGCAAGCTTAAGACTAGTCCTTTAAAAGGGATGGACAAATGGGCAACAGGTCATATACGTGCCTGAAGTGACTGTGTGGCAGATGCAAGGCACAGCTTCCAAGATTAAAAGAGAACTGAAAGAAAAAAAAAATTATGCCCAGAGTATTCAACCATTAATCTAAAATACTTGTACATCATGATGTCAGGTTTGCCATCACGTAAAGCTGATGTTGAGTGTTTCATCCCTTTGCTGAATATATTCTAAGCACAGCTGATACTGTAAGGTTTTTTTAGAATAGAAACATTAGTGACCTGGGGCAAGTTGAGCACAAGTTAGAAAGTAGGACCATAAGGCATGCCAACAGGAATAACCCAAATCTATGTTTTGTCGCTTTTATGGCACCTGGCCCTACCTGTATAGCCGGGGCTGCAGACACAGTCATACCGATTGATACCATCTTGACAGCTTCCATAGTCACACGGGTTGCTCGCACAGTCATCGTAGTTAATCTCGCAATTGACACCTGCAGGATCGTTCAAATAAAAGAGTTATTTTAATGCTTGTTGTCCTGTAATGCTGCATTTAACAAGATCAAGTGGTGCAACTGTAACAAGTGTAAATCACTCAAGTATGGCTATGTGAAACTTTCTCCACAGTATCTGCTTAAACTGTGAAAAACACACCAGAAAAATAGCAGTACTATTTTCAATTCCAATTTTGGACTGGACCTGGACAACACAAGGGTGAAGTGCTGATGGAGGTGGCAATATTACTTTATTCATTAATTAAGACTAATTTATGTTGATGAACTAATAGTGGTGCATCAAGACATGCCCGCAAGTTAAACTGGAGTTGGGGGGGGGGGGGGGTGGGGGTGTGTATAGAATAGCAGACTGTTGCCAGTTTTCTGGCCATTTTTCCTAGACTAAAACCAGTCTTTTTCCAAATTGCTACTTGCCTGAGGTGCCAACGGGGCAGCGGCACTTGTAACTGTTCACACGGTCTTGGCAAGTGCCTCCATTCTGGCAGGGCTGACTCTGACATTCGTCGATCTGTTCACTGCAAATTGGGCCCTTGTAGCCAGCTGTGCAGTTGCAGGTGTACCCAGCTATTCCATCCTCACACGTTCCGTAGTGGCAGGGGTCTGGGCTGCAGTCATTTTCGTTAATCTCACACTTAGTCCCCGTAAAGCCTTGCAATCAATGAGGTGGGTGGGGTGGTGGTGGGGAAGGATGAAAGGAAAAGGAAAAATAAATACCTTTATTTTTCTTGTCTATTTTAATTTTTTCTATAGTTTTACCCCATTTCAAAGAGTTTCTCCAACTATCAATGCCAGTGGCTACAATTTCACAAAGTCTTCTGGAGCTCATGAGAATGTTGGCACCTGAACAACAAGTCATTTACCATGCCAAATTATTTTCCTTACCCATGAACTTGCACCCCTTATCAACCTACCAACAAAAGGCCAACCAACTGATCACAGACAAAGCTAAGAAGCACATGGCAGGATTTTTGCAATGCTTTGCTTTGGCAACTTATAAAGTTGCAAACTTAAAGCAAAGACAGCACCTCGTCCTGGATCTGGCAGTGATAGTGGTCACTGTAACAGGCAGCAAGATGAAAATCAGTCTGGTAGTGCAGCAGTTAAAAGTGAGTGTGGGAGAGTTATTTTAATTCAAAAGGGTCCCAAGGACAAGTAACTTAATGCTGAAATGTGCTGCGAGGTAGCATTAATCATGCTTTCCAGTCAATTGATAATTAAAGTGGAGGAGGAATCTGCTTCAGCAGAAAAGCAGAAATTCCAGTTCAGTCAGAATATGAATGATGATTCAAGGATTGGCTGAATGCGGAGCCCTTAACTGCCAGATATTAAACATTTGAAAAGCCATTGCTTAGCAGCCTTTGCCTTAGCACCATTTTTTTCTCAGCTGGAGAATGACTGAAGAGGATGTGGTAGATGGAGACCAGAAAAGGTGGGGGAATAAAAAGGCAATGTGATTATTAAAACATTCCAGGAGTGTAAACTTTCAACCACTACAGATAATGCTTAGTTTCATTTCCTTTTTTTTTGGGCACCCAACTGGCTTTACCTTCACTGCATTTGCATTCAAAGGCATTTGGACGATCGATACACTTGGCTCCGTGCTGGCACGGTGTGCTGGCACACTCGTCAATGTCAATCTGGCACATGCTCCCGGCAAAACCTGCAAACAGACACACAGAGAAAAACAATAAACAAAATCAGTTAACTGTTAAAAGGTCTTTAAAAATATGAAGCAGTTTGATAGGGTAGACATAAAGAACATGTTTCCACTTGTAGGGAGACCAAAGCTAGGGGCTATAAATATAAGAAAGTCACTAATAAATCCAATAGAGAATTCAGGAGAAATCTCTTTACCCAGTGGGTGGTTAGAATGTGGAACTCACTACTACAGGGCTGTTGGTTGGAAAGAATAGTATAGATACATTTAAGGGGAAGCTAGATAAGTACGTGAGGGAGAAAGAACTGAAAGACTTGTGAAAAGCATAAACACTGGTATTGACTAGTTGGCCAAATGGCCTGCTTCGGCTCTGTAAATTCTATATAATCTTCAAACTTGTCTTAAAAACAAAGGGTAACATTCAAGAAAGATCATTTCACTGACATTTATCTGCACCGTATTAAATGGACGTTTTTGTTACATCTTCTGGCACAAAAATACATGCAGACTCCACGATAGCTCCAGAGGTTTATGCTTTTGTGAGTGGCCGAGTAGAACAGAGCAGGCCCCAGGTTCAATCTGCGGGCCACGCTGAGTTAGGAACCTACAAATAGTCTTGGCATAGTCTCCACAAATGGAGCTGAACACTGTTATGGGCGGCACAGTGGTTAGCACCGCAGCCTCACAGCTCCAGTAACCCGGGTTCAATTCTGGGTACTGCCTGTGTGGAGTTTGCAAGTTCTCCCTGTGTCTGCATGGGTTCCCTCCGGGTGCTCCGGTTTCCTCCCACATGCCTAAGACTTGCAGGTTGATAAGTAAATTGGCCATTAGCAATTGCCCCTAGTGTAGGTAGGTGGTAGGGAAATATAGGGACAGGTGGGGATGTGGTAGGAATATGGGATTAGTGTAGCATTAGTATAAATGGGTGGTTGATGGTCGGCACAGACTCGGTGGGCCGAAGGGCCTGTTTCAGTGCTGTATCACTAAACTAAACTAAACTGTTCAACAATGGATCATAAAATAAACTGAAGCTAGGACATTTTGTCAAGAGTTCCACCCTGCTCACCTTTCCTGTCACAATCCGGTGGCATTGGTGGCAGCATGAGTGCCCACCCACCAGGTAAGGATGGGATGTGGCTCAGTGTGACGCTGCCACCCTTCCTGCCCGGGGTTGAATAACCTGCTGACGCTTGTAGTCTTAAGCTCACGCGTGACCACCTGGAAGCAAGGCAGAGCACATGGAAGTGTACCCAACCAGGAGTTGAAGCCTCCAGGGGGAAGAAGAAATTTGACAGGAAAAATAAAGTGGAAAATGATGAGAAACAGCTGAACACATTTCATGGCAATTGCTACTGCACTGCAATTTAGTTCAATGGGAATGGGCAAACATCAGCATTTTTTGGAAGGCGGCCAGGGCAGGGAGAAAACATATAGATTTAAAAGAGTAGATTTTGCACATTCAGTACGTCAATCAACAACCAACAACAACTGCATAAGGCCTGGAATTCTCCAATAATTCTCTCTTGTCCATCCTGTTCTGCTCCCCACAATCCTCCTGTCAGGAGGTTAAGTGTTTCTGGAAGACCAACCAAACCCCACAGACGATTAATGCTGCTGCTGGATTAAGCACTGGGCTCTCTCGTGTGTGCACGCGCTCTCTCTCTCTCTCAACTCTCAGGAACCAAGAGCACAAATGGTGGAAGAAAATCTCTTTCGCACATGGACCAAGTTTGCAGAAGACACTCTATGGTGAAAGTGCAAGTACAAATGTCAGTGGCAGACAGCAGGAAGCACAGAGCCGGACCAAACCGAACAGCTCCTGGGGCATGAGGCCCTGCCTGTGATTCAAATGACACATCAGCGTGAACTGCCGCCTGGCAACAGCCGACACAAGCCCCGGAATCCTGTTTCTTTGTGCACTAGATAACAGAGCTGCTCACAGGCCCCCAGGAACCTTGGGAAAACTTTCTGGGAAGGACGGTGTCATCACAGGATCGTTACCGCCCCCTACCATCCTTTTCCAAGCTCGATAAAATTATTTCTTTATCCCTTTGGAGTGACCCAAGATTAGATGCTGAAATGTCATTGCACATTTTTCCATTTCCGTGGGTCACAGAGAGGAAATGTTCACTTGTGGAGCAAGTAAAAGGATCTCAAAATGCACATCATCAAAGCTGCACTTCCAAGTGTACCCTGATAAGTTGCCAAGGCAAGCTTGGGCCAAGATTGTCATTAACTGCAGTCCAGAATGTTCGGTTTACAAAATTCTTTGTGTTCTGTTCCATTCATTCAGCAATTCAATGTCTTCCTTTTTTAAAAACATGCACTTCCAAAACTTTCATTTTGAACAGAAGTGATTTGATTTCTAAAAACCAGACTGGGCAACGGGCTATTTAACACTAAAAGAACAGTATATAAAGCAGGTGAACAGGAAGGAGTTTGGCTTATTATAATTTCGTATCAACAATGACTGGGGAAAGTAGACTTGGTGCCCTCTTGGAAGGGGCTTATCCCCCATGAATTCTATACTCGCATGAGCCGGAAAAGATTTTATTTCTTGAAATTCTGTAAAATCAACCCCAACGGTAAGTGTCTTATTCCCGCTGAATTCTGTACAGTGAGAATGACAGTGTTTAGTCTGTTGGGATTCCATACAACAGAAGTCAATGAGAATGGGTTTGCTCCCTTACATTTCTGTAGTACTGTCTGGTACTCACTGGTACAGTATTTTTCAAAAGGTTAGTGCTTCCAGAATATCTCCCAGCTGCTCTGGGACACCAGCAGCACATCCACCAATGTCACAGGGGACCTAAAACAGCAGGTCTCTAATAAACCAAAAAAATAATGAAAGGCAATACAGGTCCATTTACTTCAATATCGTTGCTGTCAGAGATATGGAAGTTCTTAGAATAGAAAATACTGTATCATCAAGACTTTCATTCCCTTTAAAAGTATCACGTGTGAATCTTTACAAAAATCCAACTACAAATGATAGTTTTGAACCAGTCATCGAGCAAACGCCTGAAATTCAAATAGACTAATTCTACATGGCCTGTTGCTTTTAAATCCATGCCTACTACTCCTTCAGATCTCTTCTTTTCAGATTAGGATCAATAGCACATAGCAAAATGTTCTCAAGTATTTTCCTATTAGATAGATCTGGCTAACTGTCTTACAGTCTGCAAACTCATCTCAGTCTCACTCTTCCCTTAAGGGTTTGATGATATTTGTGCTGCTCCAGGCCTTGGATATAGTTCCTGATTTTGTAGAGTTCCTAAAATCATTACAGACACACTTTTTCCTCAATACTTCCCTTGAAAATTCCAAGATGTTTATCTCTGGCCTAGACACTTTGCAGACATTTAATTATTCACAACACATACTTTAGAAGCATCTACTTGTGATTTTAACTGGTCCCAGCAAAATAACAAATCAACCCAATACATGGGTTTACTCAATCAGGAACTTATAGGCATGAAGGATTTGCAACGTTACACCAACAAACCGAAGGCAAGTAGGGCTGGAACTTGAACTCTACCACCATCTGGGTGCAAGGCTATCAATGGAAGGGCACCCAAGCTGGCCAGATAATTTAACAGTGATAGAGTTTAGAGCAGCACTAATGCGCAGCCCTGTTGAGAAATATCTTGCATGCATTGGTAAGGGGATAAACCTTTGCCTTCCTTTGGGGAGAAGCAAGAAGGTAATTAAGAGAAAGTTGCTTTTACGTCAGTCGCTAATTCAGAATGGCATTGGCAAAGCTGAGGAGCTTGCAGACCATTTGTCCTTTTCACAGATGGTAGGCATCTTGCACAGAGCAGAAGAGGAGCAAAACTGGAGAGGAAACAAGAAAATAGATGGGGCTTTGAATGGATTTTTGAGAATTATTTCACCAATAATCTTGTTTTGGGAAAAGAGACACCACGACCCAGAGTGTAATTTGCACTCAAAGCCGATGGCAGGAATCTGAAGAAACTTCCTGGAAATGTCAGGCCTGCTGCAAATGAAATCATCAGTACAAGGTTCATCTTACAAACTGGCACAGCTAAGACCAGAATACTTCTATGACTGGGGCAGATCAATAACGGCCAAAGATAAGGGGATATGTGTTAATTTTTTAAAAAATTCTGATTATGTAGACGTGTGTACTATATATGTATGCATATTATATCTAAAACAGATATACACATGAATGCACATACATATACATAATATATGCATATATACATACAAATACATGACTGAAGTCAGATAAAACTGAAATATTACTGCATCACTGATAATTAATTAGCAAAATATCATAACATCCCCTTCTTACCTCTAGGACTGAACAATTCCCTCCACTTCTCTTAATGGTGTTAAATGCTTGCTTTCTTTCTCCCCCACAGACACAGGTCATTCACCAGTATCTCAGTCAAGTGGCCACAATTCATGTAGATCCCTTGACACTGAGGAGAGGCAGACTATTGGGAGGCAGAGTGCATCACTGCTTAACCCGATACATTACAGTCACCATTCAATTTTATCTCTAAAACCCTCAGTCAAATGAATCTAACAGGTAATAGCTGGAAAAGGGAAAGACAAAAAAAAAAAGAGCCAGATCTTGTCACCTGCTGTAATGTCCAATAATACAAAAGGGAGCAGAGTGACCTCTTCTATTCAGGGAGCATCCTGAGGGGAGAAAAGCACATTCCAGGATTTGCAGAACAGTGCCTACTCAGTCCAGCAGGATTCTCAAATGGCAAAAATAGGACAACCAAACGATCATGAAAAGGTGTAAAAAACTCCTAAAAAGGTTTCTGTGTGGTGTTTGCAAGTTCTCCTTGTGACCGCGTGGGTTTTCGCCGGGTGCTCCGGTTTCCTCCCACAGCCAAAGACTTGCAGGTTGATAGGTAAATTGGCCATTGTAAATTGCCCCTAGTGTAGGTAGGTGGTAGGGAATATGGGATTACTGTAGGGTTAGTATAAATGGGTGGTTGTTGGTCGGCACAGACTCGGTGGGCCGAAGGGCCTGTTTCAGTGCTGTATCCCTAACTAATAAAATAAATAATAAAAAAAAAATGACCCAATTTTTAAGCTCCTTTTCAGATGCTGCACAGATTGTTTTTCCCACAATCTGGAACCTTCAGCAATTTGTATTACTGCAGGAAAGTTTCTGACTCAGCAATTAACACACGCTCTCACTCTCTCTCTCATCCCCCCCCCCCACCCCCACCACCCACCCCATCAAAGTACCAGCATGCCACAGAAACTAAGGTCATGAGCACCGAGAGTGCTGTCAATTACAAGTGAGCAGCTCAGAGTTCACAGAACCTGGCCTTCTCTCATGAGTTCAGTAACGAAGACATTATTTTTTGGGATGTGTGGAGGGGGGCGGGGGAGGGGGAGGGCGTTGTGGGTAGTAAAAAGGAGAAAAATCTAACAAGTCCTACATGAAACAGTACTCCGATTGTGTCCATTAGAAGCAGCCTCTACAGATTACTCCACACTCCGCAACGAGGCTGCAATCCTATTGGTATTCTGAGCAGACAGGGCTCCTCTGCTCTGCTGGCCCTCTTCTTGAGCAGCACTGATGGATTAACTCAGCAGAATAGGTCTTGTCAGAAGCAGTCAGCCGCTACGAGGGCTACGAACTGCTTTCATTAAAAATATACCACAGTGTCAGACAACATGGCCAGTTATGAAAGCACAGTGAGGTCTATTGTGAGATGACTGACAAAATCCCTTGTTTGAATAATTTATTATTAGTTACCGTCAGAGAAATGACATGGTTATGAGTAGCAAAGTGCGCTCCAAAGAACAGCACTGTCATGGTGGTCATAACACAGAGTTATCATACACCAAGGTCTCAGAAAACCACAGGTGATGCTTTTTACTGACACAGGATTGTGATTCCTTATAAAAACACAGGGTAGGCCACCAAAGGGCAAGCCTCTCTGACATTCGCATGTCAATTCTGGGATGACTATTACCAAAAGGTCACATCCTCATGAATAACAGGAATACATTTTTTCACTTCCAACATGTGCTGGCTGCATCATCCTTCCCATTTCCCCATTGCTTGAAATGGCTTCCCAGCTTGTTCCTGATGACAATTAATTCTGCATACCTTACCCAAGTCCATAATGTTCCTAATCCAGGAACACTGCTTAAAAACTGAAACCAGACACAGCCTCCTCACAGTTTGCCATTGCAGTGACTGGTTGATCTTCAAATGTGTGTGAGAATGTGTGTGAGAGTGTGTGTGAGTGTGTGTGAGAGTGTGCGTGCGTATGTGCAAAAGGGCATCACAGCCAGACCAGGTCCTGGCCTGACGTGGTGTCCAACCAGATAATTGCATGATAGATTTTACCGTCCACTGCTTATAGTGGCTAAATCACATTAACATCAACGTTCGCGCGATTAGTGTTGGGGACTGCAGCCACAAAATAAACCTTGCAATAAAATCCAGTTGACACAACCTATGTGGAGCAGTAAGAGTGACCAAAATCCAATTTTCTACTGGAACGTGAACAGCCCCAGGAAATGTGCAGCAACTGAGGGGGAATGAGATCTAGGGTCTCATCAACAGAAGAAATTTTTGAGTGTTACTGAGGTGGTCCATGCACAGAGGAATACATCTACTCTGTGGCTTTTGACCTTTTTTAATTTTTGTGCAACTTAACAACTCTACTCACCAGGTGGGCACTTGCATGCGAATCTGTTCACCTCGTCCTTACACACACCATTGTTTAGGCATGGCTGGCTTTCACACTCATCAATATTCATTTCGCAGTACGTCCCCGTGAAACCTGACATCAGCAAAACAAGACGACTCAGTGAAAACCTTTTTGAAAACACATCTAATAACCCAAGTTTGCTTCTCAACAAACACAGCAGTGACCAACAACGTTTAACAATAACCTCTAAACTTAATGGAATGAGGAGGGGGCCTCAATCATTGGTGTCAACTGTGGCTCAGTTGGTAGCACTTTCACCTCTGAGTCAGAAGGTTGTGGGTTCACGTCCCACTCAAGAGACTCAAGCATGAAATCCAGGCTGACGCCTCATGGCAGTACTAAGGCAGCACTATCAGAGGTGCTATCTTCCTAATGAGGCACTAAACCAAGGCCCCATGTGCCCTCACGTTGACATAAATGATCCCATGGTACTGTTTGAACAAGAGCAGGCAATCACATACTTAGCAGTGAGGAACTGTAGGCACAAGCCACATCCTATCATGAAGTGGTGAAACAGGCGAGAATCTGAGGTTGGTTACCAGCTTTGCCCACAGGTATCGGCATTAGGGATGCTTTTTTCTTTAATCGATTCCCATAAATGGCCCTTGAGGAAATGGTCTGTAAGTTTGAGGATGGCGCAAAAATTTGGATGAAAAGAAAAGGAATTTATAAAATCTCTAAGCAGATTTAGATGTGCCAGCAGAACAGGCCAAACTCTGGTATTTTGTATATTCGTAACACCTGGTTGAGAAGACAGCCATCTCCAGTGGCTGGAACACCAGCCCCAACCTTAAGAAACTGGATTATACTTGGGTGTGCAATAAGGGACAACCTGAAGTTAATCTCAAAATATGGCCATTCAGGCTCTCTATGATAATCTCCACACTGGATTGGCTACATAAATGCATCGTGATATAGATGAATGTGTCTCCTCTGACAGACTGGAATTTATATTCAATTACTTACATAATTTATTCAACATGCCATTCTTTCATTTTATAAAACACAGAGGTTGGAGCTGAGTTACTCAATCCAACTATCTATCTAAAGTATTGCCTGAGGAATTGCTGAACATGTGCTGTATTGCTACTTATTGCTTTTCCTTTTTGTTTCGATATTTACATTAGTTAAACCAATTCAGAAATTAACTTGTGCTGCATTTACTGTTTGCCCATTCACTGTTCAGTTTAATTACACTTGGAGCTTCCTGCATGTCATGCCTGGGTCTGTTGCAGACTAACTGAGTGGAGTCTGATTGCCATGATTAGTCAATAACTCCATTATCATTGTATCAGCATGGTAGATGGTGACCTTGGATGCAGCTAGAGCCTTTTTATTAATACGTCTAGTCATTTCTATTTATAGCACGATAACTGCACATCTTCCCTGCCAATTCTCACCTGGCATACAGATGCACTTGAATTCACCGATCTGGTCCAAGCAGGTGGCATCATTCTGGCATGGCATGGTGAGACACTCATTGATGTCCATTTCACAGCGTGGTCCTGTGTAACCCACTGCACACTCACAACGGAAGGAGCCCTTGGTGTTTACACACTTCCCTCCATGTTCACAGGGATTGCCTCCTACAGTAAAATATATAAAGGTCAGTGACAGTGATAGTTGCTTGAACTCTACCCACCGTGTGCTGAAGAATATCAATGGTGTGGGAAGGAAAGTAATATCACTGGTGCACATAATTACATCCTTCTTGGTATGAGAAACATACTCCCTCCTTTCAAAGTTATTGACCTCGCCCTCCAACAAAACTTAATCTCCTTGCTGCACATACCATCAACCCCACCAACATGTACTTATATGGTGCCTTTAACATAGTAAAATGACGCAAGGCGTTTCACAGACACCATTTAACATTGAGCCACACAAGGAGATATGAGGGAAGATGGTCAAAAAGTTTGGCTTTATGGAGTGACAAAGGAGGAAAGCGAGGAAGCAAGGCAGAGTTTTAGGAAGGGAATTCTAGAGCTTTGAGCCTCGGCAGCTAAAGGCATGGCTGCCAATGGTGGAGCAATTAAAATCGGGAATGCCCAAGAGGTAACAATTGAAGGACTGTAGGCATCTCACAGGGTTATAGAGCTGGAGAAGATTACAGAGATAGGAAGGGGTGAGGCCATGAAGGGATGTGAAAACAAGGATGTGAATTTTATCATCAAGGCTTTGCTTAACCGGGACCCAGTGCAGATCTGCGAGCACAGGCACAACGGGTTTAGTGCAGGTTAGGGCGGGGGCACAGAGTTTTGGATGACCTCAAGTTTACAAAGGTGAGAACATGAAAGGCAAGAAAGGAGTGCATTATAATTGTCAAGTCTGGAGGCAACAAAAGCATGAATGCGGGTTTCAGCAGCTGAGGCAGGGCAGAGTTGGAAGCTGTTATGGAGGGGGAAATAAGGGGTCTTCGTGATGGCATGAATATGTGGTCGGAAGCTCATCTCGGACCAAATATGACACCAAGGTTGTGAACAGTCTGGTTCAGCCGCAGGGATCAAAGACAATGGCTTCAGTCTTCCGAATATTTAGCTGGAGGAACTTTCTGCTCATACGCAGTCTGACAATATAGAGACAGTAAGGGGTCAGGAGAGGTGGTGGTGAGATAGGTGCTGGGTGTCATGTGGATATTGACGCTGTATTTTTGGATGATGTCACAGAGGACAGCATACAGATGAAATAGGAGGGGGCCAAACATAGATCCTAGAGGTAGTGGTGCGAAAGCAGAAAGAGAAGCCATCGCAGGTGATTCTCTGGCTATATTTAGATAGATAAGAATGGAACCAGGCGAGAGTAGTCTCACCCAGCTGGACAGCAGTGCAGAGGTGTTGGAGGAGGGTGGTGTGGTCAACTGTGTGAAAGGTTACTGACAGGTCAAAAAGGGCAAGGAGGGAATGTTTACACGGTTACAGTATAGAATCATAGAAAGCTTATGGCACAAAAAGAGGCCACTTGGCCCACTGTGTCTGCACCAACCAAAAAACGAGCCACCCAGTCGAAACCCACCCTCCAGCATTTGTTCCGTAACCCTGCAGGTTACGCATTTGAGGTGCATATCCAGACACCTTTTAAATGAGTTGAGGGTTTCTGCCTCTACTATCTTTTCAGGCAGTGAGTTCCAGAACCCCACCAACCTCTGGGTGAAAACATTTTCCTCATCTCCCCTCTAATCTTCCTACCAATCACTTTAAATCTATGCCCCCTTATCACTGAGCTCTCTGCTAAGGTAAATAGGCCCGTCACATCCACTCTATCCAGGCCACTCACAATTTTCTACATCTCAATCAAATCTCCCCTCAGCCTCGTCTGTTCCAAGGAGAACAACCCCAGCGGATCCAATCTTTCCTCACAGCTGCATTTTTCCAGTCCTGGCAACATCCTCGTAAATCTCCTCTGTACCCTCTCTAGTGCAATTACATCCTTTCTGTAATGAGGTGACCAGAACTGCACACTGTACTCAAGTTGTGGCCTAACTAATCATTTATACAGTTCCAGCATAACCTCCCTGCTCTTATATTCTGTATCTCAGCTAATAAAGGAAAGGATTCCATATGCCTTCTTACCTTCAGGGATCGGTGGACATTCACTCCAAGATCCCTCACTTCCTCTACACTTCTCAGTATTCTCCCACTAATTGTGTATTCCTTTGCTTTGTTTGACCTCCCCAAATGCATCACCTCACACTTCTCCGTGTTGAATTCCATTTGTCACTTTTCTGCCCACCTGACCAGTCCATCGATATCTTCCTGCAGCCTACAGCTATCCTCCTAGCTGACTATCACACAGCCAATCTTTGTGTCATCTACAAACTTCTTGATTATGTCCTTTACATTTACATCCAAATCGTTAATATATACCACAAAAAGCAGGGGAGCCAGTACTGAGCCCTGCGGAACGCCACTGGAAACAGCCTTCCAGTCGAAAAAAAACCCATTAACAATTACCTTTGTTTCCTCCACTGAGCCAATTTTGTACCCACCTTGCTACATTTCCCTGGATCCCATGGGATGTTTCTTTTAAAACCAGTCTGCCATGTGAGACCTTGTGAAAAGCCTTGCTAAAATCCATGTAGACCACATCAACTGCATTACCCTCATCAATCTTCCTCATTACTTCTTCAAAAATATTTGAACAAGTTGGTCAGACAAGATCGTCCCTTAACAAATCCATGCTGACTATCCTTGATTAATTCATGCCCTTCTAAGTGGCAGTTTATCCTGTGTCTCAGAATCGATTCCAATAATTTGCCCACTACTGAGGTTAGACTGACTGGCCTGTAATTATTTGGTCTATCCCTTGCTCCCTTTTTAAACAGAGGTACAATGTTAGCAATCCTCCAATCCTCTGACATCACACCTGTATCCAGTCAGGACTGGAAAATAATGGTCAGACCTTCCGCTATTTCCTCTCTTGCTTCTTTAAACAGCCTGGGGTACATTTCATCTGGCCCTGGTGATTTATCAACTTTCAAGGATGTTAATCCCATTAATACTTCCTCTCTCCCTAAGTTTATCACATCCAATACTTCACATCCCTCTTCCTTAACTACAATATCTGCATCCTCCCCCTCTTTTGTGAAGACAGACGCCAGGTATACATTAAGAAAAATACCAACATCTTCTGCCCCTACACATAGGTTACCTTTTTGTTCTTTTAAGGACCCTACTCTCTCCTTAGTTATCCTCTTACTCAATGTATTAATAAAATATCTTTGGGTTCACTTTGATGTTGCTTGCCAATATTCTTTCATGCGCTCGCTTAGCTTTCCTAATTTCCTTTACGATTTCACCCCTCCACTTTCTATACTCCTCTCGGCTTTCTGTAGCATGGAGCTCTGTGTTGGACATGAGCTTTCCTTTTCTGCCTCATCATACCCTGTAAGATCCTTGACATCAATGAGGCTCCAGATTTGGCTGTCCCATCCTACTTCTTTGTGGGAACATGTTATTTTCTCACATACTTGAATCTCCCCTTTGAATGCCTCCCACTGCTCTGACACTGATTTACCTTCAAGTAGCTGTTTCCAGTCCACTTTCGCTAAATCACTCCTCATTTTAGTAAAATTGGCCTTGCCCCAATTGAGAACTCTAACTCCTCTTTGATCCTTGGTCTTTTCCATAATTATGTTAAAACTCACGGAATCATTGCAGTGCAGAAGGAGGCCCATCATGTCCGCACCAGCTCTCCGAAAGAGCAATTCACTCAGTTCCATTCCCCCGCCTTCTCCCCATAACCCTGCACATTCTTCCTTTTCACGTAACAGTCTAATTCCCTTTTGAATGCTTCAATTCAACCTGCCTCCACCACACTCTCAGGCAGTGCATTCCAAACCTTAACCACTCTCTGCATGAAAAAGTTTTTCCTCATGTCACTTTTGCCTCTCTTACCAAATACTTTAAATCTGTGCCCTCTCGTTCTTAATCCTTTCACAGATGGGAACGGTTTCTCTCGGTCTACTCTGCCCAGACCCTTCATGATTATTACCACCAAAATGCTCTCCCACTGCCACTTCTTCCACCTGCCCATCTTCATTTCCTGGAACTAAGTCTAAAACTGCACCCTCTCTTGTTGGACTTGCTACATGCTAGCCAAAAACTTTATCCTGAATGCACCTCAAAAATTCTGCTTCCTCAATTCCTTTCACACTGAAACTATCCCAGTTAATATTGGGGTAGTTAAAATCCCCTATTACTGCCCTATTGTTCTTGCACTTCTCAGAGAATGGCCACTTAAGTAGGGTACCAACAGCATGCATGAAACTGTACTCCAGGATAAGGGGGTGTGGAAGAAGAGAATAACTGGCAGGCAAAAGAGGGGGACATTGTTCTCACTGGGTATGATTTACTGTGACACAAATCAGAGAATATGAATTACATCTTCCTTGGGAATTGACAATTACACAGGTGAAGCACAATGCTTTTGTACGCTTTCATTTATCTGCTGCAATAATTCCTTCCAAATCATACCTGTAGCAGCAACCTTGATGGCACTGGAGCAACTGGATTCCAACAACTTCAAAAACCATGCACAGTGTAATGTTATGAACAGCACATAGAAACTACTGTGATGGCAGGTGACAGCAAAATCAGGCAACAGCCAAACAAAACAAAGAACTAGACAACAAAGTGAGCTAATACACTGTTTTTTTTACTGGCTGGATCAGAGACAGCTGCTGTGAGAACTCCTCTATCTCTCAACCTAAAGATACATGGAAGGAGTTTAATAGTCTCAGCTTGGCTCTTGTGCACGAGAAGGACAAAGATAGCAGGTGCATGGGAACACCAGCACTTCCAAAAGTTCAATCCAAGTCACACTCTATCCCGACTTCAATAGATATTGCCTCTCCTTCATCATCACTGGGTCAAAATCCTGGAACTCCCCACCTAACACCACTGTGAGAGCACCTTCACCATACTGATTGTAGTGGTTCAAAAAGGTTGCTTACCGCCACCTTCTCAGAGTCATTCAGGATGAACAATGAATGCCAGCCTTGCCAATGACGCCCACATCCCAATGAATTAAAAAAAAATACAACTCTTAATTGTTCATCTGTAGAACACAATCAGCAACATGGCAAGACACAGATCTATCCAATGTCCAGACACTTACCCAGGGAGCATTCATTGATATCCTCATCACAGACAGTCCCCCTGTATCCAAGGGGACAACTGCAAAAGAAGCTGCTCTTGAGAGGGTTGGTTTCACACGTGGCTCCTTCGTGACAGGGGTTACTAACACACGCGTCATCCACCTGACAGAAGATCCCTAAAAATAAAGAACCACTTATTATATACACGCAAAAAGAAAACTTACCACTTCCTCAATGGAGGGGGATGGAGCAGAATTCACAGAATTAAGAGTACTTTTTATCAACATCATTTCCCCCTCCAACCCACAAAGGAATTTTAAAATCAGCCCTCATGGATTTCAACACAACAATTCACAACTGTTCGCAAAATTTTTTTGTGTTATAATTTTCCTCTTCCTACCACTCCACAGGGACAAGAGGGCAAACTGAGAAAAGGTGAAAGGCTCCCATTTCCAACTCTTGCCTTGTGATTGCGACTTTAAAGTGCACGTCAGATGAGATGGGGAGTAAGCCAAGCAGTGCTGCCTATTTGTACCTATAAGCCTGGAGCACAATGTGAAGAATGTTTAATGTGATAGGATATTTGGAATTATTCGCATTGTGAGGCACAATCAGGAGAGTGGAAAAAAGGGAAGAGTATTTTGACAATTCAAGAGTTGGCAAAAAGACAGACTAATCTGATGGTACTGGGAGGTCTGACAGGACTACTGTGTGCAGATAATCTCTCCAAGTGCTATTGTCCCTCCACATATCTACATGATTAACTGAAATGTCCTCAAATTTTAGTTAATATTTTCCTCACATTTCCAAGGCAGAATTATAACTCTGTGAAGAAACCAGTTACATGATATAAGTTAAGCAGAGAACAACATTGCACTTAAGAGTGTGCTAGCTAGTGATGCAGGATCACACGCACTACAATGTGAAGATCAAACAACTGCCTCCCTGTATGAGTAAAGTAAAAGGTTCCATTTCTAATTTCTGACAAATTTCCACCAATTAAACATTGGCAAGTCCACAGCCACCGTCTCCCATTTCAACCATAAACTCCATTCCCCCAATCCCACCCCTCTCCCTGGCCACTAGTTATGGTACTAGTCTCGGACTGAAACAGATTGTTTGCAACTTCATCATCCTGGTTGAGCCGGAATTGAGCTTCCGACTCCATATGTTCTCCATCACCACCTGCCTACTTCCATCTCTGCAATTCTGCCCATCTCCTTCCGTACCTCAGCCCATCTGTTGCTGAAAACCTCCCCCATTCTTTTGTTACCTCCAGATCCGACTATTCCAATGCTTTTCTGGTTGGTCTCTCATCTTGCTTGCACCCCTTGTAAACTTGAGCTCATCCAAAACTCGTCTGCTCTTATCCAAACCCGTACCATGTCATGTTCACCCATCACCTGTACTTGCTAACTTAGATTGACTCCAGGTCCACCAACACCACAATTTGTAAAATTCTCAACCTTGTTTGTGTTCAAATCCTTCCACAGTCTCACCTCCCTCCATCTCTGTAACCTCCTCCAGCTTAACAACTACTTGTATTGATAAAGCACCTTTAACAGAGTAAAATAACCTTCACAGGAGCATTATCAAATCACCGAGCCACATAAGGAGACATTAGGTCAGATGGCTAGAAGCTTGGTCAAAGAGGTAGGTTTTAAGGAGTGTTTTAAAGGAGGGATAAAAAGTAGACGATGTTAAGGGAGGGAGTTCCAGAGCTTAAGCCTTGGCAGCTGAAGGCACGGCCACCAATGGTAGAGCAGTTAAGATTGGGAATGCTCAAGAGACCAGAATTAGAGGAATGCCAATATCTCAGAGGGTTTTAAGGCTGGAACAGTTAACAGAGATAAGAAGGGGCCAGGCCATGGAGGGATTTGAAAACAAGGATAAGCATTTTAAAATTGAGGCACTGCTTAATCGGGGGCCAATGTAGGTCATTGAGCACAGGGGTGATAGGCGATTGAGATTTATCACAAGTTAGGATATGGGCGGCAGAGTTTTGGATGTCCTTAAGTCTATGGAGGCGGGAAGACAGGAGGATGGACAGGAATATATTGAAACAGTCAAGCCTATAGGCAACAAATGTAATACTGCGATATTGCAGAGGTGCAAGTAGATGGGCTTAGGGACAGAGCAGATATGTGGTTGGAAGCTTGTGTCAGGGTCAAATATGACACCAAGGTTGCAAAAAATCTTGTTCAGCCTAAGACAGTTGTCAGGAGTAGGAATGGAGTCAGTGGCTAAGGAATGGAGTTTGTGGAAGGGACCGAACACAATGGCTTTATTTAGTATTTAATTGGAGTAAACTTTCTGTTCATCCAGTACTGGATGTCAGCCAAGCAGGTCGGAAAATTTACAACCCTCTGAGAACTGTGCGTTCCTCCAATTCTGGCCCCTTGTGTACCCCAGACTTCCTTCACCCCATCATTGGTGGCCATGCCTTCAGCTGTCTCAGCACCAAGTTCTGGAATTCCTTTCCTAAACTTCTCCCGCTTTCTCCACCTTTAAAACTTGCTTAAAACCTACCCCTTTAGCTCGGTGTCAATTATTTTGTCTAATTACATTAAAGGTGCCAAATAAATGTAAGTTGCCATTGTTGTCTTAAGTATCTTTACCGGATGTTGGTAGGAACATAGGAACAGGAGTAGGTCATTTAGCCCCTCAAGCCTGTTCTGCCATTCAATGAGATCATGGCTGAGCTGCGACGTAACTCCATATTAATGCCTTTGCCCCACATCCCTTAATAACTTTAGTTAACAAAAATCTAATCAATCTTAGTTTTAAAACTATCAACCTAACATCAACTGCCATTTGTAGAAGAGAGTTCCAAACTTCTCCAATCCTTTGCATGCATAAGTGATTCCTAACTTCACTTCTGAAAGGACTGGCTCTAACTTTTAGAATATACTTCCCAGTCCGAGACTCCCAAACCAGCAGAAATAGTTTCTCTCTATCTCCCCTATCTGTTCCCCTTAATATCTTGAAAACTTTGATCAAATCACTTCTTAACCTTATAAATTTCAGGGAACACAGCACTAGTTTGTGTAATCTCCTCATAATTTAACCCTTGGAAGCCAGATATTGTTCTAGTAAACATATGCTGCACTCCCTTCAAACCAATCCACACTTCCTAAGGTGTGGTGCCCAGAACTGCTTGCAGTATTCCAAATATGGTCCAACCAGGGCTTTGTATAGTGAAGCATGACTTCTACCCCCTTGCATTCTAGCCCTGTTGATAGAAAGGCAAGCACGCCATTAGCCTTGTTAATTATTTTCTTTACCTGCCCATAACATTTTATGATTTGTGCACATTTTGTTTTCATTCATGGGATGTGGGCGTCGCTGGCCAGGGCAGCATTTATTGCCCATCCCTAATTGCCCTTAGAAGGTGGTGGTGAGCTGCCTTCTTGAACCGCTGCAGTCCATGTGGGGTAGATACACCCACAGTGCTGTTAGGAAGGGAGTTCCAGATTTTGACCCAGCGACAGTGAAGGAACGGCGATATAGTTCCAAGTCAGGATGGTGTGTGACTTGGAGGGGAACTTGCAGGTGGTAATGTTCCCATGCATTTGCTGCCCTTGTCCTTCTAGTTGGTAGAGGTCGTGGGTTTGGAAGATGCTGTCTAAGGAGCCGAGGTGCATTGCTGCAGTGCATCTTGTAGATGGTACACACTGCTGATACTGTGCGTCAGTGGTGGAGGGAGTGAATGTTTGTAGATGGGGTGCCAATCAAGCGGGCTGCTTTGTCCTGGATGGTGTCGAGCTTCTTAAGTGTTGATGGAGCTGCACCCATCCAGGCAAGTGGAGAGCATTCCATCACACTCCTGACTTGTACCTTGTAGATGGTGGATAGGCTTTGGGAAGTCAGGATGTGAGTTACTCACCTCAAGAGCCTCTGACCTGCTCTTGTAGCCACGGTATTTATATGGCTACTCCAGTTCAGTTTCTGGTCAATGGTAGCCCCTAGGATGTTGATAGTGGGGGATTCAGCGATGGTAATGCCGTTGAATGTCAAGGAGAGATGGTTAGATTCTGTCTTGTTGGAGATGGTTATTGTCCGGCACTTGTGTGGCACGAATGTTACTTGCCACTTATCAGCCCAAGCCTGGATATTGTCCAGGTCTTGCTGCATTTCTACACGGACTGCTTCAGTATCTGAGGAGTCACGAATGGTGCTGAACATTGCGCAATCATCAGCGAACATCCCCACTTCTGACCTTATGATTGAAGGAAGGTCATTGATGTCGCAGCTGAAGATGGTTGGGCCTAAGACACTACCCTGAGGAACTCCTGCAGTGATGTCCTGGAGCTCAGATGATGGACTTACAACAACCACAGCCATCTTCTTTTGCGCTAGGTATGACTCCAGCCAGCGGAGGGTTTTCCCCCTGATTCCCATTGACCTCAGTTTTGCTCAGGCTCCTTGATGCCATACTCAGTCAAATGCTGCCTTGATGTCAAGGGCAGTCACTCTCACCTCACCTCTTGATTCAGCTCTTTTGTCCATGTTTGAACCAAGGCTGTAATGAGGTCAGGAGCTGAGTGGCCCTGGCGGAACCCAAACTGAGCATCACTGAGCAGGTTATTACATGGTTCCCAAGTTTCTGTGGACCACTACTATTTTAAGCTTTTCACCATTTAGAATGGACCCTGTTTTATCCCTTTTAAGTCCAAAATGGGTGACCTCACATTTGCCTACATTGAAATCCATGGCATAGTTTTGCCTATTTGTTTAATCTATCAAGATTTCTTGTAATTTGAAACTTCCATCTACACCGCTTACAATCCCACCTATCTTTTTGTCATTGACAAACTTAGTTGGAACAGAAAGCCACATAACCAAGTCGTTAATCAATATGGTGATAGTTGCGGCCCCAATGCAGATCCTCACAAGACACCACTAGTCACATCCTGCCAATTAGAGTATCTGCCCATTATCCCTACTCGGTCTTCTGCCTCTCAGCCAATTTCCTAACTAGGTCAATAATTTTCCTTCAATTCCATGAGCTTCAACTTTAGCTAACAGTCTCTTGTGAGGGACTGGAGCAAACTGTCCAGATATTCTTTCCACTTTGTTATGTATCAATGTGTCTCCAACTTGCACTCCAGCTTAATGACTTGAAGCCAAAGAGATTTAAGATGGAGACATCCACTGCAGATGTATTCGCTCTGGGCAATCACACTGTCCACATACAGTAGCCCAGACACACAACCTGCTCTGCCATATATTAGTTTACATTAATTATATCTACATTTCAGTCTGTTGTAATTTTTTTTTTTAAAGCATGCTACCTTGCACTAAGCACTAAAACACCGGACAAATTTTTAAATAGTTACTGCCTCAAGCTTATAGGAACTGCCTGAAGTATTGGAAGCAAAAAGTAGCACCTGCTTCCCCCTCTGCACCAAATCCCTACTCTCATCAAACTCCCTTTACACTGTGTTTACGATCCATTCCACTCGGTGGATAACTTTACTTTTACATACCTTTTCGATCCACTCCCAGGTTACAAGTGTTCACTCAGCTTCCTCCTGATAGTAATTGCCTCCTATTCAGGCAATCACTTAGAGTGTGACAGGAAGGGACACAGCGTACAAACATAAGAGTGCACCAGCGTGGGTCAGAGTAGGGAAAATCGTAAAAAGACAGAATTAAAGGCTCTTTTTCTGAATACATGCAGCATTCGTGACAAGATGGATGAATTAATAGCACTAATAGAAATAAATGGGTACTATATGATAGTCATCACAGAGACTTTGTTGCGAGGTGACCAAGGCTGAGAACTAAATATTCAAGGGTATTTGACATTTTGGAAGGATAGGAAGTAAGGAAAAGAAGGTGGGGTATCTCTTAATAAAGGATGAGATCAGTACAGTAGTGAGAAATGATCTTGGCTTGGAAGATCAAGATATAGAATCAGTTTGGGTGGAGGTAAGAAATAGCAAAGGAAAGAAGTCACTAGTGAGAGTAGTTTAAAGGCTGCCTAACAGTAGCTACACTATAGGACAGAGTATAAATCAAGAAATAAAGGGGGCTGTAGCAAAGTACTGCGATAATCATGAGAGATTTTAATCTCCATTTAAATTGGAGTAATCAAATTGGCAAAGGCAGCCTAAAGGATGTGTTCATAGAGTGTATTAGGAACAGTTTCTTCGAACAAAACATTCTGGAACCAACCTGGGAGGCGGCTATTTTATACCTGGCCATGTATATGAGACAGGATTATTAAATGACCTCATAGTAAAGGATCCTCTAGGCAATAGTGATCATAATATGATAGAATTACACATTCAGTTTGAGGGGGAGAAATTATGGTCTGAAACTAGTATCTTAATCTTAAACAAAGGCAATTACAAGGGTGAGGACAGAGTTGGCTAAAGTGGAGTGGGAAAATAAGTTAAAAGGTAAGACAGTAGAGAAGCAGTGGTAAATACTTGACATATTTCATAACTCTCAACAAAGATATATCCCATTGAGAAACAAAGATTGTATGAGAAGGATGCACCATCCATGACTAACTAAGGAAGTTAAGGATGGTATCAAATTTAAAGAAAAGGTGTACAATGCTGCAGAGACTAGTGGTAGGCCAGAAGATTGGGACAATTTTAGAAACAAGCAGAGGATGTTGAAAAAAAGGGAGGATCAAATTAGAGTATGAGAGTAAATGAGCAAGAAATATAAAAACTGATAGTAAAATCTGCTACAAGTATATAAAAAGGAAGAGAGTAGCAAAAGTAAGTGTTGGTCCCTTAGAGGATGAGACTGGGGAATTAATAATGGGAAACAAGGAAACTGCAGAGACTTTGAACAAGTATTTTATACCTGTTTTCATGGTAGAAGACACAAAAAAATCCCAAGAATATCAGAAAATCAAGAGGCAAAGGGGAGGAAGGAATTTAAAACAATCACCATCACTAGAGAAAAAGTACTCGGAAAACTGATGGAACTAAAGGTTGAAAAGTTCTCTGGACCTGATGGCCTGCATCCCAGGGTCTTAAAAGAAGTGCCTAGAGAGATAGTGGATGCATTAGTTGTAATCTTCCAAAATTGCCTAGATTCTGGAAAGGTACCAGCGGATTGAAAAACTGCGAATATAACACCTCGATTCAAGAAAGTGGGGGCGGGCGTGGCAGAAAGCAGGAAAATGTAGGCCAGTTAGCTTAACATCTGTCATTGGGAAAATGCTAGAATCTATTATTAAGGAAGGAGTAGTAGGACATTTAGAAAATCATAATATAATCAGGCAGAGCCAACATGGTTTTATGAAAGGGAAATAGTGTGTGACAAATTCATTCGAGTTCTCTGAGGATGTAACAAGCAGGGTGGATAAAGTAAATGTAGTGTATTTGGACTTCCAAAAGGCACTTGATAAGGTGCCATATTAAAAGGGTATTACACAAGATAAGAGCTCATGGTGTTGGGGATAATACATTAGCATGGATATGGATGTTCCTGTATTCCTATGATAGAGAATTGGCTAACTAAAGGAAACAGAGACAGACGGGCAGGATAAATGGGGCATTTTCAGGCTGGCAAACTAAGTAGTGGAGTGCTACAGGGATAAGTGCTAGGGCCTCAACTATTTATGATCTATATTAATGACATGGATGAAGGGTGTATTGTAGCCAAATTTGCAGATGAAACAAAAATAGGTAGGAAAGCAAGTTGTAAGGAGGACACAAAGTGTTTGCAAAGGGAAATAGATTAAGTGAGTGGGCAAAAAATTGGCAGATGGAGTATAATGTGGGAAAATGTGAGTTGTCCACTTCGGCAGGAAGAACAGAAAAGCAGAAGATTATTTAAATGGAGAGAGACTGCAAAATTCTGCGGTACAGAGGGATCTGGGTGTCCTTGTACATGAATCATAAAAGGTTAGCATGCAGGTAATTAGGTAGTCAAATGGAATGTTGACATTTATTGCTGGGGGATGGAGTATAAAAGTAGGGAAGTCTTGCTATAACTGTATATGGCATTGGTGAGACCTCACCTAGAGTACTGTGTACAGTTTTGGTCTCCTTACTCAAGGAGGGATATACTTGCATTGGAAGCAGTTCAGAGAAGGTTCACTAGATTGATTCCTGGTATGAAGGGCTTGCCTTGAGGAAAGTTTGAGCGGGTTGGGCCTGTACTCATTGGAGTTTAGAAGAATAAGAGGTGATCTTTTTGAAACATATAAAATTCTGAGGGGCTTGACAGGGTAGATGCTGAGAGGATGTGTTCCCTCATGGGGGAATCGTTTCAAAATAAGGGGTCTATCCTTACGATGGGGATGAGGAATGAATTTCTTCTCTCAGAGGATTGTTAATCTTTGGAATTCTCTTCCCCAGAGAGCAGTGGAGGCTGGGTCATTGAATATATTCAAGGCTGAGTAAGACAGATTTTTGATCTACAAGGGATTCAAGGGTTATGGAGGGCAGGTAGGAAAGTGGACTTAAGGCCACAATCAGATCAGCCACGATCTTATTAAATGGCACAGTAGGCTCGAGGCCAAATGGCCTACTCCTGCTATTTTTTTTAATGTTCTTATGTACAGCCGATTGACTGTTAATTGCCACTGACGAGCTGTTTCTGTTAACTGTCGACTAACTTGCAGTTTTACAGTTTTTTAAAAATTCCAAGTTAAATTCTAAAGGTTAATCTAAACTTCAGTTTGAAACCTACACACCCACTAATTAGAAGAGAGTTCCACTATCACCAAACTCCCAAATTTATACTCTTCCGATGCACTCTGTAACAATTCTGTGCAACCACTCTCGTGCACACAGCAATCGTCTGCAAGACCTCAACACCAAAACATCTTGTTGGATTCATAATCATGATAAAGGACATTTGGCCTGTGTTGCCTGCACTGCATAACCACTCAATAAAAAGGAAACTGCTTCCATTTTTATCTGAAATCAGGAATCTTGCCATCCCATGACATCTTCGATTCCCTTCATCAGCCTTTGGTTTGGCTGTTGAAGTGGGTGTAAACACACAGTGCTGGCGACATCAAGGGAATCAGCATGAGGGAGTTACTGAACCCAATCGTGGGAGTTAAATCAGACAGTGGAAATAACAGGATACTGCAGATGTTAGTTCAAGCTCCTTCACGTGTTCCATCTAACTCTTCCCAGACAGTTACCCTGGTGAGGTCACTGCCACTCACTGCTGATACAACGCAGAAAAGCATGAGAACAACTAAATTCTGTTAAACTTAACAGCGATATTTTTGAGACATGTAATTGTAAAAAGAATGCACATGGCATGTCAAAATGTAACAGCATTGATGACTGAAGGAAATAATAACAAGGAACTTCAGAATGAGAAAAGGCCATGCAGCCCATTCCATCCATTATGCATGCATGATCATTCTTTTCATGAATTTCCCTGATCCATCACCATCTGATCAACCCTACTTTGAAATAACAAGTTCCTTCCCATACCTTTCTAGGGGGGGTGGGGGGAGGAATAGTCAAGTCGTGATAAATGAGAAGCGTCAGCATTCGAAAAGCATTATTTAAAGCCTCAAATTAGACACCTGTCCATTAATCTTCATTTAAAAAAGAACTTAGTTTGGATTTATAAGGAACTTTTATTTAGCTTTCAACCTTTGATTCCTGATGTCGGGCCATAGTGGACATTGAAAACTAGGGAGAACAGCATAGAATTTTAAAGTCACTGATGGACTATATTGCAGTATCTGACACTAACTCAAATCCATAAGGTGTTGATTAAGGCTTCCAAGCTCAACAATGCTGTGTACTTCAAGAATCTTAACATCCTCCTTCAAGGCTGTGATTATCATATCCTTCAGAAACCTAACTTTGCAAAGTTCCACACTTAGGGAATTTGCAGACCCAGCGAGTATGCAGAACCAAAACTGTCTGACCACTGACTCAGGGTGCAGCTAGTAGTTGGAACTTGCAATGAGAAAGTGAAGTTTCATTTGGTGAAACAATGTCACTTGATGCAGAGAATTGGAAGATAGAAGACCAGAATGCAGGTCGATTAATTTTGTCCCCTCTCTAGTTCTGGTCTAGCAATGCTATAAATGGCTGCTGCGTTCTTAGTTCAATTATTTCAGCTAAACCAAGTCCAAGTCCCATGATTCTTACAGATAAAGTGAAGATTATTCTCGCTGCTGTCCCAACATCACCTGAGGCTAGTTCTTTGAATTATACCTTAAACTTAGAAACATTGAGTTTAAAAGAAAAAAATAAATCCCAGAACATAAGCCTTACCAGCTTTGCCAACAGGGCACTCGCAAACAAAAGATGCTACTCGGTCATGGCAAGTAGCCCCATTCATGCAGGTAGCACCAGCACAGTCATCAATGTTCTCACTGCAGTCATCACCACTCCAGCCATTGACACAGACGCAGTTGTACGCTCCGATGTTGTTGGAGCATGTTCCTCCGTTCTGACATGCATTTGGCTGCAGCTGACACTCATCCACATCTTCTGTACAAAACTGACCTAGATGGGGGAAGGGATGGATTGTTCATAGACAGACTCCAAACACCTTATGCACCCACATAAACAAGCAGAGAATTTGGGAGAACTCATCATTCACAGTGGGCTATTAATAGGTGCTAAACATATTGATACATCCAGATTATAGCACAAAATAATGTTAAACTCATGCCACATCCTTATAAAGCCAATCTTCTATAAGAAATACAAAAGCAAAATACTACAGATGCTGGAAATAAAAACAGGAAATGTTGGAAATAGCATGTCTGGCAGCATCTTTGGAGAGAGAAAGAGTTAAGTTTCAGGTCTGCGACATTTCATCAGAACTGGTACATAACAAAACCTGTGCTGTGCAGATCTCATGTTCAAGCACTGGCTACACAATAGCCTTGGTTTATGATCCTAAATAGCAATAGAATCATCAAAACTCAATTCACATTGAGGCAGTATTGGTACAAGAACAAGGGAATGTACTAGAGCGGAAGGCCGGTTCCAAAGATACTACAGTGCCACTCTACTGTCTAATATCCCTGAATCATTTCTTGCACTGTGAAGGTATCCTGTCCCTCCTGAAATTATATTAAGCAACAGTAATTTGGATTAATGGCTCACTTTATTGAATCAGGATGCCCACTCGCAGCCAACGAAACCACCCCTCCCTCGCAAACCGCCCCCCCCCCCCCCGCAACCAAAGCTGCTGTCTCTTAATGGGGGTACAGATTGATGGATACCAGATGGCCCACCTCATCCAAATGGCCATTGCCCATTTGTCAGCTGAGACCGCAAATGCAGGCAGGCTATTTAACTATGTACTGCTAAAACCCATTCTCACCTGCTGTCCACAGAATTGCAGCAGACAGCATGAACTCCAAACTAATTTCTCTTTTTCCCAACAGTAATAATTCAGAGGAGGAACTCAGGAGAAACTTTACTCAGAGCAGTGAGAATGTGGGACAAGATACTGCATGGAGTAGTTGAGGTGATTAGCACAGGTGCATTCAAGGGAGAACTGGATAAGCTCATGTGGGAGAAAGGGATAGAAGAATATGCTGATATGGTTGGATGAAAAAGGCTGGGAGGAGGCTCATGTTGCAGCATAAATAACAGCATAGATTTGCTATGCCGAATCCTGTTTCTTTGCTGTAAATTCAAAGTAATTCTGTGTCACCCTTTTGCCACAGTTGAAAGCTTACCAAGCACTGAGCAGACACAAGAATACCGGACGGAGACAGTCAAGTGACACAGTCCCTTCTCTTAGTCTATCTATGAAAAGAGCTCTTAAATTAATTCAGCTATTAAAAAGGAAGACATTTTCACATGATTTTGTTTTCTAAAAAGAAACACACGCCATGTAAAGCACCACCATTTGCTTCACATTAGCCAATTGGTTGGTTACAGTAGAAGCGTAAAACTGCAAGACTGTCCCCCAGCCCCTACCCCCAACCTTGAACTGGAATCACATTAATCTCTGGAGTCAAATGGTTGGAGCTAGACCAAATCAATTCTACAACCTCATGTCTTGCTCACTTACCCTGAATGCTTTCCAGCTGAAAAACTACAGTCACTGCCAAAGGGTCTGAACTAAAAACTCCTTTGTTCGCAAAGCCTTCCCCCGCTCTGCTTTCAATTAACTCCAATATCCTGTTCGCCTACCTAATTTAAAAATTTTTTTTCCCTCTATGCTCACCCACCACCCTTCCAGTCTGTGCAACATTTTAACCTGTATTTCACTCACTCACTTTCTGGAACACGTACATCATACAATACAACTGTGAGGAGGGGTGGTGGGGTGGAAGGGAGGAAAGAAAGAATTTAAGGAACAAGTGGTGATCAAAAAAAAATTCAGTTTGTTGGTTTGAGACCCAAGTTTAATTCTTAGCCTTCAATGCTCCTTGCACTGGATTTACCTTAGCAGAAGTATTCCACCTGCACAAAGTTGGCCTCTCAATTGGGGTAACTACTGGGACTGAGAGGAGAAGGGAAAATACAGTACTGGTCAAAACTCTCAGAAATACCATTCAGTCTTGTGGAGGTGACAATTGTAACTATGAAGTTTTTCATGGCCCAACCTTTCTCCTCCCCAGTTTTCTGCTCTATCTTATGGAATCGAGTCTTGCAGACGTACGGTTCCTCAGTCCCCAGCACCCCTCATGTCTCAAACAGATGCCCATTCTTCCTATGAGAACCCAGGAGAAGAGCGTCAGGAGGCTCTTGGATCATGCTAAATCCTGTCAAGCTCTTCGCCTGCACTTTCTAACAGTCGCCACTGGAAAACGATCAGCAACAGGAACCTTAGCTGATTTTCGAGCTCTTCTGGTGTCCTGTCCAACATTCCTCCCTCAACCAACACCACCAAAAATAAACTGAATTAGCCAACATCTCTACTGTTTGTGCGACCTTGCTGTGCACGCTTTGGTCGCCACATTGGCCAATGTAAAAGCAGGGACCACACTTCAGAAGTAATTTGTTTGCTGAAGATGTGTAAGGAGTTAAATACACACAAGTTTTTCCTTCACGTCCCAAACACCTGCCTGGCGGAGTTTAACGAATTCTGGTAAAACAGTCTCTTAAAGTACCACTTGGTTCAGTCGGAGCTAAGCTTTCTTGAATCTATAATTTAAGGCAATGCAGCAAAGACTCTTCATATACCTGTCCATTCAGGTGTGCACCGGCAGTTGTACGTGTTCACTCCATCCACGCAGGTACCTCCATTCTGGCAATTATGCTCAGGGCAGTCATCAATGTTTATCTCACAGTCCTTCCCACTGAATCCTGTCAAACACAAAGGAGAATTTGATTCACTGATTATCTAACAGCATAAAGCAATCACGTTCTGTAACTCATGTGGGTGTTGAGCACCAAATGAATCAGTCACACTCTCAAAACATAGCAACTTTCTTCCTCTTTCAACATCCCCACCTCCAACACACAGCATTGTTCTCATCAGTAACCCACACTTCTGGGAAAGCACAGTAGCCTATGGAAGACTGCACAGTACCTTCTCCATTGCTTCCTCCCAGTAAAATAAACCCCACAAAACCAAAGGGAGTTGTGGGAAGCAGTTACCAGTCAACACAGAAGCTGGCGTTGTTTTATCAATAAAGCTTATGGAACCATCGTCTCTTGCAGACGTACGGTTCCTCAGTCCCCAGCACCCCTCATGTCTCAAACAGATGCCCATTCTTCCGATGAGAACCCAGGAGAGGAGCGTCAGGAGGCTCTTGGATCATGCTAAATCCTGCCAAGCTCCTCGCCTGCACTTTCTAACAGTCGCCACCAGAAAGTGATCAGGAACAGGAACCTTGGCTGATTTTCAAGTTCTTCTAGTGTCCTTTCCAACATTCCTCCCTCAACCAACCACTGGGTATGCACTTAGATATTTTTGCATGAAGTCATTAACTAAGGAAAAGTGCAAGGTGTCTTTTCAACTTATGCCATAAGTTTCACTTTGTACAGTCATAAGCAAAAAATATTCATTCTTCCTGCAAGTGGCTCTCCCAGAACTCAAACACGAGTAAGAAATTTTAAGTTGCGGATTCAGAAGAATGAGTTTGCTAAGTGAAGCAGTCAAAGCTGAGGATATGGTTAGCACTGTAACCATTTAGTCTTGTGAAGTACTCTGGCATGTGGCAACACAGAAACTCAAAAATCAAAATCCAGAACTGTGGTGACCTCGTTTTTATCTGACATCATTTTGTACTGCAGTTTTACTGATGGCCCAGAATACAAGATCTCAATTTTTTTTATATGAGTAACTGGCAAAACAACTCTTCTGAAACAAGATTTGGGCCTCTTCCATTTGTCCCAGAGTGTCAACCAAAAGACTTTTCCTTGCCCAGTTCCAAATTTGTATCCTCCTTCTGCGTCGTATAAATGCCAGGTCCAATTTGAAAACTAGATTTCCTTGCCGTGCCGCTTAAATGAAAACACAGCGTACTAATGAGCTGCATTTGGACCAGCAGATCAAGTCCTGCAGCATCAGTGTGTGCTCTTGTATGCTAAGTACTTCCATCAATATCCTCTTGTACAGTTTCCAAGAAGCTTGTTTTTCTAGCACTGCACATCCTGTAACATTGCGAAGTTCAGTTTCCTGCACACCCTTTCCCTACAGGCGACTGCCTTGCCCAGTTACTGCGATAGCTCCTAATTGACCTTGGAGCAGAGTTAATAATGTCAAGAGGGACCCGCTATTGCAGTTAATTGTTTAAGTAATTCACCTGCAATTTCAGTTTAAATGTTTCCTCATTGGCAAAACATATTTCCTGGCCAAGATCCTCAGTCAGATTAGAAAAAAAAACTACTTTATACTTCAGCACGGAGTACTCAACCACAAATTCAAATTGAAGAAAAAAAATTACAAAAGCAAGTGCCAAACAAGGGCAGAATAGGGTGCTATTAAAGCACTGAATAATCTCCCAGGTAGAGGTGACAATCTGACCCCTTGCTTCAATTAATTGTTGGTGATGTGGGGAACAGAGTGAAAGAACAGACAGCAAGTCGACTGTTCACCCATCTCCCTCCCACCCCTCGATAATTGTGTGAGCAACTAGTTAGAACTTCTTCTTTAAAACTTAGAATCTGGACAAGGTGGCCAGTGATGGCCTGACCAGCACCATTCATTGGACCACCCGAGCTTTTACTGCTGTAATCAGTGTGTCAAAGCAACGTGTACATATGTACACTCTTCCAACAGTCAATTAGTCATTGCTCAGTGATTCGAGAGCATGTCCATAGCCAGCTACTTGTCCAGGGTACAAGAGTAAACTGGAGGGTCGAAGTCACCAGCAGTTAGTACTTTGATACCCTGTGACCAGCCCTCGTCATGTGAATAGAAATTCCACAGTTTAAGATTATTTTTCCTTCTTTCCCATTTTCCCTCTCCTCACAGGGGTGCTGAATCATACTGGAGTATAATTTGTGTAGCATAGGCTTCAGGTTGCCCATGAACATGGGAGGGGGCCACCAAGATGTATAGCCATAATATACATCACTGCTGAGACAGAGCCCCTACTAACCTAACAATGTATAAATTGGGCTATTGGGATGAAAGGGGAGATAGGTAGCAATTAGACAAAGAAACGCTAGTTGAATCCTCCCCTTTCCAGGACTCTAAACTCCACTGAAAAGCTTGACCAAATACTCTCCTCTCTAGGGTCAATATGATTTATGGCAGTACGCCATCACTGCCACGGTGGACGGTATCCAAAATAGTACAAACCAGTAGTCAGAGCTGGAAGCTCCCCAGTGTGCATGTCTTTTTGTGTTATTGTTTACTGACAAAATTTTGTCCTCAACTTCAAGGAAAATTTCGGATCCCAAAACTGTGACTCTTTAGGTGGAGGGAGGGAGTCATCACTCCCTATTTCAATTATTATTTTTTTTAAGCATTTCCCTCACTTGGCTCTTCCTGCACTGCCTGCGATTAGAAGGGGCCTTGTGACTACTACTCACAACTGGCTGCGAGCATGCAACCTCAGTCCTGGGGAAGACCTGCTCCGATTTTTCTTTCCCTGCAGGAGACGCACGTGACACTACTTAGCAATCCTCTGCAGGAGCACAGCTTAAAAGCTGTCTCATATCCAACTGAACTGTGTTCCTTCAAACTCATTCCAAATCAAAATTATTATATCGTTAATAATAACATGCTATGAATAGGCAACAACTCCATCATCGCTGGTACCATTTTACCAGATGGTAGACTGAACTAGATGGACCTTGTTCTCTTTGCATCTATCAATTCTTATGTTGATCATTATGTTTTTCTTCCTCCTATAATCCGCAAGCTTTTGTGACACCAATTTGCCATCAACAATTACTGCATGGTTAGCATCACCATCTCTCCTTTGGTGGTGTTCTCTACTATGGCAATTGGCTCCTCACCAAGGTGCTTCAATACAATTCCAGATTTCCAGGTTCTGAGCACTGGCATGTTCTACAATTCAACTACATCTCGAGTACAGAGGATTGAGGAATAATCTGATCGAGGTGTTTAAAATGTTTAACGAGTTGATAGGATAGATACAGAGAAACTATGTTCTCTGGTGAGGGAAACCAAAATGAGGGGGTACAACTTTAAAATCAGAGCTAAGTCATTTAGGAGGGAAATCAGGAAGTACTTATTCACACATAGGGCAGTACAAGTTTGGAACTCTCTCTCCCAAAAGTCTGTGGATGTTGGGACTATTGGAGATTTCTAGTCGGAGATGGAAAGAGTTTTATTAATAGTTGTTGAGTGATAGGGAGCAGATATGTGGACTTGAAGTGCACAGCAGCTGTAATTGAATTGAATGCTGAGGAACTGAAGTCCTCTTCCTGTTCCTATCTCATACCTGGCAAGCAGTTGCATTCATAGGTCAGGTCATCGTTGGTTGGCCGACAGGTGCCCCCATTCATGCATGGCGAAGGCGAGCAGGGGACGTAAACACTCTCACAGCTGGTCCCAGTGAATCCCGCTTTGCACAGGCAGTGGTATGAGCCTGGTACGTTCTGGCATGTCCCTCCATTCTGGCACAGACGCCCGGTGCTGCATTCATCAATGTCTATCTTGCACTGGGATCCAGTGTAGCCTGACATGCAGCTACAGGTGTAGTTGTTTCTCGAACTGCTGCATTTGCCCCCATTAGCACATGGTTGTGAGGTGCAGGAATCCACGTGCTGGCAGTTTTTACCTGTTAAAAAGTTAAAGATTTTGAGATCGAAGGTTTATCCTTTGTTTACTTTGCATCATTGAGTACAGCTCTGGATCAGTGTCCACAGTCCCTTCTTTCAGTCAGAAGGTCATGGGTTCAAGTCCCATTTCAGAGATTTGGGAAAATTATTCAGTATTGAGGGAGCGCTACACTGTCTGAGGTGCCATTTTTCAGATGAACTCCATCTGCTCTCTCAGGTGGATAATAAAAATCCCATGGCACTTTTTAAAGAGAGTTGAGGTTCTCTCCGTGTCCTGACCAAGATTCACCCCTCACCTAAAAACTCATGAACATACGAAAATATCAGACATCATTAAACCAATTTGCCCATTTAGGCTTATTCATCAGGTTAGGAGTCTCCTTTCCCTCTGGATGTCACGTAATCTCTTGAAAAAGGAAAAAAAATCAAAAACTCAAGGCTAATTGGGATAAACAATCTGGAAAATTCCTTTCATGGAAGGAAATCCTTCATGCTGGTCATTTAAGTCACCGCTGTTTATGGGACTTTGCTGAATGGAAATTGGCTGCAAAACATGACGATATCGCGGAATTAATTAATTAGCTCGGAAGTGACCCAGGTGGTCCCAAGGTTGTGAAAAATGCTATGGAAAGGTAAGTTTTCTTCCTATTTGTTACTCTTAACTTCTCAATTTTTTTAAACTTGTGTTGTGAATTTTTTTTCAATTCCCTCTCCCAGGGACACTGGTCCATGCTGAACCACAGTTCCGCAGATGCTGGCAGCCCTCCTGAACCACATCCAAGTGGCCTGTTGTATTACACACACACACACCAACGTAAGCACATACATACACCCCTCTATTCTGCAGGCACTACGGCCCATTGCAGAGCTCCCATCACCTGTCCCACTGAGATCAATCAACAGTGCAGTGATGAAACCTTCCTGATTTTTATTAAGAGTACCGTCCTACTTGTCATTCATATGGTCTTCAGAAGGCATATGATAAAGTTCCACTTAAGAGACTGTTAACTAAAGCTCAAGTAGGATCGAAGACAAATTATTGACATGGTCTGGAAATTGACTGAGTGACAGGGAGTAGAATAGGGATAATGGGAAGGAACTCTGATGGTGTCCCACATGGATCTTTGTTTGGGATTTAACTATTCACCATATTTATTAGGAACTTAGTTGATGGAAGAGAAGCCACATATCCACACTTAACGATGACAGAAAGATAGGCGGGATTGTCAGCAGTGTAGATGAAAGCATCAATTTACAAAGAGATATTAATAGATTAAGTGAATGGGCAAAACTGTAGCAAATGGATTTTAGTGTAGGCAAATGTGCAGTCATTCACTTTTGACCTATAAAGGATACAACAGGGTACTTTCCAAATGGTGAAAAGCTAGAAACAGTGGAGGTCCAAAGAGTCTTGGGGGTCCAGGTACATAGATCATTAACTGGTACAGAAAATAATCAAAAAGGTTGATGGAATGCTGGCCTTTATAACTAGAGGACCAGAATACAAGGGGGTAGAAGTCATGCTTCATCTATACAAAGCCCAGGTTAGACCACACCTGAAATATTGACAGTAGTTCTGGGCATGACACCTTTGAAAGGATATACTGGCCTTGGAGGGAGTGCAGCATAGATTTACTACAATGATACCTGTACTCCAAGGGTTAAACTGAGAGGTGAGATTACACAAATTGGGGTTGAATTCTCTGGAATGTAGAAGGTTATGGCCTGATTTGATCAAAATTTTCAAGATATTCAGGGGAACAGATAGTTTCTCTCGATCTACCCTAGTTCTGCTGTTTGGGAGTCTAAGACTGGGAGCATAGTCAAAAATTAGAGTCAGATCTTTCAGGTGTGAAATTAGGAAACACTTCCATATACAAAGAGCATAGGAGTTTGGAACTGTCTTCCAAAAACAGCAATTCAATTGTGAATTGTAAAACTGAGATTGATGATTTTTGTAAATGAAGGTGTGAAAGAAAGGGATAAGGAGCAAAGTCAGGTAAATGGAGTTAGGTTGTAGATTGGCAATGATCTCATTGAATGGCAGATCAGGGCTAAATGATCTACTCCTGCTTCTATATTGCATTTAGCAGGAGTATATTTTGAAATTTTGTCTTCATGGTAGTTTCCAGTTCTCGGCCTAGAGCACATGGTTATTCTTACCTATCCATCCTTGCTGGCAGTTACACTCATATTTCTCGAGGGTAAGCAGACGGCAGGTTCCTTGATTTTGGCAGGGATTATTCAAACAGACATTGGTGACTGTCGTCTCACACCGCTCACCCGTAAACCCCAAAGCACATTTACACAACTTCTGCATTTTTCCTTCTGTGATCGAGATGTCACATGTCCCTCCATTAAGGCAGGTTGAAATCTGGCAGTGATCCCGGTGCTGGCAGTATTCACCTACAAATCCAGATCGACACCTAGAAGGGTGAGAGGAGTTTAGAGTTCAAATTAGTCACCTACTCCTTCCAAAGAACTGACTAATAAAAGCCCTATTTGTGTCTGTATGTAAACACTCAAACTGCTGGTATCTCAATGTCAACCAGGTGAAACCAACGGCAATTAAATGCCAAAGCAATGCAGCGAGCCAACCATGTGCTATACACATGCTCGTGCCCACAACTGTGCAGCTGAATGTATAACCTGCAAAGCTCAGTGCTTTTCCAGAGAGGAAGGTGGGGGAGAGATTTGGAAGGGCTGACAGGCAGACAAATGACATGATACTCCAGTGTAATTTACAATGGACAGACTCTCGAAACCACATCCCCTTTTAGTATATACCCAAAAAAGTACTTTTATCTAAACTATTTGCCTTGTGTTTAAGTTCACCTCTGAACCTGAGCAACTGAACAGGCGTGCAACCTTGCACCAGGCTTCACCCAGTGCCTCCCATAGCTGGCCTCTGCAAAATGCAAAGGTCTCCCTGCGAACATCACCGGCTAACTTTTCTTGCCTTGCTCAGAAAAATTCCACACCCTATGCTCTGCACGGCAGAGATAGAACAGACCAGAGTGGGGAAACTAAAATTGCCTTCTCTTTGGTCAAAGGAATGTTGAACCTACATCATCCCATGACAAGTGGCCTTAGTGCTCAAATAATGCTTTCCATCTGTGCATTTTGTAAAATCAACGTTAAGCTTTTAAATATTAAGTTGACCTGTCTATCTATCACAGTTTCTGGCATAGGAAGACATCTGAAAGTCTTTAATCGGTTGTTCGGAAGTTAATTTTTTTGGCTTCAATCCCTTTCTCAGAAATGTCACTTCTGCCATACACAAGGTTTAGTGTATAACATCACAATGCTATTATGTAAAGCCAATCGTTGAATAATCGAGTGAGCATTACTGAAATAAATGACGAACACCCTTTTCCATATGGCTCTGCTTTGCCGATGAGTCAGTTTGGACACTTGATGATCAACAGATGATGGAATAACTGAACATCCTATCAGCTATGATACCAGACCATTAAAATTATAAAGGTCTTGCTTCAACTCCAGCCTGTAGGCAGGTCACTGATCTCAGCAGGGGTGGTGGTGGTGGGGCACGGGAATAGAAAAGGGAAAAAAACACCTGATCACTATTTAACCACACATACTAGAAACTGCTCTCATCAGGTGAGGGAAGGATCAGACTTGGTTGCGGCGCTGAACATAACACACAGTGGCGCAGTGGTTAGCACTGCAGCCTCACAGCTCCAGGGACCTGGGTTCGATTCTGGGTACTGCCTGTGTGGAGTTTGCAAGATCTCCCTGTGACTGCGTGGGTTTTCGCCGAGTGCTCCGGTTTCCTCCCACCGCCAAAGACTTGCAGGTGATGGGTAAATTGGCTGTTGTAAATTGCCCCTAGTGTAGGTAGGTGGTATGGAATATGGGATTACTGTAGGGTTAGTATAAAAATGGGTGGTTGTTGGTCGGCACAGACTCGGTGGGCCGAAGGGCCTGTTTCAGTGCTGTATCTCTAAATAAAAAATAAAATAAATAAATTGAACAGCACACCAATACGATGACTGAATATCGATTGGAGTAGATCCTAGTGACCTGTCAGCATCCATGGAAGCACAACCCAGCACCGGTTTCAAGCAAAAAGGAAAGAACACTTGAAAATGAAAACTATTAATTGTAATCAAAAACATAGCTTGCAGGAAAATGGATATTAGTTCAATATATAATAGTTCAATATATTGTCGACGGTACATTATAGCATGGAGTCTATTTGGAGAAGGAACACCACGATATGCCGACTGGGGGAGAAGCTTTTGGGCAAGAATCATATTCTATAAAATAATTTTATTGCACCACCAGAACAACAAATTTGGCCTCTAATGCATATATTAAGTGACACAGACACCATCGTGGAAAACACGAAATAGGAATGTGACTCAATCTCCAAACACAGATTTGCACCAATTATCACAGAATGATAATAACACTGCAGATGCTGAAAATCTGAAATAAAAACAAGAAATGCTGGAAATGCTCAGCAGGTCTGGCAGCATCTGTGGAGAGAGAAGCAGAGTTAACGTTTCAGGTCAGTGACCCTTCATCAGAACTGACAAATATTAGAAATGAATAAGGTTTTAAGCAAGTAAAGTGGGGTTGGGGCAAGAGATGCGAAAGAGGTGTTGATAGGACAAGGTCACTGAGACTAACTGGCCAGAAGGTCATGGAACAAAGGCAAATGGTATGTTAATGGTGTGTTGAAAGACAAAGCGTTAGTGCAGAGAGGGTGTCAATTGACAGTAAAATGAATAGCCCTGCCCCAAGCACAAACATGAAAAAAACAGTGGGTAGGCACAGTAGAAACAAATTAAAATAAAATAAATAAAAAAGAAAAGACTAAAAATAAGGGGGCCCCGTCATGCTCTGACATTATTGAACTCAGTATTCAGTCTGGCAGGCTGTAGCATGCCTAAATTGGTAAATGAGATGCTGTTCCTCGAGCTTGCGTTGATGTGCGCTGGAACACTGCAGAAATCCCAGGACAGAGATGTGAGCATGAGGGCAGGGGGGATGGTGTTGAAATGGCAAGCAACCGGAAGCTCGGGGTCATGCTTACAGACTCAGCAGAGGTGTTCCTCAAAGCAGTCACCCAATCTGCGTTTGGTCTCCCCAATGTAAATAAGTCCAATCGATATTCTGTATTCTCTCCAATGCCCTCACATCTTTCCTAAAGTGCAGTGCCCAGAACGGGATGCAATACTCCAGCTGAGGCCGAACTAGTGTCTTATACAAGTTCAACATAACTTCCTTGCTCTTGTGCCCTACGCCCCTATTAAGAAAGTGCAGGATACTGTATGCTTTATTAACTGCTCTCTCAACCTGTCCTGCCACCTTCAATGACTTATGCACATATACACCTCGGTCCCTCTACTCCTGCACCCGCTTAAGAATTGTACCCTTTATTCTAATTGTCTCTCCATGTTCTTCCTACCAAGATGAATCACTTCACAGTTCTCTGCATTGAACTTCATCTGCCACCTGTCTGCCCATTCCACCATCTTGTCTATGTCCTTTTGAAGTTTGATACTATCCTCCTCACAGTGCACCATGCTTCCAAGTTTCGTGTCATCTGCAAACTTTGAAATTGTGACCAAGGTCTAGGTCATTAATATATATCAGGAAAAGCCAGGGTCCCAACACTGACCCCTGGGGAACTCCAATACAAATCTTCCTCCAGCCCGAAAAACATCCATTAACCACTACTCTGTTTCCTGTCACTCAGCCAATTCTGTATCCATGTTGCAACCAGCCCTTTTATTCCATGAGCTACAAGTTTGCTCACAACTAAAAACAAGAAATGCTGGAACCACTCGGCAGGTCTGGCAGCATCTGTGGAAAGAGAAGCAGAGTTAACGTTTCGGGTCAGTGACCTCCGGGTCACTGACCCGAAACGTTAACTCTGCTTCTCTTTCCACAGATGCTGCCAGACCTGCCGAGTGGTCCCAGCATTTCTCGTTTTTATTTCAGATTTCCAGCATCCGCAGTATTTTGCTTTTATTTAAGTTTGCTCACAAGCCTGGTGTGTGGCACTGTATCAAATGTCTTTTGAAAGTCCATGCACATCACATCAACAGCATTGCCCTCATCAACCCTCACTGTTACATCCTCAAAAAAACTCCAGCTAGTTGGTTAAACATGATTTTCCCTTAAGAAATCCATGTTGGCTTTCCTTAATTAACTCGCATTTGTCCATGTGACTATCGATTTTGTCTCAAATTATTTTTTCTAGAAGTTTTCCCACCACCGAAGTTAAACTGACTGGCCTGCTGGGCTAATCCTTGCACCCTTTTTTGAACAAGGATGTAATGTTTGCAATGTGACAGTAGGACACTGAAATTGAAAGAGATGCCTGGAGATTGGATGACAAATAGCAAAACAGCAAACATTTGGGATTGTGCTAGACTGGGCTGGGCTGGGTGACTCAATCAGGTTTTCTCTCTGCTGGGAAGCTTCTGGGCACTGATCTCTGGCAAAGGTCATGCCAACATGACTCATGAAAAAGTACCCATTTCTGCCCCTTGGCTTAGAATTGTCAAAAATAAGAGCAACAAAACAGTCCCACTGTCAGAAGGGAGGGCATCAGGAAATCCAAATATAGCATTTCATAGGCAAGATGTAATCTTTTAAATCTTCTTGCATTTACTGCACTGAACATTTAGAGCGCTTACATGGCAAAGGGAGAGTTAATGCTAAACGTGGTTAGGAACAACATTTTTAGCTACTGAATTATACACTTATCAAGTGTCACTCCTCTACACAGAGTCCTATTCTCTTCACTTGCATTCCTACACTCTGGGAAATGCTCACAAACCTGCTCCCTTACTGCCAGAGTTTGCCAGTTACCTGCTGTTCTCATATTTCTGTACACGACACAACACATCTGTTGAGGAATCTCTATCTCCACCTCCACCAGCCCAGCTCACGTTCCAGCACCATTTTCTCAGCCATGAATAAACAATGCATTCAGGAGATTACGGAGCTGAGACGGCTTACAGGTGTCAAGTGCAACAGACTGTTCTGCACATCATACAATCATTGAATGGTTATGGCACAGAAGCAGGCCATTTGGCCCGTCATGTCCATGCCAGTTATCTGCAAGAGCAACTCAACTAGTCCCACTCCCCCACAGTCCTGCAAATTTTTTCTATTCAGATAATTATCCAATTCCCTTTTGAAAGCTATGGTTGAATCTGCCTCCACTACCCTCTCAGGCAGAGCATTCCGGATCCTAACCACTTGCTGCATAAAAAAAAGTTTTTCCTCACATTGCCTTTGGTTCTTTTCCCATTCACCTTAAACCAGTGCGCTCTGGCTCTTGACCCTACCACCAATGGAAACACTTTCTCCCTATCTACTCTGTCCTCGTTCCTCATGACTTTGAACACCTCTGTCAAAATTCCGCTCAACCTTCTCTGCTCCAAGAAGAACTGCCTCAGCTTCTCCAATCTATCTGTGTTAACTGAAGTCCATCATGCCTGGAACCTTTCAGCACTCTCTCCAATGCCTTCACTTTCTTCCTAAAGCATGGTGCCCAGATTTGGACACAATACTCCAGTTGAGGCTGAACAAGTGTTTTATATAGGTTCATCATAGCTTCCTTGCTCTTGTATTCTATGCCTCTATTTATAAAGCCCAGGATCCAGAATGCCTTATTAACTGCTTTCTCAACCTGTCCTGCCACCTTCAACAATTTATGCAGGTCCCTCTGCTCCTGAACCCCCTTTAGAATTGTATCCTTTTTTTTTAAATATACCTCTCGTTCTTCCTACCAAAATGTATCACTTCACACTTCTTTGCAATAAATTTTATCCGCCATGTACATTCAACCAGCCTGGCAATGTCCTCTTGAAGTCTATTACTATCCTCCTCACAGTTCACAATATTCCAAGTTTGGGGTCATCTGCAAACCTTGAAATTACGCCCTGCACACCCAAGTCAAGGTCATTAATCTGGATCAAGAAAAGCAGTGTTCCTAATACTGACCCCAAGCGAACTCCACCATACACCTTCCTCCAGTCAAAAAAACTGTTCACCTCCACTCTGTTTCCTGTCACTCAGCTAATTTTGTATCCACGCGGCCACTGTCGCTTTGACTTTGATGACAAGCCTGTTATGTGGCACTTTATCAAATGCCTTTTGGAAGTCCATGTGCACCATATCAACCCTGTTACCTCATTAAAAAAACCCAATCAAGTTAGTTAAACCCGATTTGCCCTCAACAAATCCAAATCCATGCTGGTTTTCCTTAATGAATCAAAAGGCAGACTATTAATTAAATGGAGACAGACTTCAAAAAAGTGCAGCAGAGGGATCTGGGTGTTCTTGTGCATGAAACACAAAAAGGTTAGCATGCAGGTGCAGCAAGTAATTAAGGCGGCAAAATGGAATTTTGGCCTTTATTGCTAGGGGTTAGCGTTTAAAAATAGGGAAGTCTTGTTACAACTGTACAGGGTGTTGGTGAGGCCGCACCTGGAGTACTGTGTACAGTTTTGGTCCCCGTATTTAAGAAGGGATATACTGGCATTGGAGGCAGTTTGAAAGAGATTCACTAGGCTGATTCCTGGGATGAAGGGGTTGACTTATCAAGAACGGCTAACCAGGTTAGGCCTTTATTCATAAGAGTTTAGAAGAATGAGGGGTGATCTTATTGAAATGTACAAGATTCTGAGGGGGCCTGACAGGGTAGATGTTAAGAAGATGTTCACACTGGTGGGGGAATCTCAAACCAGGGGACATGGTTACAGAATAAGGGGACACCCATTTAAAACTGAGATGGGAAGGAATTTCTTCTCTCAGAGGGTAGTGAATGTCTGGAATTCTCTACCCCAGAGAGTTGTGGAGACTAGATCACTGAAAGTTTTTAAAGAGGAGGTAGATAGATTTTTGAAATATCAGGGAGTTGAGGGCAATGAGGAGCTGAGGTCTGGGGCAGATCAGCCATGATCCTATTGAATGGTGGGGCAGGCTTGAGAGCCGAATGGCCTATTCGTGCTCCTATTTCTTGTTATGTTTCCCAATATTCCTCCTGCCCCAATAAAGGATAGCTCAATGCCAACGCTTAGAATTAGCTCATTAACAAACCAGCCAAGTCAGCTGAACTCTGAATGCTCATATCTCAATTTAGAAACCTTTCCAGTCACTCCACCCCACCAGCTCTTGCCAAACTTGCAGTTCTTCAAAGTTTGCCATTACTGGCTTGTAGTCAATCTCAATCAGTCACTGCCCTTGGGAAAGGAGGTGGGAGGACTGAACACAGTTACACCCACAAAGTTGGGAGCACTACAGTTTGTGCAGTATGGTTAAAATAAAATATAAATTGAATCCACATTAGCAATATTTAACATAAAAATATGATCTATAAATCCAGCACAAGGATCACACCACAGGTCATGGGTGTTGGGCGCAGTTTATACACTACAGCTACATGAAAGTGGCACAATGCTAGATTTTACAGAAATATATTCAACAGCATTATTCAGTGCGCTACAAAATACTATGCTTTACTCAACCCAATGCAACAACCAGTGCAAAGTCTGTCTCCATTAAGCTTTTGGAGGAGATGCACGTCTGGCTACTTTCACATAGCTGTTAAAAGTTTTGTCCAACTTCCTGAAGTCTACAAAGGGGACAGGGTGAAGCAGTGAGTTAGAAGACTGCCCTGTCACCTCTGGGACCCAGGACTGATTATAAATCTGATATGTGAAATGAACATCTTCTCTCTCTCTCTCTCTCCGCCAGCTTCAACAGTCTGTAAAATGAGCTTGGACAGTTTCAAGCCAGTGGTTAGGCCTATGATACAAGATATCTCACAATTCAGTACAACTGATACCCACTCAGAGGCCACTAAGACAGCAATCGTAGGAGACGGGAAAAGTAACCCAAATAGTGCAGCCATAGGAGCACTTTGCGAATTGGAATTAAGACACACCATTGGACCAAAGAAAGATACAACATCTAAACCATACTTTAGCTGACCTGGAAGTGCTCAATGCTGCCTCTGTGGTGAAGAGGGAGGGGTGAAAGAGAGGAAATTGGACAAGTATCCCATTCCTCAAAGTAATGTGGAGCTTTTCTATGCGGTTCAGATAAGAACAAGCATCCTCAAGTGAAAGCCACAGTGCTTGTGTCAAGAGTGCCACAAAGAAACAGGAAAGTAAATAAAGAGGCATAAAAAAAAATGAACTTTGGGGTCTACACAAAAAGGTTACTGAACCCTGGAACAGTGATATTCTACCTTCATTCACAACACACAGTGCACTAGACCCCCTCAAACAGCTGGGCTTTACTGTAGGGTTTCAATGACCTTGCAAATACCACAAGGTTTTTTTTCTGTTCTGTCACGTAGCAGTTTAATCAGTGTGGTACTGGACTGCAGCCAGAAGAGTCACTCATCTTCAAGACACCAGTGGTCACCTCTTGCGATGTTGGTTTCAATGCTGCATGAACAATTGCCTGACTTTGCACAAATCACTTAAAATGTATCAAACTACTCAAATATTTTGTCCATAACCACCTCCTTCTTCCAGCTCCAATAACTGCAGTGATTATGACAATTGCAGAAACACAGATTACTGTACAAATCAATGAACAACACAACCATGTATAGAAACATGATGTAGACCCAAAGTAAGAAGTAACTGAAAGGGGAAGAAAAAAGCTTCAACTGGAATTAAACAGAAAATTCAACAAAAGAAAAATGAACATGCATTGACCAGATCAGAATCAGAAAGTTAATGAATGCATCAACAACTGCAACAGCGTGACCAGTGTCAAGGACAACAAAAATATGTTGCAATGCAGGCAGTGCCTGCCAGTGAGCAGCTCTACCCCCAACGTGTTTAAGAGAAAGACTTAGTTGACCCATCAAGCCCATTCTCTCCAATATGCATCATCATGGCCTCTCCTTAGAAACCAAAACTATGAGTGTTAATATTCTGATCCCCTCAGTCACGTATTCTGGTAGCATTAAAAAAGCTCATAGGCCATAGAAATTTATCTCAACATCCTTCAATCGCAATTCTCATCCTCATGCAGATTCTTCGATTTAGAACAAACATTGATAGAAACTTCCCATGGCAACTTGACGGGAAAAAAATTCTGTTTACCTCTAGAACTTACCCTCTCACTTGAGTCACTACGAAAGGAGGTTCGGGTGGCGTCCGTAGTATCACATTACAACAGTGATTACATGTCAAAAGGGTCACTGTCAAGCACTTTGGGTCATCCTGAGATTAAGAATGGCGCCATATAAATGCAAATTCTTAATTTATTTCCATCTGTTCTTGAATTTAGCAACAGTAATTTTAACACTATTTCACAATTTAAAAGGATTCTTTGTTGATTTCACATCTCATCATATGATTGTGAATTAAACAAAATGAAGGCAAATCTTCAAAAGTTAAATGATCACATTATAAAATCCAGTGATCATCCAGCTCCAGTTTCTTCCATTGAATTGACACCTTTTCCAATGTCAAAGTCAATTGCCCACAACAAAACAGAGAAAGAAATAATAAAATGAAAAACATCTGGTCCATGGTCCAACAAAATGAAATGTACTCACTGTACCTCATACAGTCTTGTGAAACACGTGTCCTAATATTTCTATCTTTGGGATGTCAATTTCTGTCTGTTGACGCTCCCAAGGTGAAGTACCTTGGGACTTTTTAACTACATTAATGATGCTATATAAATGAAAGTTGTGTTGAGTTACTTTTTTTTTATAAAGGCAAATGCAGCAGCTAACTGAAACAAAACACAGACCCACAGACAACCATGGGAGGAATGGTCAGCAAATCTGTTTTTTTTGGTGTTGATTAAGGGATGAATGTTGGTCAGGCCATCAGAGGAAAACTGCTCATTTCAAAATAGTGCACTGGAGTCTTCAATATCCGCCACAGAAATGTAATCTTGGTACAACATCTCCAAAAGAAAATGTCTCTGATACTGCAGCACTCCCCTTGGCAATGCACTCATGCATAGCCTAGATTATATGGTCAAGTCCTGGAATACAGTTAAAGCTGCAACAAAGCAAATTGTTTTGTGAGCAAGGAAATTCTGTTAGGACTGCGGAGCAATGCAAAGTTCACCTAGGTGAACTTTTTCATCTCCCTTTCCTTCTCATTACTACTGGCAGAGTGAAATTGCCAGCATGTTGGTCAATTGTGACACTAATCTTAATAGCTCAGTGGGCAACTGCACAGAATAATGTGACAGCAAGTTTTAGGGAGCACGAAGGTGCATGATAGTCTCAATACTGATAAAAAGGTATAAAGGCATCCAAGATTCCTAATGTTGACTGCTACCCAATGACCCATACTGCATGTTGCCAACAGGAGGACAATCTGATGTACCCGCACACCACACAGCTGAAAAACCTACAGACACCTCTCGGGCCACATGCAGCCTACGAGCCCAGTCAAATTTTTCCATACAGTTGAAGCAATTTAGCTCCATCTATGCTTATATTTTTTAATCATTTGTTTGTCCTCCCTAACTTTCATGGGTCTGGAAGTTTGGAAAGGATTGGTGAGTAGCCAAGACTTGAGACATATGCAAACAAACTGGAGGATGGATTTAGGCTTGACTTGTGACCTGACAAACCCAAGCTCCCTGGAAACAAAAGGAGTGAATTTCTGATCTCGGCTCACATTAACATTGCCTGCTGGGGGATGGGCAGGAAGAGGATCAGAGTGATGCTGCAGCCCAGGGAATGTACCCAAAGATGAGTCAGTTTACAACCACTGTGAAAATCAGAAAACATTTTGGTTTTGCGTGACTGTAGTGTTCATGTATCCATACACACGGTTACATTTTGTTTAACTTGTCCTTCAGCACCGATATGTCAGATTTCACCACTGGAACCTATCCATCCATCCCCACAGGCATCTCTGTGACTTAATTAAATTTAATGCCAAGTGGAGTTATTTATTACCTAAAACAATCTCCACCATGTAGATTATACAAACATACAAATTAGAAGGAGAAGTAGTACTGCCTGTGTGGAGTTTGCAAATTCTCCCTGTGTTTGCGTGAGTTTCCTCCGGGTGCTCCGGTTTCCTCCCACATGCCAAAGACTTGCAGGTTGATAGGTAAATTGGCCATTAGCAATTGCCCCTAGTATAGGTAGGTGGTAGGGAAATATAGGGACAGGTGGGGATGTGGTAGGAATATAAATTCGTGTAGGATTAGTATAAATGGATGGTTGATGGTCGGCACAGACTCGGTGGGCCGAAGGGCCTGTTTCAGTGCTGTATCTCTAAACTAAACTAAACTAAACTAGTCCACTCGGCCCCTCGAGCCTGCTTCGCCATTCAATAAGATCATGGCAAATCTGATTGCAACCTCAACTCCACATTCCCGCCTACCCTCGATAACCTTTCATCCCCTTGCTTATCAAGAATCTATCTACCTCTGCTTTTAAAATATTTGAAGACTCTGCTTCCACTGACTTCTGAGGAAGAGAGTTCTAAAGACTCACAACCCTCAGAGAAAATAAAATCTCCTCACCTCTGTTTTAAATGGGCGACCCCTTATTTTTAAACAGTGAACCCTAATTCTAGATTCTCCCATAAGCTGAAACATCCGTTCCACATTCACCCTGTCGAGACCCATCAGGATCACATATCTTTCAATTAAGTCGCCTTTTACTCTTCTAAACTCCAGCTGATACAAGCCTAGCCTGTCCAACCATTCCTCATAAGACAACCTGCCATTCCAAGTATCAGTCTAGTAAATATTCTCTGAAATGCTTCCAACGCATTTACATCCTTCCTTCAATAAGGAGATCAATACTGTACACAGCACTCCAGATGTGGTCTTAACAATGCCCTGTATAACTGCTTTTGCATTCAATTCCCCTCACAATAAATGATATTAGCTTATTAGCTATATTATATGATATATACATTATATACTTGCATTACATTAGCTTTCCTAATTATTTGCTGAACCTGCATACTAACCTTTTGCGATTCCTGCACTAGGACACCCAGATCCCTCTGCATCTCAGAGCTCTGCAATCTTTCACCATTTAGTTAATATGATTCTTTTTCATTCTTCCTGCCAAAATGGACAATTTCACATTTTCCCACATTATAGAGTCAGAGAGATACAGCACTGAAGAGGCCCTTCGGCCCACCGAGTCTGTACCAACCATCAACCACCCATTTATACTAATCCTACATTAATCCCATATTTCCTATATTCTTGATCCACCTCAGCAGGTGCACCACACTTGGGAGTATATTTGTCCAATTGCATATTTACTTTCCAGTTCCTCTATCTCCTGTCCCAAGCTTTGTTTCAGCCTTTCCTTCCACTTGGATTAAGAATTCTCTTTTCATTTGAATCTCAAAAATATTGAATTTTCACCCTTCATTTCTCTTTCCCTCCTTCCTCCCAGAGACACTACACTCAAATAGGTTAACCACGCTCAAGATCCAAAAAGTTACACAATACCACTGGCAATTACAACGCATGCAGGAAGATCTGGATTAACATACCTTCTAAAACTTCCAACCTCCACCCTCCCTGTGGGTAATCCATTTGCGTGCACCAGTTAGTATAGCTCCTCCATTTATACTACAATCTGAATTTGTAAACACAGTGTAACTCAACATAGACTACTGAAGCACACAGTAATTTACATTTGGATTTCACTTAAGAACTGCTGGTCTTGGACCTTCATTCACCGTAAACTGAAAGCAAGTCCAGAGTTTCATCAACCAGAATCCCCTCAGTGTCAAAGCATCTGATATCAGTCAGTGAGGGTAAATGCAGTAAATCTGCTGGCATAGACATACTCTACATTTTACTGCTAATAGGACATCAATAAAACTGCGAATGCTGCAGAGGCACATCAGCTCAGAAACACATCTACAGCCAAGAATAGGATCATGCTCCTTAGACATGTAAATATAGTGTCCAATTCTATGGGTCACCCCTCTGACAGCTCAGGGTGGACTGTGTAGTATGCCACTGAGTTAGATAGTCCACAAGTGTCAGGATCCATCCCTAGTATGTGCAGATTTGGCTCTCAGCTGGTAAGGCGGGCTAGAAGCGATCTCACCAACCTCCCACCCTACTTCTCATTCGATTAAAAAAGGATAAAAAAAGTCAACAAGAAAAACTTCCCACTCCTCATCACCAACACCTCTGTTGAACAATATGCCTAAGGGATGCAAAGGAAGGAGTACAGAATAAGGCTGGGAAATGCAATGCCTCCATCAAATAGCCTGTCACATACATTCATAGGGGTCATCCACATGAATAATGACAGGAGCCATCCACAAATTGTGCCATGGTAGCAGTCAATGCCTTCTGGCAAAATCAAAAAGCATAGATGTAGGCCATTTGGCCCATCATGCCTGTGGCAGCTCTTTGAAAGAGCTATCCAATTATTTCCACTTCTCCATTCTTTCCCCATAACTCTGCAAATTATTCCTTTTCAAGTGCTGTATTTATCCAATGCCCTTTTGAAAGTTACAATTGAATCTGCTTCCACCGCCCTTTCAGGCAGTGCATTCCACATCATAACATTTGCAGTATAAAAACGCTTCTCCTCTTACCCCATAGGTTCTGTTGCCAATTACCTTAAATTGGCAAATTATAGGGCAATTGAAGGGAAATAAGTGAGATGGAAAAAAACACCTGCATACTTACTGAGTGAACCCAAACATAAGTTACGTTGGGAGGCATTTCGGCATCCAGATTGTGCACATATATAATCTCGCACCATTCCTGAATGGGAAAGCCCCTTTGGAACAAGTAGTGCAAAATCCTTTCTGTTCCAAAACCCTGCCCACCCATGACAAAAACATACGGAATTCTCCAAAGAGGACATCAAAAACATGGTCACTTTAAAATAGAAATCTCAGCCCTCTCCCCATCCTCGGAGAAAATAAACAAGATGCAGAATCTCAGGTGGTAAAAAAGCCACACAATTAAACAGAAGCATGCTTCCTAAAACCCAAGTACGTGTCACACCTTGTGGTTTGTCGGTCAGATTTTAAAATGCCAGAGGAACTTCAGGAGCAATTGGGATAAAATTCCCCTTCAAAACAAAAAGTGGAAAAATCCAACTTAAGGGTAAAAATAAGTTTTGTTTTGTTAAACTTTCCCATAGGAAAATGGAATTTAAAGAATACAAAAATCACTCATTTTTAGCAATCTCTACCACACTCAGAGACGTGCTTCCACGTCTTTCATTCCTCTGCATGAAATAAACAGAAACTCCCTCGGGCACCGAGAAGAACGGCTAAAAGCATTTCAGCACCAGGCCCTTGGCCAAGGCGTAGCCACATAGTAAATAAGATTATCACTGCATCAATTCCTCAGAGATATGTAGGACTGCGAGCACCAGCCACCCCTGTCATAATGCTCAGTCCCCATGACGACCGTGTGCAGCCTGTACGTCCATGCTCAATGCCCTGGCTATGGCAGCACTCCAGAACAAAGACTCACTGAACTGTTTCTAACAAGGCACTGCAGGGCCACACTGCAGATTAGCAGTGAAGCAGAAGGGGCCAGCGATACTTTCATAGCCGCCAGTCACGTGACCATCATGCCACCCACCCCTCCGCCTGCAAACAGAAATTTAAAAGTTAAAAAATAAAATTCATCCGGCCTAACTTCCCTCCCCTCTGGCAGGTGTTGATTGACCCTCAACGCCAGTCGGAGTACCAGTCCCACAAGCTGCCATTCCTTCATGTGAAAGTTGGGAATTCACAACTGGTTTGCCAAGAAAGGTTCTGATCAGATTAGGAATTCTGTAAGCTCCAAATAAAATGTCTGTTTTGCAATTCTCTGTACCAGAGCCCACTTCAATCAATGCAAAAGAGAGAGAGAGATTAAATTTGGAAAATGAGATTGGTCGCTCAGGGTGAAATTTTGGCAGTGGATATGGACTACACAAAGAAACCCACATACACATTTCTGCTTTTGTCAAGAATTCTACACTATGCTAAACAAGTGAGGTGGTGTGTTTGGGCTATTGGAATTCTACACCAAAGGCGTGTGGGCCGTTCCTTTGAAATTTTGTACCTGGTCTGCATTTTACTTGAAATGTACTTGACAATACTTATGAAATGACAACCGAGTTTCTCACCCCCGATTCAGAAGGGGAAGATGGTGGCGGAGTAGAAATGTCATTGAACTAGTAATCCAAAGGCCCAGATTAATGCACTGGGAACCTGGGTTCAAATCCCACCATGGCAGTTGGTGGAATTTAAATGTAATTAATAAATAAAATTTTGATTAATAAACATCTGGAGTTGAAAGCTCGTCTCAGTAATGATGGCCACGAAACTATTACTTGTCATAAAAACCCATCTGATTTACTGATATCTTTTCGGGAAGGAAATCTGCCGTCCTTACTTGGTCTGGCCGACATGCGACTCCAGACCCATAACAATGTGGTTGACTCTTAACTGCCCTCTGAAATGGCCTCGCAAGCCACTCAGGTGTCAAGGGCAATCAGGGATGGGCAACAAATGCTGGCCTTGCCAGCGACACCCACATCCCATGAAAGAATAAAAAAAAGTCCCACTCCAGAGATTTAAGCAAACATAATCTAGGCTGACACTCCCACTGCAGTTCTGAGAAAGTGCCGGACTGTCAGAGGTTGCGAGGAGACATCAAGCTCAGGCCCGTCTGCCCTCTCAGGTGGACGTTAAAAATTTCCTGGCACTATTTTGAAGCACAGCAAGGCAGTTCTCCCCCAGTGTCCTGGCCAATATTTATTCCTCAGCAAACGTCACAGAAACAGATTACCTGGTCATTAGCTCACTGCTGATTGTGAAATCTTGCTGTCCACTAAATAACTGCCGCATTTCCTACATTACATTAGTGACCATACTTCAAAATTGTATCATTGGCTGTGAAGCACTTTGGCACATCCTGAGGTTGGGAAAGGCGCTGTATAAATGCACGTTTGCTTTTTCAAGGGACTGAATTTCAGGTGGTCTGTATCTGATGGTGGAGTTCAAACTGAGTAAGGTGTGTTTCAAGTAGTAAAGCACGGTTTTATTTCTCTTGCCTTGCTGCATGCTCTTTTCAATCTTGGTGGTATTTTGTGTTATGGGCCTTGATGCTTTGCCCTAGTTTCTCAAGAAAACATAAAAAGGTTTTGTTCATGCTGTTTCCTCCAACAGACATGCCCCATCTGCTGCTGGTTGACTGTTAATGAAGTGAGATTCAAGACACACAGTGTGGGAAGTCACCACCTTCCTCTGACCCAGTTTGGAACAGAACAGCTGTGTTCCGGACTCATCTTATCTATAAAACCATAAAGCCAAGAGGAGCCAGCTTCCCTCTGCTGCATGAAGATACATTATATAAAATCAATTCTCCAAAAACAGGGAAACCCCCTCACACAAATTTGTTATCCCAACTGGCAAAGTTCAACTTCAAGCATAAAATAATATAGAGGAACTACAGACAAGACACCGAAGGACCTGATTAACAATCACATCCTTCAAAGTGATCTGCTCTGGTCTTCCGACAAAAATTGAAGAATCATTCAAGAAGCGGTTTAACACTGTGATTGGATTTTGGTGGCAGGGAGCAGTTGTAATTTTTAAACAATGTTTACCTAGAAAACAAGGGGTTGTCCATTTAAGACAGAGGTGAGGAGAAATTTCTCAGAGGGTTGTGAGTCTTGGAATTCTCTTCCTCAAAAGGCGGTGGAAGCAGAGCCTTTGAATATTTTTAAGGCAGAGGTAGATAGATTCTTGATAAGCAAGGTGGTGGAAGGTTATCGGGGGTAGGTGGAAATGTGGAGTAATCAGTTCAGCCATGAACTTATTGAATGGCGGAGCAGGCTCGAAGGTCTGAGTGCCCTACTCCTGCTCCTAATCCGTATGCTCGTATGATGAGGGAGATGGGCTGAACGGCCTCCCACATTGGTACTTTGTAACAGCCCCTAATGGCTCACCAGAGAATTACACAAATTTGATTTCAGTTTAAAAATACTGAAGCGTGGAAGAAACTACTTTTTAGGAACATTGAAACAGGGACAAGGCCATTTAGCCCCTCGAGTCTGTTCCACCATTCAGTGAGATCATGGCTGATCTGTGACATAACTCCATATACTCACCTTTGCCCCATATCCCTTAATGACTTTGATTAGCAAAAATTTATCAGATCAATTGTTAATATTAAAACTGAAATCATCAATTTCCAGAAGAGAATTCCAAACTTCTACTACCCTTTGTTTGAAGTGTTTCCTAATGCACTTCTGAAAGGTCTGGCTCTAATTTTTAGGTTATGCCCCCAGTCCCAGATTCTGCAACAACTGGATATAGTTTCTCTGAATCTACCCTATTTGTTCTCCTTAATATCTTGTAAACATCAATGAAATCACCCATTAACCCTCCAGGCTCCAGGGAATACAACCCCAGTTTGTGTAATCTCTCCGTAAGTTCAGGTAACATTCTGGTAAATCTACGTTGCCAAAGCCAGTATATCCATCCGAAGGTGCAGTACCCAGAATTGCTCACAGTACTTGAGGTTAGAGGCCTGCTACCCGACCCGAACCCAACTGGACCCAACAACATGTGTCGGGTTTGGGTCAGGTCGGGCCCACCTTCAGGCTCCAGCTTTCGGGCTCAGGTCGGGTCGGGTCAAGTCCAAGTTGAGTCAGGTCAGGCCGGGCCGGACATGCAGGGTCAGTGCTGTGCTGGTAAGTATTAAAAACAAAAAAACAAAAAAAAAAAAAAAAAAAAAACTTACCTGAGCTGGGAGTCCGGGATGAAATGGAGTCTGCGTAGTGAGTGAGTGCCATCACTATGATATCATCACGCATGCGCGGCAGCTTCGTGGTGGTTCCGAGTCGGGAAGTAAGCAAACGGATGGCTGGGTCGAGTCGGGTCGGGTCAGGCTTGGAGCAAAAGCGGAGGGACTCGGGCCGGGTCTGGCTCGGGTCCACGGTGGTTCGGTCGGATTCGTTTTCCCGACCCAAAGTAGGCCTCTACTTGAGGTGTGGTCTAACCAGGGCTTTGTTTAGCTAAAGCAAGACTTCAATCCCTGTGTACTCTGGTCCTCTAGATATAAAGGACAACATTCCATTAACCTTTTTGATCATCTGTACCATGATATTTGAATGAGCTATGTATTTAGATACCCATGTCTCTTTGGACCTCCATTGTTTCTAGCTTGTCACCATTTAGAAAGTCTCCTGTTTATTCCTTTTTAGGTTCAAAGTGGATGACCTCTCATCTGCCTACATTGAAATCCATTTGTCACAGTTTTGTCCATTCCCTTAATCTATCACTAACTCTTTGTAATTTTATGCTTCCATCTACACTGCTTAGAATGCACCTATCTTTGCATAATCGGCATATCTGGATATGTGTTATCCACCGTCTGAACTTAAAAGTTCCTGATTCAAAAGTCACCGTCTCGGCTTAGCTTTCACAATGAGATGCAAAGTTTAGCTTTTTCTACCCAGGGAAAACAAATGCAAGTTGAATTAATTTTAGTGGAGAACTACTATTTTGAATCCAGCATTAGTACCAGGGCTTTACATTGTAATTACAACTCTGTCTCGACACAATCAAGGAAGGAAATGAACCGTAGCCTTTGTTATCAACATCAATCCCACTTTCTGCAGCATGCCCCGTGGCAAGTAAGGGAATGCATTCCACTTCCTATCATCGAAAGCTAGTCAATGAGAACAGTATTAACCCTGAATGACAAGAGCAGGTCTGCATGTAAATTTTTTCCCCCCCAAAAAACACAAGATGACCCATTTCACAGATCCTGCCTAATCTTCTCACTGCACTCAATTTATCAGAATAACTATGCTCACAGATGCCCTCCACAATTCTCCCTAAAAAGGTCACCATTTCTTCTCTCCCTCCCGCTCTTGTACAATCACTTTCCCAGCCAGATGTCGTCTAGCTCCCCAGTCTCAAGCCTTCAGACAGGTCTGATGTGCAGCACTTCTGCATTCCTCTGTCCCTGTGCAAAAAAGACTTAGTTATATAGTACATTTCACGGATTCAGGAGGTCCCAGAGTGCTTTACAGCCATTGAAGTACTTTTGAAATGTAGTCACTGTTGTCATTTAGGAAACACAGAAGCAACAGGGATTAAGGAAAGGTAACCTCTGTCTCACTGCTCTTTGGCCCAGTTCCTCTGTATGCATCCCATGTCAGTCAGTACACCATCTCGTGTGGTTTTAAGGTGCCACATTAAACAGTCAGCAAAATGTGCACATTCATTCAGTTACCAGGCAAATCCACAGAATTTGCATATTTAAAAATCACTTGGGTGCTTGTCACATGTTGCAAGCCATCAACTCTTAACTGAAGATGTGGTGTGACACAGGTTATAGATTGGCAAGGAGAAGGGCAGGCATAACAAGGAAAAAGTTACCTGAACAAAGGATGAGGGTGGCGCAGAGATGTGGAGCACATTTACAAGGAGAAACAAAGATTAGGACAATTGGGAAGTTAGCGATGCTGAACATGAGCATGGGCCACAAGCAACACAGAGATCAAGCATGGAAGAATGACAGAGGAGGGAAAAACCTGAAACAGAATGACTTGTGTTTATATCGCACCTTTAGCATAATAAAACATCACAAGGTGCTTCACAGATACATTATAAAACAAAATATGACACTAAGCCACGTGAGGAGATGTTAGGACAGATGACCAAAAGCTTGGTCAAAGAGGTAGGTTTCAAGGAGTGCCTTAAAGGAGGAAAGCGAGATAGAGAGGCGGAGAGATTTAGGGAGGGAATCCCAGAACTTAGGGCCTAGGCATGGCTACCAATGGTGGAGCGATTAAAATCAGGGATGATCATGAGGCTGGAATTAGAGGAGCGCAGATCTCTTGGAGGGTTGTGGGGCTGGGGGAGATAACAGAAATAGGGACAACAGATGACACGGTTAAAATTCCATTCTGAATTTACTAATAATTTAACTTGGTTCTGCCTATGGAGTTTCCAAGAAACACGACCGAGATCAATTATTTACTAGTATTGATTTTTTTAAAGCACCACAGCCCAATCATGCTGTCACGTTATTGTAGGATGAAGTCTACTCAAGAAACTATCAGGGCATAATTTGCATTGCCACGTAATTGCACTGTTATAGAGTCAGAATCATTTACGGCACAGAAGGAGGCCTTTCTTGTCAGACAGATGTAGAATACAGCTGCTGCAATGCTTTACAGAGCAGTTTCAATTTAGTTATGTTCTTTTCACGTTTGGAAGTTTAACAGCTTCTTTAAATAGTGATGGGAATAGTTTATGTGAAACTTTAGATCATGGGAATCCTTCACAGAGTCATCCTGTCAGGCAGGTAAACAATTACACAAACCTCTCAATATCCCCCAGCAACATGTTATTTACAGACACTGCACTGCAAATCGATCTCCAGATTTTCAATGTTACAGCATGTAAAACAATTCTAACAGCACAATCTTCCTGCAAGAGCTTCCATACTAACATTTAAGGTCCAGGGATAGGCATCAACATGTTGCACCACCAACATCTGACAAAATTATTGACTCAGCCATGGCCATGGGGGCAATCAATCTGTATATAAAGTGGATAGCCAACCTAATGCTATCAAAACACAGACCAATTTAAAACGCATTTCTCCCTATTTTGAGAGATACCTGGCATTGTTTTTGCTGGCACAAGCAGTCAATGTCTGCCTGTACACTTGATGTAGCGATGCGGAGAATCCAGATAGTTGTCCATCTGTTAGGAGTGATCTTGATCTCTCTCTCCCCTCTTGTTCACTGTCTCCCTCCGAGTCAATCCCTACCCCCTCTCTGTGTCCATCCCTCTCCTCCCCCTCTCTCCCCCCTCCTCTCTCTCTCTCTCTCTCTCTCTGCCCCCTCCCCACCGCCCCCCGACAGTTGCAGAAAGCGAGTTTTTTTTTTAAATTGCAGCTGTCAGGTCCTGGGTGCGGGAACAGCAGTTTCTGAATTATGGAAAAGTGCATGATTTTCCAGCAGGCTTTTCAAAAAAATTCAGAACCTGCCAGGAAACCACGAACTTGTCGAAGTTCAGAAACCGCTGTTCCCGTTCCCAGGACCTGACTGCTGTGAAACTGATGCAATTTTTTTTTTCAAGTCGGACTGGTCCAGGAGAAGCAATCAATAGGCAATTTCTCATCCCTGAAATTACCAGCCACGGACCTCAAAATATTTACCACTGACACGTGACCAACCCCTGTTAAGGACCCCTCAGATACTCTCTGAAGTTTGCACACACAGGGAGTTCCTGATTGGTGCTGTGTTTTCTGGCATACCATCCTCTACCTTGCTGAGGCCAAGCGCCAACTGTCAGGCACTTCTTCCCACCTCCCCCTGGACCATGACCCCACCACCAAACATCAGGACAATCAATGACCTCATCGCCTCCGGAGATCTTCCCTCTACAGCTTCCAACCTTATAGTCCAGCAACCCCGGACAGCCCGCTTCTACCTCCTTTCCAAAATCCACAAACAGGACTGTCCTGGTAGACCCATCATTTCAGTCTGTTCCTGCTCCACTGAACTTGTTTCTTCCTATCTTGACTCTATCTTTTCTCTCCTGGTCCAGTCTCTTCCCACCTACATCCGTGACTCTTCTGATGCCCTATGTATTTTCGACAATTTCCAGTTTCCTGGCTCTAATCACCTCCTCTTCACTATGGACGTCCAATCGCCCTACACCTCATCCCACACCAAGACAGTCTGAGGGCTCTCTGCTTCTTCCTCGAACAGAGGCCCAACCAGTCCTCATCCACCACCACCCTCCTCCGCCTGGCCGAACTTGTTCTCACATTGAACAACTTCTCCTTCAACTCCACTCACTTCCTTCAAATAAAAGGTGTTGCTACAGGTACCTTCATGGGTCCTAGTTATGCCTGTCTTTTTGTGGGATATGTGGAACATTCCTTGTTCCAGACCTACTCAGACCCCTCCCCCAACTCTTTTTCTGGTACATTGATGACTATCGATGCCATTTCCTGCTCTTGCCCCGAACTGGAAAACTTCATTAACTTTGTTTCCAATTTCCACCCATCTCTCACCTTAATATGGTCCATCTCCGACACTTCCCATCCCTTCCTTGACTTCTCTGTCTCCATCTCTGGGGATAGACTGTCCATTAATATTCATTATAAGCCCATTGACTTCCACAGCTACCTTAACTACACTTCCTCACACTCTGCTCCCTGTAAGGACTCCATTCCATTCTCCCAGTTACCCCATCTCCGATGCATCTGTTCAAATGATGAAACCTTCCACAACAACGCTTCTGACATGTCTTCCTTTTTCCTCAACCGAGGATTCCATCCACCCGCACCACTGCCCCCACCCCCCAAACTGTGGTTGACAGGACCCTCAACCGTGTCCGACCCATTTCCCGCACCTCTATCCTCACCCCTTCCCCTCCCTCCCAGAACTACAACAGGGTTTCCCTTGTCCTCATCTTCCACCGCACCAGCCCCCACATCCAAAGGATCATCCACCATTTTTGCCACTTCCAGCATGATGCCACTCCCCCTCCCCTTTCAGCATTCCAAAGGGATCATTCCCTCCACAACACCCTGGTCCACTCCTCCATTATCCCCAACACCTTGTCCCCTTCCCACTGCACCTTCCCATGCAATCGCAGGAGGTGTAATGCCTGCCCTTTTGCCTCCTCTCTCCTCACCATCCAAGGCCCCAAACACTCCTTTCAGGTGAAGTAGCGATTTACTTTCAATTTAATATACTGTATTTTGCTGCTCACAATGTGTCGCCTCTACACTGGGGAGACCAAACGCAAATTGGGTGACTGCTTTGCGGAAGAACTCCGCTCAGTCCGCAAGCATGACTCTGAGCTTCCAGTTGCTTCCCATTTCAATTCACCACCCTGTTCTCATGCCCACATTTCTGTCCTGGGCTTGCTGCAGTGTTCCAGTGAACATCAAGGCAAGCTCGCGGAACAGCATCCCATTTACCGATTAAGCACACTCGGTCTGCAAGTATGATCCCGAACTTCGGGTTGCTTGCCATTTTAATTCTCCACCTTGTTCCCATGCCCACATTTCTGTCCTCGGCCTGCTGCAGTGTTCCAGTGAACATCAACGCAAGCTCGAGGAACAGCACCTCATTTACCGATTAGGCACTCTACAGCCTTCCGGACTGAACATTGAGTTCAATAATTTCAGAGCATGACTGGCCCTTTATTATTTGATTTTTATCTTTTTCTTTATTATGTGCCTGTCTGAAACTTGGTTTTTCATATTTGTGCTTTTGGACAGCTGATCATTATTCTGTCATTAACACTCTCTCTGCACTAATGTTTTGTCTTTCATCACACCATTAGCACACTCCCTTTGCCTTTGTCCCATGACCTCTGTCAGTTAACCTCTCCAGCCCTCTGCCTTATCACACACCTTCCCTTTTGTTCTCTTCCACCAACCTCCCCCCGCTACCCCCAACCCCCCACTTCACTTGCTTAAAACCTATTACATTTCTCACATTTGCCAGTTCTGATGAAGGGTCACTGACCTGAAACGTTAATTCTGCTTCTCTCTCCACAGATGCTGCCAGACCTGCTGAGTATTTCCAGCACTTTGTTTTCATTTCAGATTTCCAACATCAGTAGTATCTTGCTTTTATTTAAGCTCCTAATCTTTGTTGGGCTCTTCATGGAAGCAAACGCTTTTGAGGAAAATGCAGTATGTGTCATACTTAGAAGCAAACCTCACTGCAGCCAATTCAGAAAGACCAGTAATCTGTCGAAAGACTAGCAACAGAATGCATATACCAGACCTCTTGACTAAGTTACAATTGTGTGCAGTAGTGAACAAACATTTTGGTGCAGCAGGTCCCTTGAAATACCTACAGTCCCAGAAGAACCCTGTCCAAACCTGTGAAAGACCATGGCAGTGACCCGAAAAGGATACAGAGGCACTGGAAAAGGTGCAAAAAAGATCTACAAGAATGATACAAGGCCTGAGGGGGTATAACCACCAGGAAACATTGAACTGGCTGGGGTTCTTTTCTTTATAAAGTAAACAGCTGAGGGGTGACCTAGTAGAGGTCTTTAATGTTATGAAAGGATTTGATAGGGGAGACGTAGAAGATGTTTTCACTTCTGGGGGCGGGGTGGTGGGAGTCCAAACCTAGGGTCCATAACCATACAATATTCACGAATAAATCTAGTAAGAATTCAGGCAAAAACCTTCTAATACAGACAGTGGTTAGAATGTGAAACTTGCTACCAAAAGTGAGTAGTTGAGGCAACTAGCATAGATGCATTTCAGGGGAAGCTAATTAAGTACATGAGGCAGAAAAGAATACAAGGATATGATGGGGCTAGATGAAACCGAAGAGGAGGAGACTCACGGGGAGCACAAACACTGGCACAGACCAGTTGAGCCGAACGGCCTGTTTCTATGCTGTAAGTTTTATGAAAAGATAGTGTCAACACTATCACATGTTAAAGCAATGCGCCAGTAAACCAAAAATGCAAGAATATGATGAAGGATGAAAAGGAAGGTATCCTTTGGGGATTCATTAGGATCATGTAGGGGAACATCCCCTTTCCTTCCACCAACCCCCAATCTCGGGAACTCAATATGACGAGCTGTGTAGCAGAGTGGGGGTTGGTAGAGGAAATGCTGTGAAGATCTGAAGATGCAGGACCATTCTCTCCCACTCCAATCAAAGAGCGGTCCTAAAATGCTGGAAAAAAAAATAAAGAGCATGCAAGCAAACCGGAGTCCAGGGAACAGCGGCCCTTTTGATCACAGGCAGGCTGTACAGGACTCTCGGCCAGCACTGTTGCAGATCATTTTGTCAAATAAAATCTTATGAGGCATTCAATAAAAAAAGGGTCCAAGTGTGATATTTGAGCAATAAAACCTTTTTCAATGCCCAACAGCAGGAACAAAGATTATTTCTTTTTAATTTCACACAGAGATGAAGGATTGTATTGTCTGTATCTGAATAAATGCATGTGGATGAATATGCTGAGCTCCTCTGGTAACCCTCTCAGCAGCACAGCGAGCTTATTGTTTTACTCTATCATGGCAACACTCAGTCCTTCAAGGTCAGACGATTAGTGCACTGAGAGCCATTTTTAATTAAAACCAAAAATCACAATCTCTTCATGTACACTTTGTTACAAAAGGCATTTTGTTCTGGGGGGGGTGCGGGGGGGGGAAGCTGCAAAATAAAAACTATACTTTTTGTTACGAGGTGGTGAGAAAGGGGTCAAGGGTTCCCTCTCAGCCTTCACCTGGCCTTAACATAACATGGCTTAATTTTAAACACATTGTTTTTTTTAAGCTTCCCCTTCGTGAATCCTTGTTCATTAACTTCCGATTATAAGGCAAAAAAACTAGCCAAACAGGTTTTCTTAGGTTTAAAGAAAAAAGGTTGAACTTTATTAAGTTTAAACAAATTTGGTTAACGCCTACAGATACGTGACGTGCCCAAGCTAGCATCCATACGCGATACACACATGCAGATAGAGACAGAAAAGAGCAGAAGAAATACAGTGAAAAAGTTTGAGGAAATATCTGAAGATGGCTTTGGTTACTGTTCAAACTTGCTGTAAAGTCCTTGATTGTAGACAAGTCTTGCTTTTCATTGGGGCCCAGTAGTATTCTTAAACCTTGTTCAGTGTAGAAGACTTTACTCTCTCTGGGGTTCACATCTCTTCAGTGGGTCCAAAGGCTGGACTCACTCCAGGAGCAAACAGTCTTCTTAGTTCAAACTCTTCGTACAATTCAGAAAAACGCAGGTTGCCAAGCAGGTAAGTCAAGTGACTGGCTGGTCTGACCACGTCGGTTTGTGGATTCTCTTGTCTTAGCCAACCCTGTAATGTCCCTGCTTACGCACAATACCTGGTGTCTAAGTCCATTGTGGGTTAAATTGAAGCAGAGAATAGCCCCTTTGTCCCTCCAAGTACTGTGTTAGTATGCAAAAATGTTTTTCCAGCCAAGTGTCTGGTGATTTTTTTTTTAAACAAGTCCTTTCTTCACTCCAGAAACAGTTTAAAATCAATGTTCATATGACAAAATTAATAAGCCTCACTCTTGGCAGGTGGAGGCCTGCATGACATTTTCCTTAAGGATGATACTGGTCGTGAAACAGTTATGAAGCTTTTTAATTTACCCAGTATTAATGCTGCACCTCTGTGCGGTCAAAAGGTTTCAATTTTCATCACGGGCCCTTGTTGATCAGTCATGGGAAGACAGTAGAGGGAGCGATAAGGTTGGGATGTCCAATGAAAAATTTGCATGTCGAGCGAGGACAGATTTGGGTTTGGCTTCAAATTCCCAACCATCATCACCAAATAGTTTGATGGCAATTACAGTCCAAGAACATATTTACATAATGACCACTTTGGGTGAGGAAGGGTAAGGGGGAAGAAACAGACTCTTATTTCCACTCTGCAATTCCTTATAATCCCCATTCCCATTCCACACTTAACAAATCACAATTTAAAAACTGAACCCACTGTAATGAGTTCCTCAGCAAAGAGAACTGAAACTCATGTGCAACATCCTGTGTCCCACCAATTCCATGTCACACTCATTAAGCTTAATGAGTTGTGTTATCAGACAGGACCACTAGCATTAATTATAAAGCATATCTTGCTCCACTCCAACTCAAACAATATTAGAAACCAAGTCTTCAAGAATCATTTGCCAAAAGACAACAAATAACTTTTTTTTTAAAATCCACTCAAAGCTTGCTGGCATAACAGGAGGAAATGTGGTCAAACTGGGAGTGCCTCCAATGCAAGTCATAGCAAGCTGTGAACCCAGCCTGATCAGCTTGGGTGAAGGATGGACCGATGGAAGTCATTTAACAAGAGTCAGTGAGATGCCACCCAACCTCAACAAGTTATCAAGCAAAATTCCAAGAATTCGCTTCAAGCCCACAATGATTGTCCTCATCTCTAATTCTCTTGGTTACTTGTCTGTAAACATCTTCCCCAGGTCACCAAGGTTTCTGTTGTTTATTACTTAAAGCACATGACTTCCAGCAAGGCTGTTTTTAAACAACATCACAGTGTCCTTTCAATGAACTGTCAACAATAAAGCAAAGTTCAGCTTCTACGAAATCTTCAGCCTTCCAAGGAATCCATCTCCACATATTTAAATAGAAGTCCACAAAAACATATAAACAAAAATTATAGAAGCATTTTTGTAAGACAGCACTGCTTACAACACGACCTCCCAGTTCACCTCCCAGGCCCTTTTACATCACTGCAGACTTTTTTTTTTAAATACATTCTCAGGAAGTGTATAGCTGTGTCAAGGCCAGCATTTATTGCCCATCCCTAGTTTCCCTGCTTTGATACAACTGAATGACTTGCAAAGCCATTTCAGACAGCAGTTAAGATTAAGTCAATCACATTGGAATGGGACTGGAGTCACTTATAGGCCAGACTGGGTATGGATGACAGGTTTTCTTTGCTAAATGGACATTAGTAAACCAGTTGGGTTTGTAACGATAATGCAACAGCTTCGTGGTCACTTTTGCTGGTACCAGCTGTATTTTGTTGCTCTCCTGCCACTGGCTGCATACTCATATATAAACAGCTGTGAACCATAGAATCAATGGTAACACAGAAGGAGGCCATTCTGCCATTGTGTCTGTGCCATCTCTCGGTAAGAGCTACTCATCTGGTTTCACTCCCCTGCCTTTTCCCCAGATCCGTACAAATTTATGGCACAGAAAAATGCCCTTCACCCCACTGCCCACTGTGTTGGTTCTCAAACAGTATTCCAATTGCGTCCCATTCCCTAGCCCTCACCATAGTCCCTCCCTTTCAATGTTTCCTTTTTCAATTATTTGCCCACTTCCCTTTCAAATGCTATTATAGATTCTGCCTCCACCACTTTAGTCTTAGCAACCCTCTTGTGCAGTGACAAATTTTGCCCAATCTTGCTCTTCCAAACTAAGAAATATTTTAGGTTAAGGTCTCCAGCACGCTGAGCATGGGAATCGAGTACTGGGTGTTTACACTCAGAGACCTGGCTGCCTAATAGGGTGACTGGAAAACCTGCAGAGACACTGCACCCAATACCAGACACAGAAGGCACAGAGTTTTCAAGGGGGAGTAACTCTCCAAAGACAGGAGCCATAAAATTCTGCGACAATAAAAGCACCTTTAATGATCAACATGGTGTGCCCTGTCTCTAAAATTAGGCTGAGCAACAAACCTTCCCCAAAGCTTTACCTGTTCAAACATATCCTACTGATATCATCACTTCCATTCTGATTGATTGATTGATCCAAGAAATAAGGGCAATAGTTATAACCACAAGGTCTCTGAATGTAAACACCCAGTACTTAATTCCCATGTTCAGTGTGCTGGAGAACTTAATCTAAAATATTTCTGACTTTGGGAGAGCGAGATTGGGCGAAATTTGCTGAAGCATGATAAAAAGATTGTTAAGACTCAAGTGGTGGAGACAGAATCCATAATAGCCTTTGAAAGGGAAGTGGGCAAATATTTGACAAAGAAAAAAACTGCAAGGGAATATGGATAGGGCTGGGCAATGGAACTAAATTAGAATGATTCTCGAGAGCCAGCACAGGTACGATGCTGAACGGCATCTTCTGTGCTGCAAACTTCTTTTGATTTACAACTATGTGAAACTTTCAGTGTGACTGAATCAAATGTGCTGTGGATTAACTTCCCTTGCTGCCATGCCATGTAAAGGGTCCATTATGTGCACACAAGGTTATACAAATCAAGCTATGTAATCGACACGAGCCTAATATTTCCTAATGAACAGCACAAAGTACCATGATACAAAGAATCCTAGCTACATGCATTCTTCAAATTTCAATGTAGGAACATGTCCTCAAAAATGTTAATGGGAGAGCAGTCCCATTTCAAGTAAATGGAATATCCATATTTCCTAGCAAACATAGGGTAGGCAACCTTCCTGGGTCGAAGGGATTCAAGATAAATCTCCCAGACTCTGCTGCAAGCAACCTGGGAGAATAGATTATAAAAAATATATATAAGAAATGGGGGAGGTGGGCAAAAGGGCTGTTTGACTGACAATGAGTCAAGGATCATCGAATGAAGAGTGTGTTTGCTTTCTAATGGACTTGGGAAGGTGATGCGCCATGAGGATGGACTTGTCGGAGATCAACATGCAGAGGCTGGAGGGTTGAAGGTCATCTGATTCCTGGAATACATCCGACTAGTGTTGGCAACCCTAGTCAAAATAGAAGGTTTCTGCAACTGAACTTCATGCAGAGCAGGAGGCACCGAGATTCAATCCCAGGTATTTGCTGAGTTAGTTGATCTCAGCTAAAGTAATTTTGAAGGCATAATTCACTTAGGTGCCAGTGGATTTAAGGGGGGGGGGGGGGCAGGGGAGAAAGAGGAGAGAGAAAGAGAAAAAGAATGGGGGGGGGTGGAGGGAGAGGGACAAAGTTAGAGAAATTCAGCTACTTTGTGTTTGATTTATTTTTCACTGAGTTCTGCTTGCAAATAGATCAGGCGAGGACAAGTTATGGTTTGGCTTATGTTGCCCTCTGGTTGAATAGCTTGCTGATGTATAAAGGCAGGAAAACTAGGGGCTTTTGTCGATTACATGCTTTGCAGATCAAGATATTTTCCTGAAAATATGAGCTTCAGCACATCAAAGCTGCAGGTCTCCTTATTGCACTGGCCTCCAATTTACTGAATAGTAATTTCAGTAATTACAGAATACTCGCTCACTACAACAGCTTTGCCGCGCCTTTCCTCAATTTGTCCTTGCAAAGAATGAGGTTGAAAGTGGCAGCAAGGGGTTTTGAGTTATGTTGCAAGTGGTCCTCGCAAAAAGCACATGGCACATTACTTGCTCACTTCAAGCAAGGGCAGATACAAAAACCAACTTGCTAAGTCTGCATCTCAGAGGCACCACCTCTGTTACACTGGAACGACGCTGCTCCTGAAACGGAATTACTGACCGATGAATGGATTACATGTGCGATTCCAATGTTACGAGCCTATCAAAGGATTCATCAAGTTGCAAATGCATACTTGCTCCTTGGCATTTCTCCCCTTCTGTCCCAAGGAGTAAACCCTTGTCAAACATGTGCATTGTCACAATCCACCCACGCATAAATTTTAGAAATCCCTGCAATGAACTGAAAAAAAAATGGAATGTGAATCCACAATTGCTGTGGACTTGGTGAAAGTTTGGAGAAAATCAATTTTGCACAGAGCTGTTCCACATGTATAACCTCTGGCCCAGTCACTACCTCCATAAATCACAACTGTTAAACCTACTCTGAAGAGAGGGCTTCATTTCTCAGCAAATTCATGGCTTGCTGAGCTGTAGCCTCTTCCACTACCCCCTTCCCCAAATCTCCAACAAGGTGCCAGCAGCGCAAGTGGTCCTTACATTGAAATGCAAAATGCCCATGGCAAACATTACACTTACATACAAAACATCTGCGCCTAGCAGCAAGGTTGCAGAGGAGGAATTACATCCATGTGTTAGAAATCGATGACTTCTCATCACAGAACCATGCACGGTCACAACTAGTAACTCTTGAGCAGACAAAAAGCCCACAAAATTATGAATAGGAACTTGCTCAAATGAGACAAAAACACGTCCTCACCAAACAATTTGAACCAATTAGCACTGCATTTGTTAGGTTATACTTGTCTGGCTTAAAACCTCAGGACCCTTCCCCATTTTACCTATCAAAAAAAAAATCACTGCAGTATGTTGTAGTGTTGTACAGCAACACGCAGATTTTCCTTCTCTCACAAGCCAGTGTTCCTCCCTCTTGCACTCTATATTGCAACTTGCACTGGGATACTATTTTGACGCATGCCCCCAGTACCTCATTACTATTACTACTATTCATCATTAACAAGTGTCAGCAATCAGACACACTCACATCTCTTTTCATCAGGAGCAAGGAGCCTAGCTGATATTTTCCTCCCGGTCTTTCACAGCTCCAGCAGGTTCAGCTCCTGCTGAGTGCAACTCTGTGTAGATCAACAATCACGCATGGGACCTTCTGCCTTCAAGGAGCTCAGCAGCACATCATTTTGCCCATTTGTTGACCGAAATTACGATTTATAATATCTCAAAAGGCTGCCAAAATGTAATTTTGTTCTCAACAATACTTCCCCCACTCAGGAAGTTAACACAAAAGATGGTTCCAAATGAAAGGAGAGGCAGCAAGACAGCAACATGTGATTAATAAACAAGACAATGGTTCCAATTCAATATAACGGGTCAACAATTCACATACCAATTGGCTGAAACCTAAGTGCAAAAAATCAACAGCAATTCCTCCAGAATTAAATCTGGGAGAAAACACTGAGGGTGGAAGTTTATGCTCTCCACCCACCTCCCCCACTTAGTGGATTTGGAGGTGGGGAAAGCATAAAATCGGGTAGGATGGTGGTGGGGTGGGGTTTCCTGCCACCATATAGGGATAGGTGGGGATGTGATAGGAATATGGGATTAGTGTAGGATTAGTGTAAACGGGTGGTTGATGGTCGGCACAGACTCGGTGGGCCGAAGGGCCTGTTTCAGTGCTGTATCTCTAAACTAAAACTAAAAAACACATCCCGCCTCTGCCAAAATTTAGTCTGGGGTGGGAAGGCCTGCAAATGGCGTTCCCACTGCCACAATTAGCAGTGCGGCGGGTGGCCCTATCACCGTACGGGAAGCACGGCACGAAAAATCGTGCGTTCCGGGGCCGGGGACGGGAGGCCTCATTAAAAGGCACTTAGTGCCCAACCCAGGGACCCGGCATCGGGAAGTGGGAGGCCGGCTGACAGCCACCCCCCTTGCCCTTACTAAGGCCCTCTACACCCCCGTTCCCCCGTGGCCCCCACTCCGTGAAACACCTCCCGCTCTGACCTGCCTGTGGCCTGGGTCTAGTGCTGCTCCTGATCCTCCAGTAGGTGATCCTCCGGCAGCAGTCACCGTCTGTGTGGTGGCACTGCTCAGTGGAAGAACTGCTGTCTCCGATTGGCCAGCAGCTCTCCAAGGGCAGGACTTCCGGCAACGGGGTCCCAGATCCTGTGGAAAGCCTTCCGCTGTCCACTGAAGTGTCTGATTGGCACTAGATTCAGTGGGCACTCCAGAGAAGAGGCAATGTGGGGATCTTGGTGTTGCCTTTTGCGGACGTTGAGATCCCCATCGCAAGAATAAAATCCCGGCCTTACTATGTTAAAAGCATGTCAAAAATTTAATTCAGGTTTACGGGGGGGAGAAAAAACTATTTTAACAGGACTTTTCAAAACAACGGCATGGATTTGAAGGGAGTAATGCCACCACCAATACCTTTGGCTCTCAATAGACAGCCTTTCATTCCTTCCCCCAAATGCAGAAAACATACCATCCAATCCCAAAAGCAGTAAGACAACTTCACAGACCTGACTATAAGGAATTATTAGACCTGAAGTGTGAGGGAACTAGACGAGTATCAGTCCATACATACTCAATGACCTGGGATTCTTAAACAGTCGAATGATTTGAACTCCCTTTGTACTGTGGCCCTTGGCAACTCCTCCCAACCAACTTCTCATGTAAATCAATAAATTCCCAGTGAATTTAGGGATTTAAATCTTCTCACCAAGAAGTCATCTTTTATATTTTGGCTCATGATTTCCCAAGATCTCTCAATTGTGGAACAGCTCATCTCCATAAATCTTGCCTTCTTCCTACAATCTCTAGCCCTTTAAAACTGAAGCTTGACATTACATACTCGTGACCTTCCAGTTTACCTCATCATCCCTTCTACTCTTTCCAACCTTGACTGAACCCTTCACCAAATACCTTGACTTCCCCAGACCTTCTCAAGTTGAAAAAAAACAACACAAGCAAAGAATGCTGGATTCACAATAAACAACAATGATTCTAGTCAGGGGGAAAGAAAAGTTAAGAAGGGGTTTCAAAATGGAGATATAAAATATCAAAAGGTTCAGTTAACACAAACTGTGAATGTTATTTTACAATTGCAGCAGGATAGTAGGACCACAAATTGTAAAACTTCTTCCTCATGCAGAGTTTGATAAACGTCTAGAACTAGATTAACGTGCCAGATGAGTGGGGGGAGGGGGGACAATAAAGATAGTCTTTAGGGGGATTCAAAACAGAGCTGGATGTCAATTCCGTACAGTTAGAATACTAGAGGAGTAATAAACGTTTTATTTGAGTATGCCTAAAAGTCCAACACTCGAATCATTCATCTTCAATTCTGCACCTATCCAGTCGCTTATCTGTTACTTTACTGCCACTCTGCTTAAGGTCAAGATATGACAGTTGGCTTTGGAACCCTGGAACTGGAAGGGAAACAAAGAAGTAAGTTAGCCTCAGTTCTCACTCCAGATCACTATCCAGCAATCACTGCTGGAATGTGCAGGGGATGAGGCCAAGATTAGGTTTAGCCCAGATACCCTCCACAGTTGCATAAACCCACTGCCACTCACTGTCAAGACGCATACAAGTGAGTCCCACAGAGCTGACGGTAACAGTGAAACTGAACATCATTGAGTCAGTGCCTTGAGGAGAGAAGAGCCAAATTTGCTCAGCATTAAGCATCAGGACTAACTGCAACAACTACACAAATACTACTTCTTCACCCACACAGGGGAACTATAAATCACCAAGCTTTTAAAAGATTTTCTTCATGAGCATTGCGATGGGAATGGGGCGGTAATGTTCTTTCACCTGTAGGACACAAGAATCAAATCCAACCGAGAGTTGCCAGAGGAAAGTCTCCATCTCTGCAACATTGAAAAAATCATTTTGAGCATCCTCAGCCAAGTTTCTATTGGCTTTGGTCACAATTTTTCCCTGGTTTTCATTGCTCAGTCAACCAACTTAAATAAAAAAAAAGCAGAATGCATCAGAAGTCTAATTTTCCTCCAATCAATTTCTCCCTATTTTTTCATTTAAAAAGGACAACTTCACTTTGTTCAAACTTACACTTGCTGAACGACTGTAAACCTAATTGGCGCCACTCACCTATCTGACCACAGCCAGAGCATCCTCAGAAATAGCTTCTCTTCCCACCCTTCCAGAAACACATCAGGGGTCCCTTGAACGATCTACCCTTGGTCCATCATTGCTCATGGTGTCCCTTGATGACATGATCCACAACGTCAGCTGATAACATCCAGCTCTTCACTACCCCACTACATCCCTCCACTGCCTCTGTGCTGTCAGACTGCTTTGTCCTCCATCCAGTCTGGCATGAGGTGCAACTTGCTCCAATTAAACCTGGGGAGGACTGACGCTGTTGTTTTTAGCTCCAAGCACAAAGATCTAAACCCTCACCACCAAATCCAAATCCCTCCCACCTTTAACACAGTTTCATACCAAACAGGACTGTTAACAACATAGAATCCTATTTGATCATAAGGTGCAATTCTGACCCTATATCCATGCCATCAGCAAGACCTCCAGTCTCCTGTGCACCCTTACCTCCCTTTGTCCCATCAAAGAAATCAGTGAGGGGGTGATCCAGGGACACAAGACTATCTGCATACAATTGGCAGCTCTGCCATTATTTTTAACACTACACTACGAACTGGTCACTTTCTTTCTAATTCTTCCCCCACCCCTCCCCATCAGAATCTCTTCTTTGATGAACTGTACTCAGTGACCAGTTCCACACTATTGACTAAAAATCATTCCAAATAAAGACATAACAGATCCTGACACTTGCAGGTGGGTACACCCCATTTGTTTACATGGCTATACGGCCACTTGAAGCAAGAAGGATTCAGCAGCTCGGGCATTTACTTGTAGTTTTAGTCCAGAGTATTCTGCTGGCTCAAGGGAACAACGGATATGAATTTGTATTTCCTTTTTGACATTTTACCTTGTAATTCTATGCATGTTTACATTTTTAAATAAATAAATCCTGCTCAACACAGTTATGCTATATTATACCTCGCTCAAACTCTGGAAACACTGCTTTGGATGTATTGGCTCCTAATGGTTATTCTGATGTGGCAGCAGGAAACTAGTTTGGACCGTGCGCTTCAGCTCCGCCAACAAGATGCCAATTATGAATGCGGCAGCAATGATCATACGTGTCTTTTGATCAGGCAACAGCTGAACCCGTACGCAATCTGTAGAAACCCCCGGTCCCAAGTAAACGCAGTCGCAGCAAGCTCCAAGTGATCTTTTTAAAAAACGACAAACTCGACTACTCTATTAATTGTGGCCCTTGGCTCCATACAAAACAACAGGAATATCTCACAGGAGAAACACAAAGATTGCAGTGCAAACAGAGCAGTACAACTCGTTCACATTATTACTTCAAGTAAGAGACCTTGCTGTTTCATATCAGATTGTATCTGGCAGAGACTGGATCACAGCTCGACATGTCAACTTTAGCCTGGTAGCAAATGCTCTGAACACACTTGAGCCTCAGCACAAATACCAATGACACTTTCTGAAACGACATGCGCACACAGGTCAAATTAGAGGTTAGTTTTCTCCCCCCCCCCCCCACTCCTGAATGCACAACACATACTGGGGTGAAGCAAGGTCCTATGGGCAGCAGAAATACCTTGCCGAAGTGGTCAACCACTGAAAACAATACAAAATAAAACAAATGCAGAAAGCTTTACAAAATAGTCTACACAGGCTATGCAAGTGGGCACTTTGTGCAAGATGAAATCCAACACTGATGAATGTACTGCAAAATGAAACAATGAAGGCAGACAATTCCAAATATGAAATTAATGGCATTCAATGAGCAAATGAAGACTGTTGCTGGGATTCACTCACTTTCAATATCTGTGCAACATGGCAGGACAATTAAAAATGCAGCTAAAATGGTAGGATTTATGGTCAAAACAGAAGACAAGCCTCTGAGAATTAAACTGGTGGTCTGCAATGCACTGGTCAGACGGAATTCAAGACTATTGAGTTCAATTCTGGCACACCAAAAAAAAAGCATGCATGAACTGGATGGGGTTACACAGAAAATAAACATGACCACTGATGAGTATAAGGGACATGAACCATGAGGAAAGATTGGAGAAACTTGACCTCTCCAGTATAGAAAGGTGGTCATGACCAGAAGTGGGCACCACATCAAAACAACAAAATGGTACAGACTAGGTACATCCAAAATTTAACTTCAAATTAAAAGAGAAAAGATTGACAAAAAGACATCAACTTAAACTGATGAGAAATAGTTTGTAACAGATATACAGGGCAAAATTTCTTTATTCAGAGCAATATGAACATACAAAAATGATGGGAAGGAAATGACTAGCTGGCCCATCAAGGCTGCCCCACACACCAAGATGCCCATCATAACTGGACACTTCCTAATTTTGCATCTGAACCCAATGATTGTCAGCAGCCCAGTGAATCATTGTCGCTATCACAGATAAACCTAATCATGTCCACATCCAAATTCCACCAGGGATCAATGAGCTGCTTTCAGTCACAGGAATTCTAGTTGATTTCCCCCCAATCTGGAAAGACATGAATATTATGCATCAAAGCCTATTTTTGTTGCTGAATAATGTTCAAGTTCACAGTCCTGAGTTAGATCAGGACATGTTTCAGCTATTTTAACTGAAGATCTTTGCATTCTAAAAATAGACCAGCAAGAATTCTCCATGGATGGAGCCAGAAAGCCTTCATACTTCACTGTCATAACTTATGTATCGTGACATCACATATTTGAAAAATGTAGATAATTGCACAACGGCTTCCAAATAAAACAGCAACTGACTGTTCTGATGTTGATTTTTTTTTTAAATTGGAGAAAACAGGAACGTACAGAATGAGGAATTACTTGGTCAGACCAGCAATTAGGCAACTGGTGGGCATCAAGGTGGGGAGTAACATGGGTGGAGTCCTGCGCTGCTGAAAAGATGGGCATCAGCAGCTGTGGATGAAGCTACAGTGGCTCCTCCCCCACCCAACCCCTCCCTCCTCCATTGGCTTGAGCTGTTCTAAAGCTCATGGAATGTACAGAACCATCATTCAAGTGGAGTTTTCAATTACATCATTTGATTGAGATCACCATCCTAAATCAAAACACTTTCCCCACTTTCAAAACAAATGTGTGGAGCGCGCGTTTAATCAAATGCACATTTGAAAGATCTCCTACTGGCGGTGACAAGTATATATTGCCAAAGAGCTCAACGGTCTCTTAAAACCCCATGGAATCTGCGTTCACTGATTGAAAGTAAAGTGCTCCAGAATCAGCGAATGAACCTTGCACCTCAAAATCAAAATTGGACATACCTTAATAATTCTCATCTAAGTTCCTCTTTTACGGTTGGATCTCAAGCCAATTAGTCTCTGCTGCTGTCAGAATACTACAGACCACTTCACGTCCTTCAGATGAGATGCTAAACAGAGTTCCGTCTCCAGGCTCTGGAGGATGTTAAAGATCCCAACACGATTCAATGAACAGCAGGAAATTCTCAATGTTCTTGCCAACATTCCTTCCCTAGCCAACACCACCAGAACGACATTAACCGATAATTCATCTTGATACCATTTGTGGTGTTTGCTGGCACAGATGGCCTGCAGAGTTTGCCAGCATGAGACTTCACTGCACAAGTAATTCACTGTTCAAAGTGCTTAAAGACATTTCAAAATATGGTGCCATGTATATTGTTAATACTTTAGGCTCCCAGTGCTGTGGAAAACTGCCCACTTTATATCACCAAGTGGATTCCACAGCGCTGAAGCAATGGTCAAAGAACTTTGCACATGGAAACCTGCAGTTGTGTGCAAGTCATTTGCAATTCTGTTGCTAGCCAATATGGACCTTCCACAATGGTTTGGGGGCCAGAGATGGAAAAAGAAAGCCCATGACGTAGCTATAGTCTCTGCTGCCAGAGGGACCATTTGGACTGGCTGCAGTGGCATTGTTGTCTTCGTCAGGCAGTTCCAGGCACCTCAGGAGACAGCACCACACTCTGTGCACGGTAAACCCAAACGGGAACTCCCATCAGCAGCGTGGCTATAACCCATGCGAAATGCATAATTTATCTCTTCACTGTCGAACAAAGGAAAAGGCAATGTATCCAGACAGAATAGCTGGAACCTTTACGACCATACCCCTATCACTCTCAGCCCTTCTTCAACCAACCAAGTAGAACAGCTAGGGCCTTTATTCCCATCAGCCTCACTCCTCCTCCAAAAATCACCATACACAATGTCTTTTTATTATTAGTAATGTGCACTCTTCTTTTGTCTCCTAAATTAATAAATCCTGCATTTAAGAAAAACTGAAAAAATATAAAAGCACCCCCTCCCACACCAAACGTTTCCGTGGCAGCACCAGATTGACATAGCTTCTTGACGAACAAAAGCAGCCCCTTTCGCTCCAGGCATTCTCGGCTACATTCCAAATTACAGGCTGCAAATTTCAAAGATCACGCAGTGTCACAGCGATTGTAGCAGATCCTTTCACAAGCTAATACCTAAAAATATTTGCTAAGACACCATCACACAAAGCACTCGAAAGTGGAAGCCTGCCAACAGGATAGCAATTTTTATTAAAAGACCATGGGGGTCCAATAGTAAACAAAAAAAAATACAATTTAAAAAGCCAGGGGAAGCCCCAATCTAATCTACCCTGGCACATATGTAAGCACGTGCACGAACACACACCTCTACCTACTTGACAGAATGGAGTAGTTCTTAGGCAGAAGCTGGACTAAGAGGGAAGACAAAACAACAAACTTGGGAATGAAAAAGAAAACATGGATAATTTCTGTGAAAATTGGAACCAGATCCAAAACCAAGATAGATAGATAATGGCTTCCTCGTTCCTCAACAGTGGTTTGACACTGAGCTACGTGGACCAAGGTGATTCAAGGCTTCATCAGTTTGCCTCTCAGTTGATCTGAATTGGTCAAGTGGTACAATCACAGCAATTGACCCGAGTATTTCAGGAGTGGGTAATGATGCTAGTGGGGGAAATAGGATACCAGTCAGACTACTGTCCAGTGATGACTCCTGGATGCTTTGATGCATTGGATTCAGGTTCAGGCTCAGGCTGATGCTCTCATGCTCAGCCTGCTGATGTGATGCTTGGGCAAAGTACTGGAAAGCATCCTCTGCAGTGAATCAGCACCTTCACAAAAGGAGAAGGAAAAAGGAAATAAAAAGCAGGAGAAAGGGAAGGATTAATAAATCCCATTTGAAGTCCAACACAGCAGACCCATCCTCGGTCAGGCCACAGAGAAGGGTGGAGAATTGGACACCATTCTAGCATTCTCCATACAGCAATTTCTTCATCTCAAGAAGTCAAGCACAGGTGGCACACTTGCCAAGACAGTATACAAGCACCCATCTCCTGCTCATCCTAATGTTTAACCAGGGCCACGAAAGGCTCTGGAATCGCAAGGATATTCTATGACATGAAGAGAACCTGAGAGAGGTGGGAGGAAAACAAATCACAAAAAGGGTGAAGAGAAAAAAAAGTCCAAGAGCTACCAGAGATGTTAACACTGAAAAAGTAAATATTTAGCGACAAAGGTTTGTCTGCTACACAACATTCCAGTCTGCAGTGTCAATAGGAAGGTTGCCAACAGTCCACTTAAATCAACGTCAAATCTTTCGAGATGCATGACCTTTCAAAACCACCAGATTGGAGCAGAAATTAAACACCTCAACCAGCAAGGGTTTTTGTGACATTTGAGATCATTTACCAGCAATTAATTTTGACTATTTGTCCCCCTTCTCCTCAACCATGGTTTTCAGAGTTTAGAGTTCGAATGAGACTGCACTTTTAAGTTTCTTCCTATTCATTCCTCCCAATTCACGCTCAATAACACCTACTGACAAGACCATTTCCTCTTCATCCTCCATAATACACTAGTTTATGCGGATAAATATGTGTCTTCTGGCCTGCAATATAGCCTCAATGCAAAGATGCCTTGACAGAGGAGATCATTTATGGGCAGTAGACAAACAGTCAATAGTGCATTTGGGAAAGAACCGACTGAATGCTCCAGTATCCCAAACAGAAGTTGGCCAAACAACCTTTGTGTTTTACAGCAACTCTTCAGAGATACTTTTTCAAATCTAGTTTCATAACAGGGTTTCTCCCTCATTTTTTTTGAATTAATCACCAGTTTTAGCCGTTTCAATATCAATTTAATATACAAACAAACATACGAATTAGGAGCAGAAGTAGGTCATTCGGCCCCTCTAGCCTGCTCTGCCATTCAATAAGATCATGGCTGATCTGTGTGTCTTGAATTCCACACTCCCATCTACCCCAATAACCTTAGATTCCCTTGCCTAACAAGAATTTATCGACCCCCGCCTTAAAATCATGCAATGGCCCTGCCTCCACCACCTTCTGAGGCAGAGAATTCCAAAGTCGCACAACGCTCTGACAGAAAAAATTTCTCATCTCTGTCCTAAAAGGGTGACCACTAATTTTAAAACAGTGCCCCCTGGTTCTGGATTCACCCACAAGAGGAAACATCCTTTCCACATCCACCTTCTCAAGACTGTTCAGGATCTTATAAACTTCAATCAAGTCTCCCTTCACTCTTCTAAACTCCAGTGAAAACAAGCCCAGTTTGTCCAACCTTTCCTCATAAGACAACCTGCTCATTCCAGGTATCAATCTAGTAAACCACCTCTGAACCACCTCCAACACATTCACATCCTTCCTTAAATAAGAAAACCAAAACTGCACACAGTATTCGAGATGTGGTCTCACCAATGCCCAGTATAACTGAAGCATAGCATCCTTACTTTCATTTTCTATTCCTCTGGTAATAAAGGATAGCCTTCCATTTGCCTTCTTTATTACTTGCTGTACCTGCATACAAACTTTTTGTGACTCATGCACTAGAACACCTAGATCCCTCCGCACCTCTGAGTTCTGCAGTCGTTCTCCGTTTAACTAATACTCTGCTTTTTTATTCTTCCTGCCAAAGTGAATAACTTCACATTTTCCCACATTATATTCCATCTGCCAGATTTTTGCCCACTGACTCAACCTATCTATAATCGGTCTGCAAACTCCGTATGTCCTCATCAGAACATACTTTCCTACCTATCTTGGTGTCAACTGCAAATTTAGCTACCATGCCATCGCTCCCTTCATTTAAGTCATTGATATAAATGGTAAAAAGCTGAGACCCCAGCACAGATCCCTGCGAGACTCCACTCGTCACATCCTGCCAATCAGAAAAGAACTCATTTATGCATACTCTACTGCCAGCCAGCCAATCTTCTATCCACGCTAATATGTTACCCACTAAACCATGAGCTCCTACTTTGCGCAATAACCTTTTATGTGGCACCTTGCGAATGCCTTCTGGAAATCCAAGTACAGTACTTCAAAGGGCTCCCCTTTATCCACAGCACATGTCACTCCTTCAAAGAACTCCAATAAATTGGTTAAGCATGATCTCCCTTTCACAAGGCCATAATTAGGATTAATTATTAATTAATTATCACAAAACAAACAACAATTTTCTCCCTTTCCCTCATCCTGAGATTCCGTTCTATGGATCTAAGTGACCCTCTTGCTCAAGTGGTCATCCTTCATGTGAGAGTCTGAAAATCAAGGGTTGGCAGGCTACCAGACTGGAGTGTGCACCATGACCAAGAGGCTAATTCTACCCACCATGTGCAGCCAACCACCAAACACCATCTAGACACAATGCCCTACCCCACAAAATTCACTGGATAATAAGGGCAAACTGATAGTTTATATTCACCCCACTCCCTAGCCCAGAAGGTCTAAGCCAAACTGCCGTACTCTAACCACAAGCACTAGCCTAGATTGATTGAGTCAGCACAATGTAGGGTCCAAAATCTAGGGTGCTTCTGGTTTGTTTGGCTCAGTATTTTGCCCATGTACAAACCAACTGCACTACAAGCCACCTAGAAAATGCTTTCTGAAGTTTTTTTTTTTAAGTGTAAAGTTGGATTCAAAACCCTAATTTAGTCCTGAATATTGACTATGTTAGGATGTAAAAGAGCTCTATTTCGAAAAGGAGTTGGAGATCTCGCCCCAGTGTCCTAGCCAATACTTATCCCTCAACCAACATTACTGAAAAACTGGTGATCTGGTCATTATTACGTGACTATAAGAGACCTGGCTGTCGCATTTCCTACATTACAACAGTAGCTATCATTCAAAAGTACTTCACTGCCTTGTAAAGCACTTTGGCGAGTTCTTTCTTTTGGTGGGGATTACTTTCTTGAAAATAGAAGAGAAAATTGTCCATGAAAAAAAAAAAGACTTGCAGGTAGACAGCATTTTTCATGACCTCAGGATGTCCCAGAGTGCTTTACAGTCAATGAAATACTTTTCAAGTGTAGTCACATTTGTAACGTAGGAGGTGCAGCAGCCAATTTGTGCACAGCAAGCTCATACAAATATCAATGTGATAATAACCAAACAACCTGGTTTTAGTGATGTTGGTTGAAGGATAAATATTCACCAGTACATCGGGGATAACTCTCCTACTCTTCTTCAAAATAATGCCAAGGGATCTTTTTTGTCCGCATGAGGAGGGAGACGAGACCTCTGTTTAACATCTCACCCAAATGAACAACAACGCAGCACTCCCTCAGTACTGTACTGGAGTGTCAGCCTAGATTTTTGAGGTCAAGTCTCTGCAGTGGGACTTGAACCCGGAATCTCCTGGCTCAGAAGCAAGAGTGCTACCCCACTGAGCTATGGCGAATGCATGGAATCCTATTCCTGGAAATTATTCAGTTAATCTGCTAGAACATGCAGATGTGTGAACATATTGAAAAGTTGGGCAGCAGATGTAATTTAGAGTACAAATTGAAGTCATTCAACTGTTTGTTTTATACCTAACGTACCACAGCAGCAGAAAACTTGCTGAGATATTGAATAAGATCCTATCCCATCGACAGTCTGAACAAAAATGAGACAAATCTAGGTCAATTTACAAAAGAAACCATCTTGTGTGACTACAAATTACAAAATGGGCACTAACGCACCAAGTCTTTTGCTCAAACATAAAACTTCTCAAGCATTGCTCAGGTCCGCTCTGCTATTCAATCTGCCCCTCCCCCAGGAACAAAGCAGCCCCTGTCTGTATGTCAGGGAGTATCCATTACCCACGGGGCGAATGCAGCCCTCAGCTCTACAAAACACTAGCACAATTCCTACGTGTTCACTCTGTGCAAAAGCACACCTCACCAAAGGATACTCCTTTCTTTGCTTGTGTCAGGCTGCCAGCTAACGTTCCAGACCAAATACAATAAGATTCAGTAATCTAATCAGATGTTTTCTTACTTGCTGTCAGATTTTGTTGTGCACCAATTGCCTGCTGCATTTACCCACACTTCAAAAGTAATTTGCTGGACGCACATCCTGAGGGCAATAAGCCCCAATGTAAATGCAAATTATTTCAAGATGACATGTATTGAAAATTTGATACAAAATAATGCTTTAGGTACTTTATGCTGTAGTTTCTTTGCCACATTTCACCTGGATGTTGGGTAGCTGAATTAAGGACTTGTTGGAATTTCCTTTTGAAGTTATGTTACATTTTGATCTACAACAGCAACTTGAATTTATCTAGACCCTTTAATGAACTGAAATATCCCAAGCTGCTTCATAGCACCGTTTTCAGATAAACATTTGCACCAATCCAAAGATTTTGTCAACAAGGTAGGTTTTAAGGAGGGTCGTAAAAGAGAGAGGCAGAGGGGTTTTGATGGTCGCCGGGGGGGGAAGGAATTCCAGAGCCTACAGGTCTGGAGAAGTCTGAAGGCACGGATACTAATGGTGGGCAGTAGGAAGCAGGCAGAGTCAGAAGAATGCGGAAACTTCAAAGGATTGTTTTGCTGGAGAAGGTTACAGAGATAGGGAGGGGCGAGGCCATGGAAGATGAAAATGTTAAAATCCAGACTTTCAAGGACTAGCAGCCTATGTAGGTCAGTGTGCACATGAGTGATGGGTGAATAGTACAGTGGGGGTTAGGATACAGGCAGCAGAATTTTGCATCGTGCACCACGGTGCACTCCAGCAAATTCCCTACACTTGCATATTTGCATTTGCTATCCCAGCCAACGCTGGACAGGAACCAAATTTTTCCCCCAAAGCCACTCTTGCAGGCAAGGACCACACTGGCACAGATATAAGTCACAAGTGTATTCTTTCAGCTTGGCCATACAATGCAGAAGAACAAGAACAAGCAAAGGAAAGGGGAAGTTATTTTTATGCCCGTTTTCTTCGACTTAAGCAGAAAGCATACCCATCGCATGAAATGCACACAAGTATGGGGACAATCCGAACTGCCTCCCCCTCCACAACAAAGTACATGACAAATGAGCAGTCAGTAATAAAGTACAGGACAGAACATCTACTTACATGCAATGCCCGGTACCATTCTGATCTGTTACACATTTTCCTCGATTAACGCACGGCTGAAAGGAGTCACGACACTGTAATGCTAAGAGAAAAGAAAACCTCTGTTAGAACAAGTGCAAAGGCAGCATTTTTCAAATTACACCCAACTATTTCAACTCGCCCTCCTTACCAATAGAAAGGTAACTTTTACTTAACATGCACTTTCAAATTTCAATATTGGCTATTTCTGGCACTTATACAATAGAGTTTAGTCAGAAGTTCATGATATTTATCCATTTCCCTTTAATTGGGTTCTGGAAAGAGAAATGCGGGAACATTAATGATCTATTTTTTTCAACAGCAATAGCTTGCATTAATTTCACACTTTTAATATAGTTAACTGTCCCAGGGTGCTCCATAAGAGCGTTACCAAACAAAATTTGACACTAATCCACACAAGATGATATTAGGACAGGTGACCAAAAGCTTCGCCAAAGACATAGACTTTAAGGAGCATATTAAAAAGAGGAGTGAAAGGTAGAGAGGTGGAGAGCTTTAGGGAGGGAATTTCAGAGCAGTTGAATGCAGAGATGCCAATGGTGGAGTGATTAATATCAGAGATGTGTAACAGGGGATAGTTGGAGGAGCGTAGAGATCTCACAAAGTTGCAGGAGTTTACAGAGGTAGGGAGGGTAGAGGCCAAGGTTGGGGGGGGATTTGAAAACAGGGATAAGCATTTTCTCAAATAGCTGTTGTCAGACCAGAAGCCAACATAGCAGAGGGTGAAGAGGACTAGGGGAGGTGGTGGGATAGACGTAATGTCACTGGAGTAGTAATCAGAGGCCCATGATAAGGTCATGGGGAAGTGGGTTCAAATCCCACCGTGGCAGCTGGTAGAATGCAAATTCAATTCATTAAACTTAATTAATTCAAAACCTGGAATTGAAAGCTAGTCTCAGTAATGGTGCTATGAAACCATCATCGATTGTTGTAAAAACCAATCTGGTTCACTAATTCCCTTTAGGGAAGGTAATCTGCCATCCTTACTTGGTCTGGCCTACATGTGACTCCAGACCCACAGCAATGTGGTTGACTCTTAACTGCCCTTCGAAATGACCTAGCAACCCATTCAGTTGTCAAGGGCAACTGGGGATGGGTAACAAATGCTGACCTTGCCAGCGACGCCCACATCCCATGAAAGAATTTTAAAAAGGTGCGAGTTGGGATACAGGAAGCAGAGTCAGGATTTCATGCAAATTATATTACACAAAATTAGAAAAGTATTTTTTGCAAAAATATTCATTTTAGGGACAAATCTAAATCCAGTAAAAGACTGGATTCCTTCATTACTGACACCATCTCACCTAAAAGTGTCATAGTTTCTTCCTTGTTGATCAACAAAAATGTTAGAATTTGCGACAGTTCAGTGACATCATGGAAGGCTCAATGTGAACCATGTGCCTGTTTTTTCATGTGGACAGAGCTGCTCATTATTCTGCCATAAACACACTCTCTGCACTAATGCTTTGTCTTTCAACGCAAGCATTAACAAGCTCTTTGCCTTTGTCCCATGACAGCTCTGTTATTTAATCTCTCCTGCCCGATCACACCTTCCCTTTTGTTCTCTTCCCCAAACACCACCCGCCCCCTTTCACTTGCTTAAAACCGAATTCTTCTCCAACCTTTGCCAGTTCTGACAAAAGGTCACAGACCTGAAAAGTTAACTCCACTTTTCTCTCCACAGATGCTGCCTGACTTGCTGAGTATTTCCAGCACTTCCTGTTTTTATTTCAAAATCAACACTGTCTGAATAACTAATGTTTTTTTTCTATAATAGGAGAGTACAACTGAAGTCCAGGAGCAACAGGCTGAATGGGAAGGATCTATTAGATTGGACAAAACTTCCCCATCCAACATGCCTCCCCAGCTCTCCCCACTTCCTAATCTTGCTGGGGTATAGTTCCACAGGAACCATCCATCCACCAGTCATTTACCAAAGTGGCAATTCTCCACGTGAGCTGTGAATACCAGCAGACTATCCCACCATTGGGGGCTGGGAAAACATCAGAGCTGAGCTCATTCCTGTCCACATTCAGCATAGAAACACATGCACCTTCAAACAGAATTCACTGGATAAGTTGTTCAGGAACCGGAACCCACGGCGATCTTTCTTTCTTCCATGTCCCATAGACTAACGGCAACAGCCCTGCTGTCATCCCAGCTTAGAGTTCACTGAACACAGACTGGGAATTAAACCTGTAACCAGTATGGCTCACTCAATACTGCAATCAACTGAGCTGCTGGAGAGCAAATGCAACCTTCACCAACGCATATTTGGTGCACGACACTTCAGCATCTGTAGTCTGTGCCCTAGATTCCTTACACGGTCCGTTCAAAGCTAATCTTTTGCCACCTTCTGCATTACTTTCCCTTCCTTCTTCCTGAAGGCATTGGTAATTTGCTGGGATATACAGCTGCCAAGTGCCAGCCATCCTCTGGGACCATGCTCCGATAACCTTTGTTCAGTATGATGATAGTCTGTCAGCAGACTATTTAACAGTGATGGGCATCACAGAACAGTCCTACCCTGACATGTGTATGACGAATGTTTATGTGTGTGTCTATTCCATAATACACACACACTCACACACAAACAAAATCAACACTTCCAGCAGGAGTGCTAGCCTTGGCCAGGTTTTCATTCCTTATCTCAGATGCTGCTGAGGTGAACTGTGATGCCACAGAATGCAGTAAAGGGGCAGGACAATTAATTGCTTCCCTATAGAGAGAGGAGAACAATGAGATGCTAAACCACCCTCTGCCACTCACATACGTTTCAAGCTTGTTATGAATCAATAGCGCCAGGGACTAGGGTGCAAGAAGCCTGTTTGAGCCTCCTTACTGGGTACAGGAGTAGAGAAAGAGGAGCCAAAATGAGGGAGGAGGTGGGGTTAGAATATACAAAAGCAGTAAAAAAAAAAAGCACAAAGTAACAGGAAATGTACCATCCAATGAAGGGTCACAGATTGTAGAACATAATGAAGGGAGCCTGGTTATTTTTAATGCTAGTTTCATGTCACTGCTTCCTGTTTGGCCTGTATCTGATTTCCATGATAGTTGTACTTCAGCCAGCCAGGCTAGGTTACTGACGTATAGAAAAACATGAACTGTTTTATTTTAATATCTACCTTTACTCACTAGAATTTCAAAGAAAGAGATTTAAAACACAGGACTTTCTTTTTAAGATGCAGAATAGGAGACAGGAAATCTAATATGCGGCCTGATTATACAATGCTGAACTGCTCTTAAGAAGTTTGCACATGTGTTGCGGGAGAGATGAAGTGTCGTTCAATGCCCAGCTCTCCTCCTGCTGCTCCACAAAACCCATTTGTCTCCCTAGCTGTATCCAGGGCAACTGGCTGGCAATGTCAGTACACACTCATCAAATCACTGCAAGAATTCTTGATGCTTACAATCTGGACAACAAAAAGACAATAACCTGCAATTTTATCTGGTGCACAGATAGAGTCATAGGGGGCATTTTATGCTCTCGCCCCAACTGGGTTTGGATTCAGGGAGAGCATAAAATCAGCTGGGGAGGGTGGGGGGAACGGGTGCTGGTGGTGTTCCACCTTCCTGTCTCCACCAAAGTTTAGTCCGGGGCAGGAAGGCCTGTAAATGGTCTTCCTGTCCTGCCGCCAATTGAGGCTCTTAACTGGGCAATTAATCCCCGATTGAGGGCCTCATCCCGCTACCGCTGCTGAGGTGGGGGGCCGTCCCCTTGGTAAAAGGTTCAGTGCCTGAACAAGGGACCCGGCATCAGGAAGCCACCTCTCTGCCCTTGTTACCTACCCCCTATACCACCCTCCCTCACAATCCCCACCCTGCGAGCCCCTTCCCACCCTGCCCTACCTGTGGCCTGGGTCCAGCACTGCTCCTGGGCCTCGGGTAGGTGCTCTTCAGCAGCAGCCACCGCCTCCACGGTGCGCTGCTCAATGAAAGAGCTACCAGCCTCTGATTGGCCAGCAGCTCTCAGAGCAAGACTTCTGGTACAAGGGTCCTTGATCCCATGGAAGGCCTATTGCTGTCCACTTAAGGGCCCGATTGGCAATAGATCCAGCGGGCCTTCTGGAGCAGAGGCAACACAGGGTACTCTGTCGTTTTTTCCGGACATCGAGATGCGCCTCGTCAGAATAAAATCCCAGCCATAGGCCATTTACGACACAGGAGGCAGCCATTTGGCCCATCAAGTCCATGCCAGCTCTCCATGGAGCTGTCCAGTCTGTCGCACTCCCCCATTTGATCCCAGTAGCTCTGCAAGTTTATTTCCTTCAAGTGGCCACCTAATTTCCTTTGGAAGTCAATGATCGTCTCCACTTCCACCAGCCTTGTGGGCAGCGAGTTCCAGGTCATGACCACCCGCTCTGTAAAAAGTTTTTCCTCATATTTCCCCATCCCTTCTCCTTTCCCTCCTGCAAAAAGAGTGCTAATGCTTCAGCATATTACATGACACTTACTCTGGTTAAAAAAAAAAGTGCATCATGTGCCCAGAACCACAGAACTGTCATACACTAGTGTTAGTCATTTACTTTTGTTGCAACCCAGTGTGATGGGGTATCAGTCTGTGCCTGCAATGTCCCCATACCTTGGAGGTTCACATGTTAATCAGGCCATCACTTTAGTTGTCAAGTGAAAAGCAAGCAAGTGGATAATAGGAAGCATTAAAAAAAAAATTGGGCAGGTTCTGAAGGTGGGATGGGGAGTCTATGTATTGTCATGCACAAGGCATCACAAATATATGGTACAGGCTGGATAGGCCCGTATGCCTTTCTCTGTATGTCATTTTTATATAGTTCCTTCACTAGCTCTTGGAATACCTCAACCCAAACTATATTCGCTTGCTGGAAAACAGGAATTTGGGGGTTGGGGGTGGGGGGGGGGCTGCGGACGGTGGTGTTGGCAGCGGGAAATAAAGCTACATCCCTGCTCAACATCCTACAGCCTGCTAAGCCATCGCTGAAGACTCAAACATACATGGACAGTTAAGGTCCCCACCACTCTTGTAGTTGAAGAGTTTTCCACCATAGCTATGTTAACACATGAATAATGGTCACTCGAGTGACTCAATAGACAGCTGCCTGTGCCCATGGAACTGGACTCCTGCCAGAATCATCAGCAAAGATACACAAAAAAAAAGTCATTTCAGTTGGCCCAGAGAAAGCACACTTTTGCAACGGTTTCTCGCCTGCGCTCCCACTCCCCACAGTTCGGAAGCAAGGAATGTCTGTTTATTGACTCATGTGAACAAACACCATTTCAGCCACAAAGTGTGCAAGGGTATAGTTACAATCAGCTTAATATTAACACTTAGCTTTCATGCTGCTGACATTATCTGAGGTTTTCAAGGTTCAGTACCGAGTGGAAGACAGCTGTCTTCCCAAAGCAGATTTGAGTTATGGCAGGCAAGCAGCTCCCTACGACATTTTTCAGCCCCAAAACCTTCTGTAGATTGCATCGGCCTTGTGTGAAGCTGCTTAGAGTCCCATTGTACAAATGCACAAGAAACTCGAAGCTTAGTTGCTTGTTCCAGTCACTTTTTTTTTTATTAGCCCCCGTATACAACAGATCATTCTTCAGAGCAGCTGTTCCTCTACAGTTTTTCTAACTGTCTCATCCTCTCCATCATACTGAGAATAAAGAATCTACAAAACCCTACCATCAGGGGCCGGATGTCTCTTATTAAAATTCCACTCCAAGTGCCAGAATTCTCATGCTGCAAACACATGCCTGCCATCAGGAGCTTGCTGCATCCCACTGTCTCCTGATTTGCTTCAAATTCCAAACCCTCCACCCCCACAACTCAATTGCTCATATCCAGCTGGGAAAAAAACAAGAAAATCAGGGATAAGGAGTCACGACTTATTATTTAAAACAAAAGAATGGTGAACACTCTTCCTCCCAGTAGTTTTGACTGAAGTGTAAGCAACAAGATTTTAATCATGAGTCACACCGTTGATTATCAAGGAGTAAGCTGATCTCACCAGCCCAGCAACTCTCAGAACCTCAGTTCTTTTTTCCTTTAAATCATTCATGGGACGTGGGCATCGCTGGCAAGGCCAGCATTTACTGCCCACCCCCAACTGCTTTTGAGAAGATGGTGGTGAGTCGCCTTCTTAACTGATAGAGTCCCTTCACCACACAGACTACAACAGTCCTGCTCAGGAGGGAGTTCCAGGTTTTTCACCGAGCGACAATGAAAGAATGGCAATATATTTCCAAGTGAGGAATGGTTGTGATTTGGAGGGAAATTGGAGGTGATCTTCCCGTGTGCCTGCTGCCCTTGTCCTTCCAGGTGGTACAGACCGTAGGCTTGGGAGGAGATGTCAAAGCAGCTTTGGCGAGTTGTTGCAGTTCTTCTTGGAGATGGTACACACAGCATTCATGGTGCACCAGCGGAGGAGGCAGTGATTGTTTAAGGAAGTAGATGGTGCAGAGCTTCTTAGTGTTACTGGAGCTACACTCATCCAGAGTATACCATCACACTCCAGACTTGTGTCTTGTAGATGGTGGACAGTCAGGAAGTGAGTCACGTGCTGCAGAATACCTAGCCTCTGACCTGCTCTTGTAGCCACAGTACTTAATTGGCTGGTCCAGTTAAGTTTCTGATCAATGTTGAATGCAGGATATTGATGGTGAGGGATTTGCTGATGGCGATACTGTTGAATGCCAAGGGGCGGTGTTGTTGGAGATGGACATTGTTAGGACTTAGTTGGCAAGCAACATTCACGTCACACATCAGCTCAAGCCTGAACGTTGTCCAGGTTTCGCTGCATGCAGACACGGGCTGCTTCAGTACCTGAGGAGCTGCGGATGGATCTATGCAATCAGTGAACATCCACACTTCTGACTTTATGATGGAGAGAAGGTCATTGATGAAGCAGCTGAAGATGGTTGGCCTAGTACATTACCTTGAGAAACGCTTGCAGCGATGCCCAGAGGCTGAGATGATTGACATTCAACAACCACAACCATCTTCCTTTGTGCTAGGTACGACTCCAACCAGTGGAGATTTTTCTCCCCGATTTCCATTGACTTGAGTTTTGCTAGGGCTGCTTGATGCCTTACTCAGTTAAATGCTGCTTTGATGTCAAGGGCAGTCACTTGCACCTCACTTCTTGAATTCAGCTCTTTTATCCAAGAATTAGGACCAGGCTATAAAGAAATCTGGAGCAGAGCAGCCCTGGCAGAACCCAAACTGAGGATCAGTGAGCAGGTTAATGGCAAGCAAGTGCCGCTTGTTCGCACTGTCTACAACACCTTCCATCAGTCTGCCGATGATTGAGAATAGGCTGTTGGGCAGTGTTTGGATTTGTCCTTTCTTTGTACAGTGCATACTTGGGCAATTTTCCAATTGTTGGGTAGATGCCAGTGTTGTAGCTTTACTGAAACAGTTAGGCTAAAGGCATGCTTAGTTCTGGAGCATAAGTCTTCAACACTGCAGCCGGGATGTTGTTGGGGCCCATAGCCTTTGCTGTGTACAGTACACTCAGCCATTTCATGATATCACGTGAAGTGAATCAAACTGGCTGAGGACGGGTTTCTGTGATAGTGGAAACCTCAAGAGGAGGCAGAGTTGGATCATTCAATTGGCACTTCCAGTTGAAGGTGGTTGCAAACACTTTAGCTTTATCTTTTGCACTCATATGCTTGGTTCCGCCATCATTGAGAATGGGGATGTTCATGGAGCCTCCTCCTCCTCCCCCCATTAAATGTTTGATTGTCTGATCAGTTGATTGTGAATCACCTGGCTGTTGACAGCATCCTGTTTCCACTGTTTAGCATTCATGTCGCCCAGTGTTACAACCTCGTCAGATTGACTCTTGATTTTTAGGTACGCTTGCACTGTTCCTAGCATTCTCTCCTACACTCCTCAAATGAATCAGGGCTGGTCCTTCGTGACTTGATGGTAAGGGTAGAGCGAGGCACCTGCTGGACCATGAGCTTACAGATTGTAACAAAATACAATTCTGCTGCTGATGGCTCACAGTATCTCACAGATGCCCAGTTGAACTGCAAGATCTGTTCTGAAGATATTCCATTTAACATGGCGGTATTGTCACACAACATGACGGAGGGTGTCCTCAGTATGAAAGCAAGACTTAGTCTCCACAAGGACTGTGCAGTGGTCACTCCTACCAATACTGTCATTGGCAGATGCATCTGCAACAGGTAGATTGGAGAGGACAAGGTGAAGTAGGTTTTTCCTCCACGTTGGTTCTCTCACCACTTGTCATAAAGTCCTTCAGGACTCGGCCAGTTCCATCAGTAGTGCTGCAACCAAGCCACTCTTCGTGATGGACGTTGAAGACTTACCCAGAACACACTCTGTTTCCTTACTACCCTCAGTGCTTTTTCCAAGTGGTGTTCAACATAGAGCACTGCTGATTCAGCAGCTGAGGGAGGACGGGCGCTTGTAACCAGCAGGCGGTTTCCTTGCCCATGTTCGACCTGAAGCTATGAGACTTCCCCAGCTGCTGTGGTGGGATTTGAACTCTTATAGTCAGATCATTAGTCTTTTTGGATTGCTAAGGTGTGTCCGATGAAATGTCATGGGCTATGTAAAAAGTTTGAATCAATCTTCCCATTGCTGTAATACATGCTGAGCTCCCAAAGCAAGCAAATTTTGGTGTTTTGATTTTGGATTTAACCCCTAAATGAGGCTACTTTTTCTAAACCTTCAGGTGCACCCCATGTGTTACAAATGAAGGACATGTTGAAAAAATACCAGAGCATCACATGCCAGATATAGTCCATGGACCCTAGTTTGGACACCTCTGCCATAAACTATTTTGACAGGGTAGTTTTTGCCAATATCACTGGAGGCAGCACAGCTTCTTATGCTGTCATATGCAGAGAATGCCCCTGCATTCTGATCATGGAAGCAGGCTCCGAGTCACTGGCCTTAATGTGTCTTCAGCACTTCAGGGAAGGTACACCATCTGGAAAAGTTACAAATCGTGACTTTGAAATTAAGCTGTATCCAGGTTTAGTCACCTGCAGTCTGCTGCTATGTGAACAGGACAGATTTAATGTGAACAGGGCAGATTCCACAGCACCAGCAGCCTGGCTCATTATAAAGTGACTTCTTCTTAAAACAGTTCCGAAATAAATAAGAGAATAAATCTAAATCCATCTGCTTCCAGCTTTGGCTGAACACGACGACCCTGTAACGCAGCAAAAAGCAAGGTTCGCATTTACACAACATCTTTTACAACCTCAGGTCATCCTAAAGCACTTTACAGTCCATGAGGTGCTTTTGAAATGTATCGTCACTGTTGTAATATAGGAAGCACAGCAGCCAATTTGCACAAAGCATACCCCTACATGATAAACAACCAGATAATCTGTTTTTGTGATATTGGTTGAGGAGTATATATTGGCCAGGAGAGCTGTCCTATTCTTTGAATAGTGCCTGATGGGAACTTCCACGTCCAGTTGAGGGGCCAGAAGGGATCTTGGTTTTATAATTCATCCAAAAAAACATCTCCGACAGTGCAGCATTCCCTCAATATTATGGAAATGTGTGCCAATATCTCTATAGTGAGACTTGAACCCACAACCTTCTGACTCAAAGCAGAGAGTGCTATGCACTGAGCCATGTCTGACAGCAAGTTTGTCCCTCCATCTCCAATTGTCAGTTGCTATTTCTCCAATTTTCGACTGCACTTCCATCTTTTTTGTTGTCTATTCAACTTCGACAAATCATCACAGCTTCCAGGAAAAAAACTACGTGTTTAATTCCTTTGGGAAAAGTTTTACTAACCTTTTTTATATAAATAGGCGAGATTTTTTTTTTTTAATTAAAAATATTTTGTCCCTCACACCAAAGGTGCTACCTGACTATATCCACAAAAGCAATCTACAGCACAATGCATGCACGATGTCAAATTGAGAGTTAACGATAGAAGCGTACCACCACAGCCATTGTATATACTTTTTGTTCTTTCATGGGATGTAGGCATTGCTGGCAAGGCCAGCATTTGTTGCCCATCCCTAATTGCCTGTAACAACTGAGTGGTTTGCGAGGCCATTTCAGAGGGCAGTTAAGAGTCAACCCCATTGCTGTGGGTCTGGAGTCACATGTAGGTCAGACCAGGTAAGGACAGCAGATTGCCTTCCCTAAAGGGCATTAGTGAACCAGATGGGTTTTTACAACAATTGATGAGACTAGCTTTCAAATCCAGATTTATTAATTGAACCCGTGCTCCAAGAGCATTACCACTACACCACCATCTCCCCTACAATGCACAGTCATTCATGATCTTAGCAAGGGAGCCTAGGCTGGTCCCAGCAGAGACAGTGTGATAGAATGTGCTTTCAGGAAGGGGCAAGGTTACTAAATGGCATTTGGAAAAAAAACAAGGGTTGCCGCTGGTAGCCTCAAGGAATAAGGCACCACCTGAGGGGACACTGGGCCAAACATACCACAAGGCTTGATGCCCAGTGCATGCTGGATTAGCTGATCTCAGATAGGGCAGTTGTTGGAGTGTTCCAAGTTGCCTCAGTACCTCCCTGACTACTGAGAGTATGGGATACAGGGAATAAGTGAATCAGGGTTCCCACCCTGATCATGATCAGGTAGCACACTACTGGGCAGCATAGAATTTTATTGTGTGAAATTAGCTCATGAACAAGAAAGCAAAAAATTCACCCCAGAAAAGTAATTTCTTCCACACATACCAGATACTATACTCCATCAAAGAACTGATTCAAACGTCAGGAGTGAAATTCAACATTAATATTTCAGACTTCCAGATAGCACAGCCTGCTCCCCCACACAAGCGACACTTTCAGAAACACAGAAATATCATCGTCTTGAAGATTACTGGCATTGGCTATAAATGTAAAAACTATTCCCCATCACTTTATTCAGTATCATATTCATGATTTCCCTCCGTCTGTCAAAATATTACGAGTTTCTCACGAACAGAATGACCGTGCACCAATGTGCCACATTACGTGATGAGGTGTGGACATAGATCCATAATTCCCCACCTTCAGCAAACAGTTAACAAACATTAAATTGGTGGGAGTATTAACCCATGTTGCTTTCAGGAATTACATCAACAGCAGCCTGGGCAATGTGCAACATAAACACAGCTACCAGCAACAGGCAAGTGATTTGAAACCAGCTACTCAAAACAGTTCTTTCTTTAAAGGAATGTTGTGACTTAACCACTGTCTGTGACCAAAAATACACAAAAACCCAAATGTGGTGCAGTTATGAGTCTTCTGTTAGAACATCTCAACTATGCATGATCAAAGGTGGTGCAAACAGGACCATGAGCAAGTCGTTAAAATGAATCAAAATTAGTCAGAACAATCTTTGGCTCAATCTGGTTGTCACAGTGCTGTCTGAGTGTATTTTGTGTATGCAACACAATTCAATCATGTTCATGTAGAGAGTGTCTCAAAGTACTTTACAGGGTGAAGTAAAAACAGCGGCTTGCCGACAGGTAAGAGTTCATATGGGGGCATATGGCTAGAAATCAGAGGTAGCATGGAATCAAGGATGAGGCTCTGGAGGATCTTGCAATTATTAGCGAAGTAGAAGCCAGAGTAACTCAGCACCGATAGGGAAGATGGTACCATGGAAAATTTATATTGGTGAGGATGCAGGCTGCAATATTCTGAGTGAATTGTAATTTGAGAGGTGGAGTGAGGGAGATCCATAGCTTAAAATAATTCAAGGGTTTTGGAATCACTGAAAAAGTGTGGTAGGGAGGAAGGAAGCATCAGGAACCAGGGAGTAGATGTGGTGGAGGAAACTCAGATTGAGATTAACCAGCATTCTACAACTCCACATTGTTGGGTGTGACTTGAGTTGGAAGCCAGTGGGGTTGGTGAAGTTGAAGGCAGAGGTAGGCGACAGCATACTCCAGAGTTAGATCAGGACCTGACTTTATAGATTTGCTTTAGTTTGATGCAAGATGGAGTATAATTCCTCTATAGAGTCAATTCCCATTTTATAAAAAAAAATGCTCAAGGAACCTACAGACAATTCATAAATTTAACATGGATTTATTCAAACGTTCAGAGTACAGACACTCATTGCTCCATTCTCAATACAGTTAAAATCCATCAGGCAGCATCAGATTTCTGCACACGAGAGCAAGCTATTTTCTTTTGTGTTATTTTGGCAGATACATGGGACTCAGCACTATGATAACCTTCACAAGTAGGCAAATAGATTCTGCATTCCAGTGAATGCTGTCTTCATGTCAGAAATTCCACAGACAAATACCTGACAGAGTCATTATGGGCAACAAGACATCCAATTGTAAACAAAGAATGAGAAACATCCAATTTGTAGACATTTTTGAAGCCACACTATTCAAGACTATTGACGTTTCAGCACAATGGCATCATCCAAACACAATTAGTCATCCTTTCTTCAAAAAGGCTGACTTTAAACTCCATCCTTTATCTTTAAGCTGCAGCACCCAACAGTTAGTCAATGATTCTGGGAAAACAAGCCACCAATCTCCATGCGCTCAGATGATCTACAACAAAGTGCATTTACATAGCGCTTTTAACACAGTAAAAAGTCCCAGGGCGCTTCACACAAACACTTCATGGACCAAAAAAACTAAACAAAGCACAAGATGAAGGGCTTTGGAGAAGAAACTGCTTCCAGAACCTGTTGATTGATCTCTAAAAATTAACATGCCTTTGGAACAGAATAGGCTCCTTGGAGAAACCTTCCTTTCCCCAACAATACTGTAAATACATTATGAAAATTATTATATACACACATATGTAGAATTCCACTTCCCATATTTCATTTTCTAGCTGTCTGAATCTGAACTATCTCATGCTATTGTTACAGGTCATGCACTTCTTATCGATTTCAGAATGAGTGTTAGCAACTACCAACCCAGCACACACATTAAAACTAATCAGAGATTAGGAATGATGATTCAGAAAGGCATGTCACAAATCAGAGAAAGTAAAACTGCTACAAAGTACAGGACCCCACTGTTTGAAGGTCGTAAGGCATGCTATTTTGGTGCATGCATTTTATGCATGTGCTGTTGTCAAGTTTTGGGACATTTTTGGCATGGTACAAGTTGCCGTGCAGGCTGTGGGCTGGCCTGCTCGCCAGAGTCGCGATCCACTTGTTGACGAAGATGATGCAGATGGAAGCGAACAGGGTAATCAGGCTCTCGGTGAACCTGATGAGGTCCTTTCTTAAGTGCATTACTACTAACCAATTAATGAAGGCACCCCACCAGCATTCAGATCACAAGTGGACAATGGTGGGAGCTGATGAAATGTTTTATTACCCTTCCTCTACCCTCCTTGCACCCCCCTTCCCAGCTCCCCCTCGCAACCCCTTCCCTCCCCACACCCCCCCCCCCCCCCCCCAACATCCACCTATCCCTGTGTAGGGGCCCTAACAACCCCACTGCCTTGTGGGCATCTCGGGAGAGACCAAAGCTAAGGGAGTAAACCCTAACAGAAAATCCGGAGCGGAACCCCGAAGGCGGTCATGTGTCACCTTTGGCATGTTTCTGGCAGTTCCTGCAGCCATACCAGTGCCAAACGTTGTGCTCTGCACTCCTTTGGACCCCACCAGGAAGGCAAAGAGGGGGGTTTTGATGCTTGGGCAACTCACAACCTCCATACATCCGCCCAGGCATGCACCATGGAGAGGTCACTCCGTAGTCGCCGCACAGCGACCAATACAACACAGAAGGCAGCAGTTACGGGTTATAAGTCCAGCTCAATTGGTGTAGAGATTGGGAGTCACGGGTTGCCTTTGTCAGTGGGAGAGGTCATCGCATCTCACTGGACAGCTACCGCCCGCCTCAAACCGGTCAGCCCCCGGTCAGTAAGATTCTGTCCCGCCACAGTCCACCTGCTTCAATGGGTGCTTGGAGCTCAGGGTCATTGCCCGACAAGTGGACTGCAACACTGCACCAAACAGCACAACAAAAAAAGGAAAGAAGGTACCAGCCCTTCGTTTTGCAAGCTGGAACGTCAGAACTCTGTGTCCTGGCCTGTCGGAAGACCTTACACAAATCAACGATTCTCAGAAGACCGCCATCGTTAACAACGAGCTCAGTAGACTCAATGTGGACATTGCAGCACTTCAGGAGACACGCCTCCCTGCAAGCAGATCTCTAAGAGAGCAAGACTACACCTTCTTCTGGCAGGGTAGGGATCCTGAAGAACCAAGACAGCATGGAGTGGGCTTCGCCATCAGAAACTCTTTGCTCAGCATGATAGAGCCACCTTCAAATGGCTCAGAACGCATACTGTCCATCTGACTGCTCACCGCCTCTGGTCCAGTACACCTACTCAGCATCTATGCTCCAACACTCTGCTCCCCACCTGAAGCTAAAGACCAGTTCTACGAGGAACTCCATAATATCATTAGTAGCGTCCCCAATACCGAACATCTGTTCCTGCTGGGGGACTTTAGTGCCAGGGTTGGGGCCGACCATGACTCATGGCCCTCCTGCCTTGGGCGCTATGGCATTGGAAGGATGAATGAGAATGGACAGAGACTGCTTGAGCTGTGTACCTATCATAACCTCTGCATCACCAACTCGTTCTTTCATACTAAACCCTGTCACCAGGTTTCTTGGAGGCACCCAAGATCACGTTGTTGGCACCAGCTGGATCTCATCGTCACAAAGTGAGCCTCTTTAAACAGCGTTCAAATCACACTCAGCTTCCACAGTGCAGACTGCAACACCGACCACTCCCTGGTGTGCAGCAAGGTTAGCCTCAAACCAAGGAAGCTGCATCACTCCAAGCAGAAGGGCCGCCCGCGCATCAACACTAGCAGAATTTCTTATCCACAGCTGTTACATAAGTTTCTAAATTCACTTGAAAAAGCCATTCAAAACATTCCTACAGCGCATGCAGAGATGCCATCTATGACTCAGCTATGACCACCTATGGCAAATGTGTGAAACAGAATGCAGACTGGCTTCAATCTCGCTTTGAAGAGCTGGAACCTGTCATAGCCACTAAGCGCATTGCACTGCTGAACTACAAGAAAGCCCCCAGCGAGTTAACATCCGTAGCACTTAAAGCAGCCAGAAGCACTGCACAAACGACTACTGGCAACACCTATGTAGTCATATTCAGCTGGCCTCCGACACCGGAAACATCACAGGAATGTATGATGGCATTAAGGGAGCTTTTGGGCCAACCATCAAGAAGATCGCCCCCCCCCCCCCTCAAATCTAAATCAGGGGACACAATCACTAACCAACGCAGGTAAATGGACCGCTGGGTGGAACACTACCTAGAACTGTACTCCAGGGAAAATGTTGTCACTGAGACTGCCCTCAATGCAGCCCAATCTCTGCCAGTCATGGATGAGCTGGACGTACAGCCAACAAAATCGGAACTCAGTGATGCCACTGATTCTCTAGCCAGCGGAAAAGCCCCTGGGAAGGACGGCATTACCCCTGAAATAATCAAGAGTGCCAAGCCTGCTATACTTCCAGCACTGTACGAACTGCTTTGCCTGTGCTGGGACAAGGAAGCCGTACCACAGGACATGCGCGATGCCAATATCACCACCCTCTATAAGAACAAGGGTGACCGCGGTGACTGCAACAACTACCGTGGAATCTCCCTGCTCAGCATAGTGGGGAAAGTCTTCGCTCGAGTCACTTTAAACAGGCTCCAGAAACTGGCTGAGCGTGTCTACCCTGAGGCACAGTGTGGCTTTCGAGCAGAGAGATCCACCATTGACATGCTGTTCTCCCTTCGCCAGCTACAGGAGAAATGTCGTGAACAACAGATGCCCCTCTACGTTGCTTTCATTGATCTCACCAAAGCCTTTGACCTCGTCAGCAGACGTAGTCTCTTCAGACTACTAGAAAAGATCGGATGTCCACCAAAGCTACTAAGTATCATCACCTCATTCCATGACAATACGAAAGGCACAATTCAGCATAGCGGAGCCTCATCAGACCCCTTTCCTATCCTGAGTGGCGTGAAACAGGGCTGTGCTCTCGCACCTACACTGTTTGGGATCTTCTTCTCCCTACTGCTCTCACATGCATTCAAGTCTTCAGACGAAGGAATTTTCCTCCACACAAGATCAGGTGGCAGGTTGTTCAACCTTGCCCATCTAAGAGCGAAGACCAAAGTATGGAAAGTCCTCATCAGGGAACTCCTCTTTGCTGAGTTCAAGAGTTCACCCACCTAGGCTCAATTATCACCTGTAACCTGTCTCTCGATGCAGAAATCAACAAGCGCATGGGAAAGGCTTCCACTGCTATGTCCAGACTGGCCAAGAGAGTGTGGGAAAATGGCGCACTGACACGGAACACAAAAGTCCGAGTGTATAAAGCCTGTGTCCTCAGTACCTTGCTCTACAGCAGCGAGGCCTGGACAACGTACGTCAGCCAAGTGTGACGTCTCAATTCATTCCATCTTCGCTGCCTCCGGAGAATCCTTGGCATCAGGTGGCAGGACGCTATCTCCAACACAGAAGTCCTCGATGCAGCCAACATCCCCAGCATATACACCCTACTGAGCCAGCGGCACTTGAGATGGTCTGGCTATGTGAGCCGCATGGAAGATAGCAGGATCCCCAAGGACACATTGCACAGCGAGCTCGCCACTGGTATCAGACCCACCGGCCGTCCATGTCTCTGCTTTAAAGACGTCTGCAAACGCGACATGAAGTCCTGTGACATTGATCACAAGTCGTGGGAGTCAGTTGCCAGTGATCGCCAGAGCTGGCGGGCAGCCATAAAGGTGGGGCTAAAGTGTGGTGAGTCGAAGAGACAAGGCAGTTGGCAGAAAAAAAAGACAGAAGCGCAAGGAGAGAGCCAACTGTGTAACAGCCCCGACAACCAATTTTATCTGCAGCACCTGTGGAAGAGTCTGTCACTCTAGAATTGGCCTTTATAGCCACTCCAGGCACTGCTTCACAAACCACTGATCACCTCCAGGCGCTGGCCTCCTTGTCTCGAGAGACAATGGGTAAAAGAAGAAGAAGACAAGTAGCAATGAAATATTGAGAGTGCTGATATTTCAGTAATCATCTGCAGTAAGCAAAATAGTCAAGAATTATGCACTCTAAATCAGATGCCGGCAAAGCGATACAAAACCAATATCCACACGTTGCTCTCCTAGGTCAAATTACAAGTGTAGACCCTTTGGAGACAAATATGGAAAACAAAGTGCCCACTCAAATGGGAGTGGGTCTCAAGCTATTACATTGTTACAACGCATTAGGCCTAGAAATTGATGGGAATTAGTTTCCACAGGTCAATGTGCATTTGTGCACATTTTATAATACAGGCAGCCATTCAGCCCATCATACCTCTGCCAGCAACCTGAAGGAACTATCCACCAAGCCCCATCCCCTTGCTGTTTCCTCATGTGCTTTTAAAAAACTTCTCTAATTTTCTTTATAAATCCAATAGGATATACAGGACAAACCTCTTTGCCCAGATAGTAGTTAGAATGTAGAACATTCTGCCACAAGGAGTGGTTGAGGTGAATCGAATCATATAATGATACAGCACAGGAGGTGGCCATTTGGCCCACTGTGTCTGTGCCAGCTCTTTGGCAGAACTATCAAATTAATCACACACTCCTACTCTTTCCCCAAACATATTTATCCCATTCTCTTTTGAATGTTCCTACTGAATCTGCTCCCACTAACCTTTCAGGCTCCTTTGTTGCAAAAGCTTTCCTCTTAATCATCCTAAATATGTTGCTTCCTGCTGTCCATTAAAGTGTTTGGCTGGTGCTGGGCTTGCAGTCGCCCTATTCGAGTAGGTTGTTGTATTTAATTATCATAGAAGCATTTAAGGGGAAGTTACATAAACACGAAGGAGAAAGGAATAGAAGGTTAAGCTGATGAATGGAGAGATAAACAGGGGTGGGAGTAGGTTCGTGTGGAGCATAAACACCCGCATTGACCAGATGCACTAAATGAGCTGCTTCTCTACTGTACATCAATGCATTATCTTTTGAAAGTATCCTTCGACGTCCCTTAGAAAAACAAATATGAATTTTGCTTCCACCACTGCATTTAAACAGTTGACCTCTTTCTTCATTCTGATGGTGTTTTTAAATCTATTTCCTTCAGTTTCTGTCTCACTGGCCAGTGGAATTTATATTTCTGGATTAACCACATCAAAATCCCTCAGAATTTTGAACACATCTGTCACAGCTTCCAACCACCTGTGTTCCACTGAAGAGAGTCTAGTTTCTCCTCATAACTAAAGCCTTTTAGTGAACCCCTTCTGCTCCATCTCCATGGCCTGATGTACTTTCTGAAGTAGGGCTCCCCAAACTGAACACAAAATTCTAACTGTGTTTTAACCAATGATCTGTATAGGTTTAGTTTCACTTTGCTTTTGCATTCTACATCCCTTTTTATGAAACTTTGGATTCTCTTTTTTTTTTAAATTTTGTATTTAGTATACATTTACTATTCTATACTTCATTCCAAAATGTATAGCAGTCGCATTTCCACACATTAGATTTGACATTAACCTGTCCAACATATTCATGTGTCAAGTCAGTTTGATCCTCTTCTTCCAATCACATTTCCTATTTTGTTATCGGCAAATTTTGACAGTGTCCATTGTAATCACACTGTGATTATATATATTTAAAGAACAATGGTCCCAACACTGACCTCTTGGTGACACCATTCCTAATATGCGAAAAACATCTATTACCACTATACTTTTCTGCCCTTTATCCAGCCTCTTGTGTATGTATACTACCACATTCCCTTCAATACTTTGTGTCTCCTATGAAGTCACAAAATTATCACTGAATAAGCTCAGTGCATTTAGTGGGCCAGAACAGGAAGCACTCAAGACAACATCTAAGAAAACGCTCTTCCCTTCCTTCCCCCAACATGTGCTATCTCTTTCTCCACCATCAATCCTCCTGAAGGCAACCCAGTTATGTTCAGAAGGACCATCAACAATGGGAAAATCTGGCTTTATAATGATCCTGCTCCAATAAACCTAGTGTCTAAATCACAATAAATCAGTAGTGCCCAGAGTGCTGCTCCTCCTTTAAATTACCAAACTCCTCAAACCAGGAACTGAGCCTTGTACCTTCACACACTGCTCATGATCACATCAATGTGTATGCAGTCGCCCTCTGAGTGAACAGGGGAGCTGCATGTCAATGTCTGATAACAGCAGCTCTCAAGGATGATGCTGCAGCAAACCTGCCACTTGGTGTCACTGTATCCCAATCAAGATCACACACCTGCAGACAATACTCCAAAATATACTGAAGACACCTGGAGGGGCAATGGATGCTGCAGCACCAAATCAGTGTTCAAACTTGTACAGGGAAGTTGAGTTATAACCTTGAACACCTTGTTCGTACCAGGAATGTGGTGTGGAGATATCAGGAAATCTTCAGTGTGCAGAACTGGGGTCGAAATATTTTCATCTCAATCATGACTATGTGTTCTCAGATATCTCCCTTAACCATATTTCTCTCTAACTGAAGGCCTAGAATCACAATTGTGGGTTTAATTCCACAAGGGTTGGCCAAACACAGCTACCTCACTAAAGTAGTCATTATTCATAACTGAGCTTCAATCACAAGTGCTGGCAGGTGATTTGACCTTAGAGGAAATCACTACCAAGCTCAATCCTCTTCTCAAACATATATACACCCTTTCCAGCTTGGGCCATTGGAGGGATCAGCAGGAACTCTGGCTGGCCTTCCCCTAATTCTGGGAAGCCAAGAAAAGATGCAATAATCATATCACTGCCTTGGCTGAAGTCAACTCAGTAAACAAAGACCAGGCATCGAACTTTACTGGACTACATGACAAGGCTACACGATCAAACTCATTGTGACATCAGTGGAGCAAGTCATACTCTGTATGAGGTAGGTTCCACTTTGCATTTTTCTTACTCGGGTCTATTATATCAACTACAGTTACTTTCTGGAATTCTTTCCAAACATGAACAGGTTCAGAATCCCACCTTAAACCTTGTGTATTTGGTCACTGTATAGGTAAGCTTATCCCCAAACCCTTCTTCCCTCCTGTGACCCGTGTTGACTCCTAACCCACTTCCCAACAGATACTGTGTTGCCAATTCTGGACAGCAAAACCAAGGGAGGAAACAACACCACTCAACAAAAATACATTTGTGTAAAAAGACACTGATTACCAGAGAGAACTCCGCACCTCCATCACCCAAGGGCACTGAGTCTTTTTGAAGTGCACTCATGGTTGCCCCAGCTGAGATCAATTCACTGACTGCAGACTATTAAAACTGAATTGGGATTCTTCCTAGTCCGAATGGCTCAAGACCACACCACATGCTTCATTTACCAGCTGAGTCATTTGGGCATGTCACAAACATTTTTGGTGGTTACAAGTTGAGCTTTGCAATACTGCAGTTTTGGGGTTGGTATTTAAAAAAACCATCATACATTCTTGGCTTAGTACCAATCGCTATTTCTCACAAAATCTCTTTCCCCTTGCCCTCCAGCTCTTTGCAATATTCCTACCCCTCTCATTGATATTCTTCCTTCCTGTACAACTTTTAACAAGGCTTGGTGAAAATTTAGCTTGTTAGGAAAATAAAAATGCATTATAGTTTCAGCCCATTATTTCTTAAATCAGTTTCCCAAGTTTTAACAGACCAGCACTGAACACTTCCCAATGGGCCAGAATTCCAACTTACAAAGTACAGAGGCCGTTACAATTTCCTTAGTTATGGCCTGGAACTTTCTACTGCCGCTTTACAAAAGCATCAATTAGTGTGAGAAACCAAAGGCAGACCAGAAGGAAAGCAAAGAACCAGAGCCCTGTTGATCAGGATTCCACTCCAAAAGGAAAAACCAGCTCATCAAGACAGAAACACTTTCAAAAGGCAGCTTATCCTTGGATTCATTTTCATCAACTTGGCACTTCTGGCTGAAGATTGTTGCAAATGCTTCAGCCTTATCTTTCACACTGATGTCCTGGGCTCCCCCATCATTGAGGATGGGGATATTTGTGGAGCCACCTCCTCCAGGTAGTTGTTTAATTATCCACCACCATTCACGGCTGGATGTAGCAGGACTGCAGAGTTTAGATCTGATCTGTTGGTTATGGGATCGCTTAGCTCTATCCAATGCTGCTTACGCAGTCGGGCATGCAAGTAGCCCTAGGTTGTAGTTTCATCAGGTTGACATCTCATTTTCAAGTATGCCTAGTGCTGCTCCTGACATGCCCTCCTGCACTCTTCATTGAACCAGGGTTGGTCTCCTGGCTTGATGGTAATAGTAGTAGAGTGGGGGATATGCCGGGCCATGAGGTTACAGATTGTGGTTGAGTACAATTCTGCTGCTGCTGATGGCCCACAGCGCCTCATGGATGCCCAGTTTTGCATTGCTAGATCTGTTCGAAATCTATCCCATTTAGCACAGTGGTAGTGCCACACAGCACGATGGAGAGTATCCTCAATGTGAAGGCGGGACTTTGTCTCCACAAGGACTGTGCGGTGGTCACTCCTACCAATACTGTCATGGACAGTTGCATCTGCGGCAGACAGATTGGTGAGGACCAGGTCAAGTATGTTTTTCCCCCTTGTTGGTTCCCTCATCACCTGCCGCAGACCGAGACTAGCAGCTATGTCCTTTAGGACTCGACCAGCTCGGACAGTAGTGGTGCTACCAAGCGACTCTTGGTGATGGACATTGAAGTCCCCCATCCAGAGTACATTCTGCGCTTTTGTCACCCTCAGTGCTTCTTCCAAGTGGTGTTCAACAGTATTGGAGGAGTATTGATTCATCAGCTCAGGGAGGGCGGTAGGTGTTAATCAGCAGGAGGTTTCCTTGCCCATGTTTGACCTGATTCAATAGCTTGCTAGCATTCAATGTCTATCCAGACTCACCTGTGAAAAACAGCCACATGTATAATGGATCAGAAGGCTTCCACCACCTGTGGAACTGAACACCCACACAGGCAACAGTATTAAGAGGGCATATTGTAAGTAAAACAGAAGACGTTGAATTTAATTCTAAACCTACTCTTGGGATTTTCTTGTAGCTTCATAAAGGGTACTTTCTAACACATAATTGCATAGTTTTTTTTTCCTATACCCTGTAGCAGTAGGTTTCTGGACTAGTAATCCAGAGAATGTGTTCAAATCTCACTGTGACAGTGTGAGAATAATTCTTTTCTTAAAATCTGGTATGTTAAAGCTAATGGTGATCATGAAGTTGTTGGATTTTCATACAAAATCCAAATGGTCCTTTAGGGAAGGAAGCCTACATCTTTAACACAGCCACTTCAATGCAATGACAAAGCCAGGGAAGGGAAAGGGATTTTCAGAGACAGCAGCATATACCATGTGTGCTGAAAGGGAAGGGGAATGGAGTACTGGGGCCTTCTTATTTGGAGTTGACCCTCCAGTTGCTTCAGAACTGGAACTAAGGTTGAGCCTGCAGAAATGGGATGCAAGATTTCCAAGTGTGTTGCTAACTCCTAAAGCAGCCCCACTCATTCCCAGCTTCCTCAGTTACTGTGTCACAGGTACTTCAGACCTGGGGCGGCGCAGTGGTTAGCACCGCAGCCTCACAGCTCCAGCGACCCCGGTTCAATTCTGGGTACTGCCTGTGTGGAGTTTGCAAGTTCTCCCTGTGTCTGCATGGGTTTCCTCCGGGTGCTCCGGTTTCCTCCCACAGCCAAAAGACTTGCAGGTTGATAGGTAAATTTGCCATTATAAATTGTCCCTAGTATAGGTAGGTGGTAGGGGAATATAGGGACAGATGAGGATGTGGTAGGAATATGGGATTAGTGTAGGATTAGTATAAATGGGTGGTTAATGGTCGGCACAGACTCGGTGGGCCGAAGGGCCTGTTTCAGTGCTGTATCTCTTTAAAAAAAACATATGCATCTGCAAGTACCGCAGCAAGCCAAGACTCATAAAGGCACACAAGCCTCTTGATGCAACAAACAGCTTAAAGCAAAACAGTTAAACTAATACAGGTGAGGGAATCTGCACCCCTTTCCCATTTGGTTTTTAATAAATGGAACATTAAAAAATCAAAATGATCTTTTTAACACCTAACTGGCCAGTTGCAACTGTTACCTGCCTGGTTTATACACTGTGCTCAGCGTACAGCTGAACGACTGGTCTATGGTGCTTAATGACTGTAATTGTGATGCTATGGCTGTGTTTGGCCACACTGTGTGAAGTGCAATCGTGAACCTGTACCCAGAAAGCAGCAAGAGTGAGCCAAACACAGAGCATGTCTAAACCATCGCAGAAGTAATCTGCAACTGAAGCAATGCTAACAATTTCTGATCTTTCTTTTCACACATTCCTTCAGTTCCAAAGCCAGCATCGCTGAAAAGGCTACCTGAGGGAGCACTTCCTACATGTCACACTTCCCTCACCTCCAGGTACAGATGGATATTTTATTCCACTTCCTGGCATACATTAAATGAAACTTACTCCGCTCAGCACAACATGGGACATTTTGAATGTCCTGCTGTTGCAGATATTACCTTCTCTCACTTTGAAAGGAGTAGGGCAAAGAAATCCTGTCAACTTGGCTGGGAAATAAGCTGGGTCACCATATATGTAGGTCATATATACAGGCTGCTTAATACAATATACACAATAAAATGCAACAGGTTGCATTTTCCAACTTTACTCTCTTTTGTCACCTCCCCTCCTGAAGGCATTAGCTCTTGCAAGAGCATGGATTTCTTCAGTGTGGACAGGAATCCTTTCCCCGTTACCATCCTTAATTTGAGTATGTGAAGGAGGCTTTTTTTTTAAATTAGTTTATTGGTAGGTGGGCGTCACTGGCCAGGCCAGCATTTTATTTAGGTATGGGCTGCCTCAAACTTGAGCCTAATCCTGTCCTCATCTGACATCCAGAAATGCATAATTCCCAATAGCAGTTACTGTATAGTGCCCTGGAGCATGAACCCTGGCTACTTTATCTCCTTTTATACCTCATGGAAGCAAGAGGACTGCTGTAGCAGCAACACGGTGGCCCTCAGCTGAGATCAGGTAACTCAGCATGGTCCAAGACTTTCTGTCCATTTCTCAGCACTGAGCTTTGAATTGCTGCCATTCTGGACCATTGAATCCTAGAACAGTGGCCCTATTCAAATCCAAGCCCTCACTCAGGGAAACCTGATTTTACAGCCCTTTTTACATGACAGCACTGCTACCCTAATGTAAGCCAATCATCTCAATACCATTTGGGGCCATGGATAACACAGGGCGGCGCAGTGGTTAGCACCGCAGCCTCACAGCTCCAGCGACCCGGGTTCAATTCTGGGTACTGCCTGTGCGGAGTTTGCAAGTTCTCCCTGTGTCTGCGTGGGTTTCCTCCGGGTGCTCCGGTTTCCTCCCACATGCCAAAGACTTGCAGGGTGATAGGTTAATTGGCCATTATAAATTGCCCCTAGTATAGGTAGGTGGTAGGGAAATAGGTGGGGATGTGGTAAGAATATGGAATTAGGGTAGGATTAGTATAAATGGGGGGTTGATGGTCGGCACAGACTCGGTGGGCCGAAGGGCCTGTTTCAGTGCTGTATCTCTAAACTAAACAGAATGGTCGCTACATTTATTTCCATTTATTTCACGGCACTTCAAAGTAAATCATCATGTCAAGTGCCCCGAGACACTCCAATGACGTGATAAGACGCTGCACAAGTATAAGTGTTGCTTTTTTATTTCACACTGAATGGTGCATTTACCGGCAGCGTTGGGGAGTTTCCGCAACTGCTTATTTTAGTTTTCACAACTTTTTTTAAAAAAAAACACGTAATGAAGTTCAACCCATTCAGCAGCGTAATCACAGGGTACACTCACGTTTTAACAAAGTGAAATCAGTGTTTCAGCATGTGGGTAGGTGTGTATGTGTGTGTCTGTGGAGTCAACAGCATTTCAGATCTGTGACTGAACACATCAAACATACACTGTTCAAACCCATACTGCAAAAGCACAAACTTCAAACAGCAGCTCTGAAAAGCCAGATGTTACTACCTCAATGTCAAAAAAAATGTACAGGTGAAACCTAACAAACTTTCTCCTCCACTGGTTACTAAACAATGCCATCATCCTAACAGAAGCGAACACAAAGCATTCACCATCTCTTCCTAAAAAGCCAATGTCAACACCGCTCATAAACCTCGCAGACTGGATGTGACAGAAACTATTTTTTTTTGTTTCTTCTCACATAGTAAAAAGTTTCAACACACCAGTTATCTGTAAATATGAATCACCGGTCTTTTGACTAATAAAGTTTCCACATTGTCATTTATACTGTGTGATCTTTCAGTTCCCTTCCTGACAGCAACACTGATCATTGACAAGTTTTGATGGTTTTATTTCTTTTTTAAAAAAAAAGGGGCCGGTACAGTTGTCAAGCAGAAAAGGGGAAAAAAACAAGCCACAGTCCCAATCCAGATGTGGAACCAATGCCAAAGATTTTTTACGGATCTTTTTTGAATTCTTTTTCACCATGCAAATAGTGCCAAAAGTACTGAACTCGAAAACTTTAACAGTAACCAAGTGACACGATTGGGAAAAAAGTTAATACATGGTGTGGGGGCGGGGATGGGGAGGCAGAAGAGGGAGAAATAAAACAAAATCACGCTCTAACACTCGTCTGGTTTTTGAACGGGCACCAATCCCCTCCATCAGGCTGGACATTTCCCCCCCCCCCTCAACCGAAACTTTTTCAGTCGCTGGCTCTGTCGCAGAGTTTAAGATGGAGAAATGGGTGGCGGAATTCATTTTGGATGCTAAGAATCTGCCACAGAGACTGTGAAAACCACTTTTATCAACTTCCCCGGCGCTTTGATCACTGGATGGATGGAGGAAGGGAGGGGAAGGAATAACGATGGGAAGAGTTTGTGACAAGAGTCGCTGCCCTTCACCCTGGCAGCTCAGAACCGCGGCCACCGGGTGAATGATCCGGAAAGTTTAATGAACTTTGCAGATTATTCGCCCGCGATGTTGCGGCATTCGGGGGGGGGGGGGGGGCGGGGGAGAAAGAGTTGAAGTATTTGAAAACTTTAAACAGGCAGGTTGAGGGAAGGTTGCGATGCCAATGTACATCAATGTGGAAAAGACCCTCGGAAACAGAGGGGTTTTTTCCCCCCCCCCCTCTCTGATTTCCCGGTAACCGATGAAAGTTTGTTAGAAGTTTGAGGGAAGCAGTTGAAGGCGCGGAAGGAGATTGGCGACAGCCTGGCTTTCCAGCCACGCCGGCAGCCGCCTGGGATCCAGTCCCCGTCCATCAGGCGCTTTCCCCGGCGGTGGGAAAGAGCCAGAGTCCCCCCCCTCCCAACCCATATCATCAACATCATCATCTCCCTTCCTCATTCACCTACCTCCACACACAGCAACTACCCCCAACATGCCCCACAAATTCCTCCACAGCCGGCTGGCTCCCATCTCTCGGCAGCTACCTCCTGTCAACAGTCCTCATAGAAACCAACAGAGACAGTCGGAAGAAGTTTTCTAAAAGTTGGGGTAAGTTTGCTGCGGCCGCCAGCCCCGTGTGCGCTCTAACTCCAACCTTGCCGACATTGGAAAGTCGGAGTAACTTTCCGAGACCGCCTCACCCGCCCGCACTCCTCCGCCACCCGCTGTATAAAAAAGAATCCGGCTCACTCCCCCCCTCCCCCGCGTCCCCAGCACCACCCTCGTCCCTTCTGCCCAGCACCCGCTTACCCGCAACTCCCCTCCCTTACCCCCCATTATTCTCTTTTTAACTTTTTTATTCCTTCAACTCTGAGGAACTATTTAGCCTCCTCATCACTCCCCTCCTCCTTTGTGCGGAGGTATTTCATTCTTCTGTTTTCAAGTTTTTTTTTCGTAAATGTGTCAATTATTTCAGAATTAAAGCAAGATTGCCTCCTTTCCCCATTCATCTGTTCACCAAAGTTGGTGAAACTGCTGTATGCCAAGCAGGAGTATTAATAGACAATAATGAATGCAAATAGTTTATAAAAGTTTTGTATCAATTTTCCTCCTCATAAGTGAAATTAAATAGTTGATCGTCTTCCGTTAAAGCGTAAAATATTAGTCAGGGTTTTACTTTTGTGATATAAGTTGGTTGAAGTCCCTGCTCTTGCGACATGTATACTGACAAAAAATGCCATTTTCCTGCGCTTCAAGTACCAGTCTTTCTTCTGCTCTGTTCTGTCATGAAATGAAGTACCTGACAATTTGGTTGACGTCCTCATGCTGTCGCCTAACTGAATAACTTGTGTCAGAACATAGGAACTGGAGTCAGCTATTCAGTCCCTCAATCCTGCTGTGCCATTCTATTGGCTGATCTGCACCTCAACTCCATTTAGCTGCATATTCCTTGATGCCCTTCTTCTTGTTTGGCCTCCTTTTCTCGACAGACAATGGGTAAGCGCCTAGAGGTGGTCAGTGGTTTGTGAAGCAGCGCCTGGAATGGCTATAAAGGCCAATACTAGAGTGACAGACTCAAACACAGGTGCTGCAGATAAAATTGGTTGTCGGGGCTGTTACACAGTTGGCTCTCTCCTTGCGCTTCTGTCTTTTTTCCTGCCAACTGCTAAGTCTCTTCGACTTGCCACACTTTAGCCCTGCCTTTATGGCTGCCCGCCAGCTCTGGCGATCGCTGACAACTGACTCCCACGACTTGTGATCAATGTCACAGGATTGCATGTCGTGTTTGCAGACATCTTTAAAGCGGAGACATGGACGGCCAGTGGGTCTGATACCAGTGACGAGCTCGCTGTACAATGTGTCCTTAGGGATCCTGCCATCTTCCATGCGGTTCACATGGTCAGGCCATCTCAAGCGCCGCTGACTCAATAGTGTGTATAAGCTGGGGATGTTGGCCGCCTCGAGGACTTCTGTGTTGGAGATACGGTCCTGCCACCTGATGCCAAGGATTCTCCGGAGGCAGCGAAGATGGAATGAATTGAGACATCGCTCTTGGCTGACATACGTTGTCCAGGCCTCGCTGCCATAGAGCAAGGTACTGAGGACACAGGCTTCATACACTCAGACTTTTGTGTTCCGTGTCAGTGCGCCATTTTCCCACACTCTCTTGGCCTGTCTGGACATAGCAGTGGAAGCCTTTCCCATGCGCTTGTTGATTTCTGCATCGAGAGACAGGTTACTGGTGATAGTTGAGCCTAGAACAAAGAACAAAGAAAATTACAGCACAGGAACAGGCCCTTCGGCCCTCCAAGCCTGCGCCGATCCAGATCCTCTATCTAAACATGTCGCCTATTTTCTGAGGGTCTGTATCTCCTTGCTTCCTGCCCATTCATGTATCTGTCTAGATAAATCTTAAAAGACGCTATCGTGCCCACGTCTACCACCTCCGCTGGCAACGCATTCCAGGCACCCACCACCCTCTGCATAAAGAACTTTCCACGCATATCCCCCCTAAACTTTTCCCCTCTCACTTTGAACTCGTGACCCCTAGTAATTGAATACCCCACTCGGGGAAAAAGCTTCTTGCTATCCAGCCTGTCTATACCTCTCATGATTTTGTACACCTCAATCAGGTCCCCCCTCAACCTCCGTCTTCCTAATGAAAATAATCCTAATCTACTCAACCTCTCTTCATAGCTAGCGCCCTCCATACCAGGCAACATCCTGGTGAACCTCCTCTGCACCCTCTCCAAAGCATCTACATCCTTTTGGTAATGTGGCGACCAGAACTGCACGCAGTATTCCAAATGTGGCCGAACCAAAGTCCTATACAACTGTAACATGACCTGCCAACTCTTGTACTCAATACCCCGTCCGATGAAGGAAAGCATGCCGTATGCCTTCTTGACCACTCTATTGACCTGCGTTGCCACCTTCAGGGAACAATGGACCTGAACACCCAAATCTCACTGTACATCAATTTTCCCCAGGACTTTTCCATTTGCTGTATAGTTCACTCTTGAATTGGATCTTCCAAAATGCATCACCTCGCATTTGCCCTGATTGAACTCCATCTGCCATTTCTCTGCCCAACTCTCCAATCTATCTATATTCTGCTGTATTCTCTGACAGTCCCCTTCACTATCTGCTACTCCACCAATCTTAGTGTCGTCCGCAAACTTGCTAATCAGACCACCTATACTTTCCTCCAAATCATTTATGTATATCACAAACAACAGTGGTCCCAGCACGGATCCCTGTGGAACACCACTGGTCACACATCTCCATTTTGAGAAACTCCCTTCCACTACTACTCTCTGTCTCCTGTTGCCCAGCCAGTTCTTTATCCATCTAGTTAGTACACCCTGGACCCCATGCGACTTCACTTTCTCCATCAGCCTACCATGGGGAACCTTATCAAACGCCTTACTGAAGTCCATGTATATGACATCTACAGCCCTTCCCTCATCAATCAACTTTGTCACTTCCTCACAGAATTCTATTAAGTTGGTAAGACATGACCTTCCCTGCACAAAACCATGTTGCCTATCACTGATAAGCTCATTTTCTTCCAAATGGGAATAGATCCTATCCCTCAGTATCTTCTCCAGCAGCTTCCCTACCACTGACGTCAGACTCACCGGTCTATAATTACCTGGATTTTCCCTGCTACCCTTCTTAAACAAGGGGACAACATTAGCAATTCTCCAGTCCTCCGGAACCTCACCCGTGTTTAAGGATGCTGCAAAGATATCTGTTAAGGCCCCAGCTATTTCCTCTCTCGCTTCCCTCAGTAACCTGGGATAGATCCCATCCGGACCTGGGGACTTGTCCACCTTAATGCCTTTTAGAATACCCAACACTTCCTCCCTCCTTATGCCGACTTGACCTAGAGTAATCAAACATCTGTCCCTAACCTCAACATCCGTCATGTCCCTCTCCTCGGTGAATACCGATGCAAAGTACTCGTTTAAGATTTCACCCATTTTCTCTGACTCCACGCATAACTTTTCTCCTTTGTCCTTGAGTGGGCCAATCCTTTCTCCAGTTACCCTCTTGCTCCTTATGTATGAATAAAAGGCTTTGGGATTTTCCTTAACCCTGTTTACTAAAGATATTTCATGACTCCTTTTAGCCTTCTTAATTCCTCGTTTCAGATTGGTCCTACATTCCCGATATTCTTTCAAAGCTTCATCTTTCTTCAGCCTCCTAGACCTTATGTATGCTTCCTTTTTCCTCTTAGCTAGTCTCACAATTTCACCTGTCATCCATGGTTCCCTAATCTTGCCATTTCTATCCCTCATTTTCACAGGAACATGTCTCTCCTGCACGCTAATCAACCTCTCTTTAAAAGCCTCCCACATATCAAAAGTGGATTTACCTTCAAACAGCTGCTCCCAATCTACATTCCCCAGCTCCTGCCGAATTTTGGTACAGTTGGCCTTCCCCCAATTTAGCACTCTTCCTTTAGGACCACTCTCGTCTTTGTCCATGAGTATTCTAAAACTTACGGAATTGTGATCACTATTCCCAAAGTAGTCCCCTACTGAAACTTCAACCACCTGGCCGGGCTCATTCCTAGGTAGGTGAACTCTTGAACCACTTCCAGAGCATGGTCGCCGATATTGATGGATGGAGCATTTCTGACATCCTGTACCATGATGTTCATTTTCTTGAGGCTGATGGTTAGGCCAAATTCGTTGCAGGCAGCTGCAATCCTGTCGATGAGTCTCTGCAGACACCCTTCAGTGTGAGATGTTAATGCAGCATCGTCAGCAAAGAGGAGTTCCCTGATGAGGACTTTCCGTACTTTGGTCTTCGTTCTTAGATGGGCAAGATTGAACAACCTGCCACCTGATCTTGTGTGGAGGAAAATTCCTTCTTCTGAAGACTTGAACTCAACTCCATTTAGCTGCATATTCCTTGATGCCCTTACACCCAACAAAAATCGGTCAACCTCAGTCTTGAAAGATCCACTTGTCCCCCAGCTTTTTGGGGAGGGGGGATTCCTCATTTCTACGACATCGTATCTTTAGACGACCTTCACCCATACAACAATAAATTTGAATGTGCAGCAATCACAGTAACTACCAAAGCTAGACAGGCTCTGCGTGTCACATAGAATGACAAATGGTCCATCCAACCATGAGATGTAAAGGTGACTTCATCTCATCGCTGTTGCTGATATCTTGATGTGTGCAAGTTGGCTGCCATATTTACCCAGATAATGACAGTGATTTCCCTTCAAAATGCAACTTATTGCATATGTCATTTTGGAATGTTTCTGTGAGAGATGTGATCGGTGCCAAAAGACATGACTGAGCTACTGGGACCATGGAAATATGATCCCCAGGGAAGTTTCTTGGGCACTTTGCAGCCCATGAAGAAGTTTTGAAATGCTGTCATGGCAACCAGTTTGTAAACAGTCAGGTACCAAAAACAACAAATCAGATGAACAACCAGAAAATCTAATATTTTCTTGATCAAGGAAGGAATGTAGACCAGAACACCAGGAGAACTTTCTACTCTTGTTTGAATTGTGCCATCGGATCTTTTGCATCCACTGTAACAGCTAGATAAGGCCTTGCTTTAATATCTCACCGTAAAGATGGTACCCCCGCCAATATAGCACTCCCTCAGCACTGCACTGGAGTGTCAGCCAAGACCAGAAGTAGTGCTCACAACCGTCTGATTCAGAGATAATCCTACCAGCAACTAAACCAAGTCGAGACATTAGGAAAGGAGAGTTTTGAATCACCAGCACTCAGAACTTTAACTGGATGGTTACCATAGGCAGTTAATCTAAAGGTCAATTTTAATTGTACGATAAGGTAAAAATATTGATAGTGAATTGTCAGCCCGTTTTCCATCTCTCCCAATTTTAATTTCCATTCACTTCAAAATCAAGAGTGATGTAAAGCAGGCTGGCAAATCGCAATCACCCATGCTGCACTTTTGCACAATGTTAAAATCTAGCCACTTGCCTTTGGGAAGAAGTATGTGACAAACTTGTTCTTAGCTTGTCTGTGAAACTATGATGCAATGACATAAACAGCAAGGAACAGCATTGCAACAAACATTGTGAATATCTCTTCTTCCCCAAAACAGATTTGCCAAGCAATTTTTTTCCTGCGAGGACCCTGCTCCGAAAAGACCTAAAATTCTGCAGCAATGGCGGTGCTGAATTTTTGGTGCTTTCAGCTTAACCTGCAGAATTCAAGGAGAAAAGTTTTACAACAATTAAGAACAAATTTAAGCAAAAACAAATGTATTTGACAAGCCTGCCTAAATCATTGATATCCGATGAGCAGAATCAGTTATTACTAATCAGTCACTCCTTTTAATTGAAAAAAAACTCAATAAATTGTTCCCACTCCTCCAATTTCTCCTCTCCCCTTCTCTCCTGAAACTCCATTCCATGGAAGTGGGGTTAGTTCATCCAACAGGATTATCTTCACATATAACCTTGGACAGAGTTAATAAGCTGTTACACATTGGGTGGGGGCAGAGGTGTTGGACATGCCGTCCTTACCTAATGACTATATATACACTTTTGGTAGGGATCATTGAATAGTGCTCAGACTGAAAGCATTGAGTCCAACTATTACATCCTCTCACCCCTCCACCCCACTGCTACCCCTCTCGAGACAAAGTGATTAAACACAGAACAGGGTAACAAGCCAGAATCCTTCATAAAATTTATAGCTTAGCCCCACATGGTGTACTCATCCAATAAGCCATCAATGATATTTAAAGAGGAAATCTTCATTTCTTCGTTCATTACTCTGTGCTTTTACCTGTGATTGGGATTATGGACTGACATAGGAACATAGGAAAGAGGAGCAGCAGTAGGCCATTGGGCCCCTCAAGCCTGCTCCGCCATTTAACTAGATCATGGCTGATCTTCTACCTCAATGCCATTTTCCCGCACTATCCCCATATCTTTAATATCTAGGAATCTATTGATCTCTGTCTTCAACATTTGTGTTCAAAATTTGAACTTTTGACAGTTGTGTTCCAAAGGGGTTATTCCACGTAGATATAAAGGCCTTGTTAAGGAAGGGGGCACCCACTGAATTACAGTGAAAGATAATTGTCAATAATAGCTAGATGATTAAAGCAATTCTGGTCATCCCCTGTCTCACAGCCTTCTCTCCCCTCCCTAAAAGGAGCACAGATACATGAACACAGCACTTTGCACTTACTGTTGGAATCATGTGGATTCTAGGGTGACAGGGTGCTGGAGTGGTGACTTTCAAGCTATACATCACCAACTGTATCTCCCTCAGGGGTGAGATGCCTATGGTCTTTTGGGACTGTGGCTAAAGCAAGCACAAGCAAATTCCAATTATGATGCGGGTCCCAGTTGTGGTTGATTTTTCAAGTCCCTACATAGTCTTATACTTGAACCAGCCCAACACAAATATTAGCTTGATAGCACAGCCTAAAAGGTATATCAGCTAACTTCAAAATATTTCAGTCTGCCAATAACTGTCTTCCCTGCCACTTGCACTGCACTGTACATATATATATGCATCCACTGAGCTTCCTGTTGACTGAACGACTGGAGGAACCAATGTTTGATAAGGTCTGAAACCTGGGTACAGTTGTGTGGTGGTTAGGTTACTAGACTACCAGAGAGAAAAGAAAGAGTGAGACTTTGGCTAATAATCCAGAGAACATGAGTTCAAATCTCACCATGGCTGTTTGAGAAAAACCCATCTGCTTCACTAATGTCGTTCAGGGAAGGAAGTCTGCTATCATTACCAGGTCAGGCCCACACACGACTCCAGTCCCACATCAATGTGATTGATTCTTAAACTGCCCTCTAAAGTGGCCTAAGAAGCCACTCAATTCAACGAGAAGGCCACTGACCACCACCTTCCCAGGACAACTAGAATGGGCCAACAAATGCTCGACTTGCAGCAACACCCACATCCTGATAATGATTTGTTCTTAAATCTAGAAGAGGAGAAAACTGTAACTAAATAGAACCCTACTAAAGATGCCAGTTACAACATTCATGCAACACATTGGAAGTGTGGATTTTATTCCCAGATGTGAACGATGCTGAAGTAGCACAGCAGTTCCTCATCTAGCCACTGGGTGGTGCATCCAATTATTGTCAGGAGTGTGATCCTCATTCCCTTTTTGTCCTGTGGAACAGCGACGTCAGACAGCGAAGCCATAGAGTGCGGCAGTGTCCACAGCACTCCACCTTTAAAAGAGTTGAGGGTGTAGAGCAATATGCAACTGCTTTAAATAACAAAACAAGCCTGGTTTGTCACTAGATGGTGTGAGCAGAAACATTTCCTTTGCATACTGTATGTCCCACTAAATAGGTGAAAACTATAAAATCAAGCAAATTATTCAGCAAAACTCCAGTAGGTCTTAAGTTCAACCCATATTCTGTGCTGAGTTAGCTGGGCAGCAGATGGGATATGATTGGCCTCAGCAACTCTGGGTTAGGGATGGGAAATGCCCACTCTTAGTTGCTATCCGATGACTTTTGCTAGAATATGTGCATGTGTACATGCGTCTGTGCTTGTGAGCCTGGTGCATGTCTCTGTGCACCTACATGTCAGCTGAGAATAGGATTGGGATCATTGCCCCAGACAATCAAATTGCACAGGGATACTCAATGTTCAGGCTCACATGTGAATTGTGGGCACTTGAGTTTTTTTATTTGGGTTGTGGGCATCGCTGGCAAGGCCAGCATTTGTTGCTGATCCCTAATTGCCCTTGAGAAGGTGGTGGTGAGCTGCCTTGCTGAACCACTGCAGTCCATCTGGTATAGGTACACCCACAGTGCTGTTAGGGAAGGAGTTCCAGGTTTTTGACCTGGTGACGGTGAAGGAACGGCTATATAGTTCCATGTCAGGATGGTGTGTGACCTGGAGGGGAATTTGCAGGTGGTTGTGTACCCATGTGCCTGCTACCCCTATCCTTCTAGATGGAAGAGGTCATGGGTTTGGAAGGTGCTGTTGAATGAGCCTTGACAAGTTGCTGCAGTAAAGCTAGTGGTGGAGGGAATGAATGTTTATGGTCATGGATGGGGTGCCAGTCAAGCAGGCTGCTTTGTCCTGTATGGTGTTGAGCTATGTGAGTGCTGTTGGTCCAGGCAATTGCAGAGTATTCCATCCACACCTCTTGTAGATCGTAGACAGGCTTTGGGGATTCAGGAGGTGAGTTATTCACCGCAGAATTCCCAGCCTCTGACCTCTTCTTGTAGCCACAGTATTTATATGGCTGGTCCAGTTAAGTTTCTGATCAATGGTAACCCCCAGGATGTTGATGGTGGAGGATTCAGCAATGGTAATACCTTTGAATGTCAAGGGGAGATGGTTAAGTTCTGTCTTGTTTGAGATGGTCATTGCTTGGCACTTGTGTGGTGTGAATGTTACTTGCCACTTCTCAGTCCAAGCCTGAATGTTGTATTATTGCATGCAGGCATGGACTGCTTCAGTATATGAGGAGTTGCGAATGGTAAGGAACACAATGCAATCAATGAATCTCCTCACTTCTGACCTTATGGTGGAGGGAAGGTCATTGGTGAAGCAGCTGAAGATGGTTGGACCTAGAACACTACCCTGAGGAACTCCTGCAGTGATGTCCTGGGACTCAGATGATTGGCCTTCAACAACCTGAGTGAGATTCCAGAGGGTTACTGGTGCCATATCACAGCAGAGAATTTTCATGAGAGAACAGGAAAACACTTGAAAAACAAGTAAATAAGGATGTCATGGCAGCCAAAATAAGCACACTTTTTAATCAGCTTCTTGTTCATTGAGCCATATGGCGGAGGAGGAGGCCATTTGGCACACCGTGCCTGTCCAGCTCTTTAAAAGTGCTTTCCAGTGGTCCCACTCCTCTGGCTCTTTGCATATAGCCCTGCAATTTTTTTTCCATTTCAAGTCTATATCCAATTCCCTTTGCAAAATGAGGCAAACAAACATACGATGTATTTCTAATTATTTTGGATAGTATCTGCCTCTTCTTACCTTTTGGAGGAACAAATTCTAGGATCCCTAGAGCTTTAAAAGCCAATAATCCAGTTGCCCCCTGGATTATTCAGTGGCCAAGTACAGTTTCTAATATGATTCTCAGCTACACATAGGAGAAAAATCACAAGTCTGATCTCTGCTCAATCACAAATCTCAATCGGAGCAGTGGTAAAGGTGTTACAACTGTGCACAGTGGCTTCAGGCCTGGGTTAGGAGGAGAGGCGCAATCAGGCAAATCCTGTTTCTGTCCGGGAGATGTGGATTTTTGGACAGAATTGAACTTTGCTCTTAGTGAGCAAGTACGCCATGTGCTATGGTGGGCCTGAACCAACAGGCCAGAAGGTTCCAGGCCACAAACCATACTGCACCTCAGCCTTGATGAAAGCCCATCTCCCTGCATGTAAAGCATTCAAATGTGCAGGAAAAATGGAACTAATTGTAGTACCTTCGAGAGCAAGAGGACTGTCGCACAGTACAGAAGGCAATTTGGGATTCCGTCCATAGATCAATTGATAGGGACTATATCCTCCAACCAAATGACGCAAATTCTTCACATGAACCACCCATGCCAGGATAGTTTTCAACTTGCAGTTTGGGTGGTCCACTAAGATTTTATGCAGCATTTCACCAAATACTGCGTGATTCCTTTCACAGAGCCCATTGTTGAAAGCACTTTCAGCTGCAGTATTCATAATCGTGATGTTCAAGTTTTCACACGTTTCTGAATTCATCACTTTCATTTTTTGTTTTTTTTTGTGTTTATTTTATTTTAGTTTGTTCAGTTTGTTTCTACTGTGCCTACCCACTGTGTTTTTTCTCATGTTTGTGCTTGTGGCTGTTCAGTTTTCAGTCCATTAACACCCTATCTGTATTAACGCTTTGTCTTTCAGCATACATTAACATACTGTTTGCCTTTGCTCCATGACCTTCTGGTCAGCTATTCTGTGACCTTTGTCCTATCAACACCTTCTCTTTTGTTATCTCTTGCCCCACCCCTGCTTTACTTGCTTAAAATCGTTTACATTTCTAATATCTGCCAGTTCTGAAGAAGGGTCACTGATCTGAAATGTCAACTCTACTTCTCTCTCCACAGATGCTGCCAGACCTGCTGAGTATTTCCAGTGTTTCTTGTTTTTATATACAATAATACTCTGACCGGTAAACTGCAAATTCACTGACTTTCCAAAAACAATTGCTCTATCATGCTCCATATCAAGTTTCATTTGTGCCTTTTTCATTGAAGGCTTACTGAGCAGTAAAGGAATCTCACTGGAGACTACATCAGTACTGATAAAGTGGCTTACTCCAGCTATTTTACATGGAATTACTACTCTCTTCAGTGACTTCAATGTGTTGTCATCACCAAACCTAAAGCTGGTAGTACTTTTATACTCCTTAACCTTGTAGTACTTTTATACTCCTTAACCTTGTGTTGATCCTCACTATTAAGTGAATCCAGATAACATTGTAACCAATCAGTTCCACATACTGTCGATGTGTAAGCACTATCCAATACAGCACAGTTGAATGAATCCGCAACTAACACATTCATCACAGGACTAAAACTCCTTGTGACGAGTACAATTTGTTCAGATTCATTGGTGTCTTCCTCTTCTGCCTCAGAATTCTCTGCATCGTGTGTTATTTTGAGGACTTTGCTCCTCTGCTTATTGCAGTTCATTGCAAAATGATACTTTGTGTCACATCTCAAGCACCTATTAACTGTTCCTTGGGTATTGCTGTGATTCATTTGCCGATGATTGCTGTTCCAATTCTGTCTTTCACTATAATAGTCAGACCTGCTAAATGTGTTTTCATCCTCATTCCTCCTGTCTTTAACTCTTCCATTGTTCTTATGCCTGTTTCCAGTATCTGGACCATTTTGAAATCTATTGAGTCCTCCATTCTTTGCATCACTGCAGAATGCCCTGTTTGTTCTACCAGGACTGCAGGAAATGACTGTTTCCCCAGGAATTTCTTTAAGGCAGCAGACATTTGATCCAACAGTGAGTCTTTGTCCAAGAACTGAACCCCAGTTAGAATCAGGAGCCTGTCCATATGAGACACCCAAGCACAATCTAGCAATTTAAATGCTAGCACTGAACCAGGGATCTCCAAATTGAATTTCCTCAATCTTCTATACAGTTTGTTAAAGTCCATGATATATTCCTCCATTAAATAACCATCTGTTTTCCAAAATCTATCAAAGTCAGACCATGCCTCATACACATTCAATAGGTCATCTTTCTTGTAAATTTCATCCAAGAATTCTAAAAGAAGATCCAGTCCTTCATCAGTATCCAACTGACGAGCATCCAGTTCACAAAACACTTTACTTCTGATTTTACTTTTGGTAGGAAGTGACAGCGCCAAGGCCATACCTTGTTTCCTCTTTGGTAGAGATGTAACCCGTGTCCACATCCCCACTTCATTTTTCCACTGGCCATATGGTTCAGACTCAGAACATCGGAGGGTAATCATACCCTGACAATTTACACTTGCTTTCTGCCATATTTTCCACAAAAGCCTGTGAAATTTTAGTTTTCTATGTAAAACAAAATTCCTAGTTTCCAACCTTCAGCTTTAGGCAACCATCCTCTGCTACCATGTTAAACTCCAGAAAGCTTGTTATGGAAAGATAATGCTGGAGACCATCTTTACTCAGTTTCACATTTATTGTACAGAGTAAAAAGATTACAAACATGTAGCTCCTCCCTCAAAACCTCCCCCAATCTCAGTAAGTGTCTGCTTATAAACGCTCAAGTAAGACCCCAATTAATACCCTCCACCTGCATAATAATCAAACAATTGATACACAATTAACAGATTAACATCCAGGTGCCTTTGAACATCAACACTTCCCAAACTCTCAGCATTTAAGAAATACTCTGCCTTTCTGTCTTTTCTACCAAAGCGTATCACTTCCCACTTATTCACATTATATTCCATCTGCCATGTTCTTGCCCATTCACTTAGCCTGTCCAAGTCCCCTTGAAGCCTCCTTGCATCCTCCTCACAACTTATATTCATTCCCACCTAGTTTTGTGTCATCAGCAAATTTGAAAATATTACAATTGGACCTCACATCCAAATCATTTATATGGGTTATGAATAGCTGTGTGCCCAGCACTAATCCTAATGATACCCCACTATAACAGCCTGACGTCCTGACAATGACCTGTTTATTCCTACGCTCTGTTTTCTGTCTGTTAACCAATTCTCGATCCATACCAGTATATTACTCCCAATCCCATGTGCTCTAATTTTGTTCACTAACCTCCTGTGTGGGACCTTATCAAAAGCCTTCTGAAAATCAAAATATACCACAACCACTGGTTCTCCTTTATCTATGCTACAAGTAGCATCCTCAAAAAATACCAACAGGTTTGTGAAACATTATTTCACTTTCATAAATCCATGTTGACTCTGCCGAATCATATCATTATTTTCTAAGCGTCGAGTTATCACATCCTTTATAATTGATTTTGACATTTTCCCTGCTACTGAAGTCAAACTAACCGGTCTATAGTTCCCAGTTTTCTCTCTCCTTTCTTTCTTAATAGTGCAGTTACATTTGTGAAGTGGAAGGAAGCAAAAGATTGAGAGGGAGGGAGAAACTGGTAAAAAAAAAACACATGTGGGTTTAATTTCCTCTGTGTGCTATTTTAATCCATGTAAATCTATGGTTCAGTTCCAAACTTAATTAGACCAATTTTTCCCTGGAATTCTGGTCGTAGAAACAGCCAAGCAAACTTAATCAGCACTGCACCTTCAAAAATGTTCCCCCTACCTAATTGTAACTTCCTAAAGTTTACTACGAAGACTATTACAGTGGGAGAGCAGGAGGGGGACCGGGGATGGGGGGAGGTGGTGGGGGAGTGACAGCATGGTGTGTGCTGCTCAGATCATCAGATATCTCAGTTTCCAGAACACTGGGCTCTTTGCCCCATCACTCTTGGCTGCAAAACATTTCTCTGCATCTTCAACACCCACTAGAAGGTCTATTTAAAGGTTTTGCCTTCCAGCTACCAATTGATTTGGCCACTTCAAAATGTCACCATTTTCAACACTTACCTTGCTCCTGAGGCTGAAAACAATCATGACATTAGCGGCAGGAGAACCGTGAGTACAAACCCCTCTGATTTAGTAATGAAACATCTTTATTCTGTAAAATCATGTTTCCTTTAAATAGTCACAGAATTATATAATAATGCAACAGATTCTCTCTTTCCTTGCTGTGGAATTCCAGAGGTCCATGTCTGAAATTCTTTAAGTCTTCAGCTATCACACAATCTCTAAGGAGACAAACAAGCCACTGAACAATCATTTGGGTGTTTGGGGATTGAAATATCCGTTGAAACATCTGTTCTCAATACCCACCTAGATGAATGGCACTCTGACTATAAAGGGAGCACAATGAGGATGCTAAGAATGCTGCAATGACATGAGCGACAACAGACGCCACAGCCTGCAGTCAAAACGTGAAGAAAGGGAGTAGCTGTCAGCTGGGATCAGGCCTAATGTCATTGAAAGCTAGGTCTGAGGGAGACAGTAATTCAGTGTACTAATGGCTTTCAAATTCTTTGGATCAGTCTTTTAATGCTGTTATTTTTACAAAATGTTAAATTCCCTTCATTGTTGAATTCCTCTTTTTAAAAAAAAGACAAAGCATACAGTAGAGAAAAAAAGCACATTTTAAAGCTGCAGACCAATGTTTTCCCTCCAATTTTTTTCCTGTACTGTCATCAATTCCTTACAGAGGTGCAATTCCAACTTGCTGGCAATCCTCTGGCGACATAAATGAGTGGTTATTTTATCACGTTTGAACCAAGACAATGAGTGCCGGTGAGCTATTCAACCGTGAAGAGCATGACAACTGAGACCTATCCTGACCTCACCTGACACCCACACACACTTTCCAGCAAGGGGTCTCTGTACAACTATTAAAAGTGGGGTAGCAACTGAAAATGCTCAGCAGGTCAGGTAACATCTGTGGTGAGAGAAAAACTGAGCTAGCATTTCAGGTCGATGACCTTTCATCAGAACAGCACCCATGCATTTTGTTTGTTTTATTGAATTAAAAGTGGCATCCTCCTGGCTTATTTACCCTCGCTTTATCCCAGGAGGGCCACTTGTAGCATTCCAGCTAAAGTCTTACCTTAGATCAGCGAACTCAACACAGGCCAGGGATTGAACTTGGGACCTTCTCAGTCTGTATGGCTCAGTCATAGACTGGGTAGTGCATTTAACCAACTGAACCATTGGATGTAAAAAACTGGAACTACAAAGCACAGGCAGCATATAAGCTGATCAATAGTGTAACAGAGCGGAATACTAACAGTTTGATTTTATGCAGTGCTAATTGACCTCCTTTGCCATTTCTCACAAATTTGCTTTAAATGGGCCCTCACCTCTCCGCACTGCTGCTGGTGGGAGAGGTTGTGTATAATAATTGGAACTTAGGATCTTGCTCCCTCAATCTGCCTCCAAACCTTGCTTCTTTCTCTGTTAGCATGTTCCCTTGATATTATCTTAATTCAAAGTCCTCCATACTACCCCGCAGCTGCAATACAACTTGAGTCGCTGTACATACACTGCCCTTCTACCGGGTTGCTATCCTGCTCTGCTTTCCAATTTGTTTTCTTCAACCACATGGTTCCAAAACTATAATGATGTTAAGCTGGGAATTCAGCTGACCACTTTACACACACGGTGGAGTCCCATGCACGTGCCAGAAATCAGCAGGCCAGTTACCCATCTATCCAGAGGTCTCTGACCAGCAAGACTCAGCTGACTAGTTTGTGCATGGGTTGGAGCTGGGCTTTTGTGATAACGGGTGGGAATTGTCTGATTGGGAGGGTTTGAGCAAGAGACCTTCGAATGTGGGGAATGGTTATGGGTGAGCTGGGGGGGGTGCCCATGAAAGAAAGACTTATATTTTTTCCTGGACTCAGGATATCCCAAAACGCTTTACAGTTAATTAAATACTTTTGAAGGGTTATCACTGTTGTAATGTAGAAAAAGTGACAACCAATTTGCACACAAACAACAACAATGTAATAATGGCAAGATCATCTATTTTTAGGTATTGTTTGAGTGACAAATATTGGCCAGGACTGAATGTAATCCCTGCTATTCTTTGAATAGTGCCTTGGGATCTTTCACATCTATCTGAGAGGGCAGATGGCATTTGGCTCTGTGATGGCGGTAGTTTCAGTGATACAGCTGCTGTTTTGGTACCAAAATGATGTTCACGTCATGTGTGCACACTTCTGGTCTGGCTCACACTGAATGCCATCTTGGTGAGGGCATTGGCGCAGACATTAGGAGCATGCACTGGAAGTACACAGAGCAAGTGGATCATGACATCAGGCAGAGTGTAATGCTGATTTGATGCCAGCGCTGCCATTTTCAACCTCGCTGCTGTAGCTAATGCCCTCTCTTAAACATGCACTGTAGAATACGTGTTCAGCAGTAGGAAGGCCCCCCAGCAATGCTATTTAAAGGGATCATCAAAAACTTGCAGGTTAGTTGATTACTTTCTACTAGCTCTCTCTGAATTTGCTGGGTGCTTTGAGCAGTTGGTTACAGTTGAAGTCTGTAGGGAGTGGTGCTGCATGTGGAGAAGGCATTGATTGTGACTGCAAGGGCTCTGGGCACACCACCTGCCCCAAGTTATGGGTGCTATCATTAAAACCTCCCGTAGACTGCAGCATGAGAGGGAGATGCAGCAGAGGCAAAGAGAAGGACAAGTTGCATCATGGTTGGGTTCGCAAGTGTTCCCATGAAGTTGCCCACCACTTCCACGCTGGAAAAGATGGGCTCCAAGTTCTGTCAGGTCAACCAATGCATCAAGCATTTCTGCCCATCAGCCATTTTCTATATGCCGCCCCAATGAAGTCCTCAATGGAGTCCTCTGCAGTAGAACTCATGTGCAATTTCCCCTTGCAGGGAGCTGGCACCTATGCTATCCTTTCCCTTGTCCTGGCTGCAGTCCACTTGTGCCCGGTGACTCACTATGTGCAGATCCAGCCTCTTTGCTACTCTCTAAAGTACTTGCAGTGGCTGAAAGTGTCAGATCTTGGAACAGTTTTTCTTCATTATCAGTGTCCTGCTCCTCTTGGCCTTCACCCTCTCGTATCACTGCCCAGGTGGCAGTTCTTGAGTATCTGAAAGGAGAGGCACAAGGGTAGTGTTGTGGTGAGGGGAGGAATGGGATGGAAAGTAAAATATGTATGCTTATAGCATCTGCACCTTCCATGTCAGAAGAGATTGTAGGACGAGGGGCAAGTGGGATTTGAGAAAGTGAATTAGGTGAGAACATACCATCATCTTCTCTGGCCTCAGTCTCACCACTGGCCGCAGCCTCTGCAATGCCTGCTCCAACTTTGGCAACCACAGTCTCCTCCATGGAGTTGAGGACATGCATGACTAATTTATTTATCTTATTATACATAATACTATTAGTCCCCCTGTTGGTTAGCAGCTGCTACTGCCTGTGGTTGTGTTTGTTTTACTGTTGTATGTATTTTACTCCATAACACCAGGCTGTGAAGGATAGAACTAAAGCCAATCTGTACATACTTTATAAACTTTTATTGAGGTATAAATTACAAACATACACTTCCTAATCCAACAACCACAGTTTCAGTATGTTCCTAAATATAGGAACACAAGTGAATCCCCAGTTAATTCCCACCACCAGAACACAATTAAATACGCAATTACTATAAAATTAACATTGTGCCACCTTGTCCTGCAAAAGAGAGGGAAGTGTGTCAGTGAGTGTGGTGCAATGTTTCTGGGTGATGTGACTGTCATAGTTGAATAGCTAGCAGTGAATGCAAGCTGTGAGTGTAAGTATTGCAGCAATGCTAAGTGTGTGAGTGTGAGGTGAAGGTATGAACAGGAGGTATGCGTCAAGCTTGATAGAGATTGTTGATGGTGAGTGACGGGGGTGTGGTGAATTGAGCTGTGTATGAGGCTAGTGGTTCAGTTGTATTGATATGTCATTTGAAGATGAATTCTCTGACCTTGACCACTCATGTGAGGTCACTCAACATCTTGCAGCACTGCATCTAGGTCCTCGGAGCAACACTGTTTGCATTGACCTCTGTGACTATCTGCTCCCATTCCCTTTTAAGGGCTTGGCTGCATGTCCTCCTGGCCCCCTGTGGATACAGAACATCTCTCCTCCTGTCCACCTCCTGCTACATTAGAAAATCTGGTAGCCTGCTCTCGACCATGTTTTGCCATTTTCACTCATCCCAGTCAAACACTCTTTGAAAATGACTTCCAGTACCTGCTCCAGCCAGAATGTGCGGGCTAGCTTTAAGTGGTGTTCGCTTCCCACAAACCTGGGCTTCCTACTGAAGTGTGCAGTCACTCAGCAGTGCATTTCACACTGGGCTGCACACCGCTGTCATTTAAATTAGAAGGCAACATGAAGTTTGCCTGCTGCCTGTTTAAAGTAATGCGGGCAGAGTTCAAGTGTACATTGCGATCCCAGCACCCACTTTCCAGGGCTATTAAATTTCAACCCATCATCCAAAAGATGTCATCTGCACAACCAGGATGTTGATAGACTATAGGGGCCCATTGTACTGTTTGTGTCCTTTTTTTTGTTTGTGGATTTGTTGCATGGCGAGATGTATTTGCAGATCTTTTTGGGAGTGGGTGAGGAGCTGTCATGGTGATTGTATCTCGGAAGATTGGTTGGGCAGAATGTGAAGTTTGAAATCAATGTGGAGTTATGCATTATATGACCGGTGAATAACAAAGCAGAAAAATATCCAAAAAGACAAAAAGGGGAAAACCAGTGAAATTGAACACTCAGCCAAGGACAAGAGGAAAATCCAACAACTTGATGTTGACAACAGGCCCAACATACAAGACATGCAAGAGAAGTTTATGGCAAAAGAAAGATTTGCCTTGTGTTTCCATTTTTGCACTTGGCCCGCTGGAGTGCCTTTTGGGTTGTTGCTGGAGTACGCTGTGATTGCCAGCTCATCAAGTTCACCACTCTGCGTGAGGATGTCGTCACAGGAAGAATGAAGGGCAGATTTCTGATATTGTCAACAGCTGAAATTTTCGAAAAGACTGGGGGAATTTTACTGGGAAATGATACTGTTTCTGACAGGAAGCTACAGGGAGGAAGCAAAGATATATCCAAGATATATTTTAAAAAGATATGCTGTAAAATAAACTGAAACAGCTGGAAATTAAATTATAATTTTACACAGAAATGAGGGCACGATAGCTCACTTTCAATTGTGGTGAGGCAGGAGTCTGTGATCAGCCAAACCAACTGATCATTTTCAGGGGAGAGGCTTCAATGGAATGGAGAAGCCTACTAACAGGACGACAGATGGTTACAGGCTGAGGTTGGGTGGTGTCTGCACTCGGTTAGATTATAAGGAGACATGGTGAAGGAAAAGTTTTGATTCTTCATGTTAAAAAAAAAAATCAAGCTCACAGGAAAAAAAAGTTACATTCACAACAGAATTAGAAAGTGTTGCAAATACACAGCACGGGACGCCAAATCAAACCAGGAGCAGGCACGGGACACCAAAATCAAACCAAGAAGAAGCAGGCATACCAAATCACACCATTGAACAGCATAGCATGCCAAATCAAACCAAGGAACAAGGAACATGGAACTTGCCACCATTAAACACAACAAATTCAGGAGACAATAGTTCATAGAAAACTAATGCTAAATAAGATTGCATTGACAGCAGCACAAAACAAGTTCTTGCTCCGAGCTGAACTCTGTATTTAGAATCATTATGGCCTCTGCACCTCATAATTATGTATATGTGGTAAAAGTACAAACTCAATACCAGTAGCTCAGCTTTGGAAAACAAGATAACCCCCAATTTTCTTGCCTTCTCTCCTGAAAGCACAACCTCCCTAAAGGGTATTGTCCCACAATCTCAGCCACCATTCTTTCTGTGTGACTGTTGACACCAAGTGTTGGCAGACTGCAGGGGACATCACAGCTGAACACTGCAAGGTGTCCTCTCCTGATATTCACACACGAATACTTTCCGGCAGAAACAGTCATCATGCAGACCCCCACCTGCCAAGAATGAGACATTAATTTTGTCATATGAACATTGAAACATTAATTTTAAACTGTTGCTGGAGTGAAGAAATGACTTGTTTGAAGATCACCAGATGCTGGGCTGGAAGGACATTTGCATACTAAGAGATGCTGCTTGTGGAGACAAAGCGCTATCCCTGCTCCAATTAACCCAAATGGATTTTGATCACTGGACATTGAAGGTGTAAGGAAACACATTCCAGGCCCTGCTCAGATGATACAATCCACAGAGCCAGGATTGGTTAAACCAGCTGGTCACATGACGAACTAGCTGGTCCAGGTTTTTTGAACTAACCACAGGACGATCTGAACTCAGAAGGCAGTGTGCAACTGAAGATGAAACAAGCAAGTCTCTCACCCAGCTGTCTCTCTTGCTTTCTCCCAAGCCACCAGACCCACAGAAGACATGTAAACCTCAAGATAGAAAAGACTTGGACAGCAAAACAAGTTGAAGTGTGAGCTGGGCCCCAACGAATTGCAAGACTTACTGGCAACCAAAGACTCCACATCGAACTTAAAGGACTAACAACCAGATATTGCGTCAAACTTTTCCCCTTTATTCCTTCTGCTTTCTCTGTCTCTATCTGCGTGTGCTTATCGCATATGCATCCTAGTGTGGTTGTGTCACATATTCGTAGTCGTTAACCAGATTAGAGTTTAAGATTAATAAACTTCACCTTTCTTGTTTAAATCTAAGGAAACCAGTTTGATTTCTTTGCCTTATAGTTGGAGCAGTGAACAAGGATTCACTCGGGGGAGCTAAAAACACGGTTTTCAAATTAAACCCTGTTATGGTTAAACCAGGCAAAGGCCGAGAGGGAACCCCCAGACCCCTTCTCACCTGGTCGTAACAGTGAACAAGAGTAGAAGCACAGATTAATTTTTTTTTCCCTGGTTCGTCCAGAACCTATGAAACTAATTGTAGCACCACAACAGCTGTCTTGGTTGAGGTCAGGTAACTCAACACAGAGCAGAATCTCAAACCCAGAATCTTCTGGTCAGTATGGTTTTGCACCACAAGTTGAAGCGTCTTTTTCCAGTAAACCATCAGGGAGATACCACATCAATTGTTCTGCCTTTTAAAAAAAAATGTTCTTAGGGTGAAAGTGACACTGAAAGGCAGCATTATTGGGTATTCCTCATTGCCTTAACAGCATTAAGAATCAACCATGTCATGTGGGACTGGAGTCAGATGTAGGCCAGACTGGATAGGGGTGGCAGATTCACTTTCCTGAAGGACATTAGGGATCCCTTTGCTTTCATGGTTATTCTTCTGGTGCTGGCCCACAAATGACCAAATGTATTAAATTTGTAGCTTGCCACGATGGGATTTAAACTCATGACCTCTGGATTACTAGTCCTGTGCCATAACCACTAGAAACTTTAACTGTGGAAGTCTTGATAGTGATATCATCTAGAATCCTGGCCTTGCACAGAGAACCTCACATTTGGAGTTCACAACCACTCAAAGTTTTATATAAATACATTTATATAGTACAAAAGCAAAATATGACGAATGCTAGAAGTCTGAAATAAAAACAGAAAATGCTGGGAATGCTGTAGAGTGAGGAACAGAATTAATAGCCGGGATTTTACATGACCCAGCGGGGAGGGGAAGGCAGGAACAGAAGTGGGTGCTGCTGCTGCTGCTCCTGCTCTGATCCCCATTTTGGAGCAATTTCACCCATGCCGGCCAATTAACAGCTGGAAGGCGGGGTAACTGACCATTCACTGGCTGGAGGCAGGGTCTGAGGTGGTGGCCGCATTGTCAGTTGACTCAGTCGGATGTGCTGGCGCCATCTTTAAAGGGCTGCCAGCACCAGAACTCTGCCTCAGACTTTCCTACCCAGCAGCCTATGTCCACCTTTGCAGCAGCTTCAGACCATCCTGCCCAGCAGCCTGTGACCAACTGTGCCGCAGCTGCAGAAGACATCCAGCCAGCAGTGTAGACCTGCCATTGGGAGAGGAAGAGATCACCGATTTGGCCTTCTGCCCCTTCCCCATCCCAAGGCTGCACCTACAGGTGGCCATGAAGTTGCTGCTGACCAGATCCATGTGCCCGCACCTCCTTTTCTGTCAGGTTCTCCTCCTCACTGGAGGATCTGCCTCCTGAATGAAGGATGTCCATGCACTTGGGCACTGCTGGTCTTAAGGGCCAGTCTGCCAGTTGCTTCAACACTGCCCGCCCCACCCTCAGCCCCATGCCAGGAGCTTGATGGCATGATGGAGGCTCGAATTCAGATCCCTGGCTCAATTCCCCCTCCTTCTCAAACACTCTGTCCGAGTTACACTAGCCTTCCTGTGAAGGAGGAGAACTCCCTGATCCCATGGTTGCCGAAAACAGCAATGACCTTAGCTGCCACCCTGTTGCTGCCCTTAAGTACCTGCCAGGGCTCCAACGCCCCATGCGCTCCCCGTAAAATTCGAAGGGACATATAAAATGTCGTTCACTTGGGTCTTCAACAATCTTAAACTCTCAATTGCAGGTTTTGAAAAAGCATGCGCCGCTCTCAATCAACTTGCCGTTTGCCACTGGTAAAATGCAGACCCGGCATGATGGCATCGAAGTTCTATCCCAACACCACCCCACACGATTTTATGCCTGGCCCTCACCCTACACTCCCGTCGCCTGCAATGTCATCCACTTCAGAGCCGTAAAATCCCAGCCAACATTTCAGGTTGATGATCTTTTGTCAGAACAGATGGTTCCCCAGCGCGTTTGCCCTCTTGAGTCAGTGGTGATTCCATTGGCTGGGTTATGCAAGTTGAATGGATGACGTCCACAACCCCACAGATATGCTATATGGCAAGCTCGCTGTTGGCACGAGACCAACAGGTCGCCCACATCTGTGATATTGGATGTCTGCAAGCCAGACCTCCAGTTGACTGGGATCGGAGTCGATGCACAGGAAGTCTTTGCTGCTGACCGGAGTTCATGTAAGAGCGTGGAAAAAGCAGAGGACAAAAGAAACGACCAGTTGGCAGAAAAGAAAGCCCAGTGAAAGGGAAAAAAAAAATCAGTCGACATCTGGCCAACGATATTTACTTGTGCCAGCTGTGGAAGGGATTGCCACTTATGAGTCAGACTCTGGAGCCACAACATACGATGTTTAACTCAGAAGTGACATACACCCTGGAAGCAATCCATCATCTTCCGAGACAGATGGATGCTTACTACTAACCAAAGGACATTGAGCTGAAACATTAACTCTGTTTCTGTCTCTATTTATATGGTGCCTTACCATGTGGCTCAATGTTCCAAATCACCTCACCAACATTAAATTACTTTTTCAAGTGCAGTTACTTTTACTCTGTCGACAAATGTAGCAGCCATTTTCCGCACAGTAAGGCCTCATGGATAGCAAACAGATGAATGATCTTTGGGAGTATTTTTGACAATTATGCTGTTTGAAGGAATAATGTTGGCTGAGGACACTGGGAAAATTTGCTGCTCTTCTTTAAACACCATGGTACCCTGGGATTTATAATCTCCACATGAATAGGAAGGTAGTGCCTCCGTTTAATGTCTCATCCAAAGAAGGTTATAACTGACTACACATGCTCAAGTCATGGAGCAGGGCTTGCACCTCCCAATGTTCTAACTGAACTGCACAAACAATGTGCAATTATTTAGCACCTTTACCATAGAAAAAGTTCCTAATCTGCTTCACAGAGCGCCATAATCAGACAAAAATAGATGCAAATAGGTGGAATGACCCAAAGCTTGACCGAAGGATGGTTTTTAAAGGAGGGTTGTAAACAAGTAGTGAGAGAGACAAAAGAGGCTTTAGTGAAAGAATTAGAGTGTGGGACCTAGAATGCTAAAGGTACAGCCACTGATGGGGTAATGGGAATGCACAAGAGTCTGGAGTGGGAAGAAAAGAGAGTTTGGGAACGGGATAGTGCGGCTAGAGAAGGGTAGAGATAGGATGGGGCAAAAGTCATGGAGGGATTTAAACTCAAAAATTAGTATTTTAAATTTAAGGACCAGGAGCCTATGTAAGTCAGCGAGGAACAGAGGTGAGAGGTGAGCAGGGCTTGTTGTGGGTTCAATACGTGCAACAGAGTACTGGATGAGCTGAAGTTTATAAGACAGTGCTGACCTCTGCAGATTCCTTGGATTTTCTTGCCTGTTTTCCCCTCAATACAAGCTTTGGAACAATGTGATTCCAAATGGATGAGTTAAATTGTGACATTTGTTGTTGTAGCCGTAGTCCCAAGGATCATAGGCATCTTTTCCCCATTAGAGAGACAGTTGGTAATGTATAGCTTGAGGGTCATCACTCTGCAAGCATGGGGCAAGGTGAAGAGGCAAGCCGATTTTTTTTTTTATAGCCGGCCCAGTTGGAAAGGCGGCGGCAATTGAAAATTTCTCTTCCCTGAAATTGCCAGTCACGGACCTCAAATATTCTTACCACGGACACCGGTGTCCAGGTACAGACACATTGCCGACGCTTGTTTCAGCCCCACTGACTGATTTCTACCTCAATTCCATTTTTCCTCCCCTTATCCCGTCTCTTCCCACCTATATCTGTGACTCTTCCAATGCCCTCTGTTGCTTTATCAGTTTCCATTTTCCTGGCACCAGCCATCTCCTCTTCACCATGGATGTCCAATCCCTCTACACCTGCATCCTCCACTAGGATGGCTCTCTGCTTCTTCCTTGAATGGAGGCCCAACCAGTCTCACCCACCACCACCCTCTTCCACTTGGTTGAACTTGTTCTCACAATGAACAACTTCTCCCTTAACTTTACTCCTTCCAAATAAAAGATGCTGCATGGATCCCAGCTATGCCTGCCTTTATGTGGGATATGTAGAATATTCGTTGTTTCAGTCCGACTTGGGGCCCCTGCCTCAACACTTCTTCTGGTACATTGATAACTATATCGATGTCCTTTCCTGCTCTTGCTGTGAACTGGAAAATTTCATCAACTTTGCTTCTAATTTCCACCCTACTCTCACCTTCACATGGTCCATTTCCAACACTTCCTTTCCCTTCCTCGGCCTCTCTGGCTCCATTACTGGGGATTGGCTATCAAACAATATTCACTATAAGCCCACTGACTCCCATAGCTACCTTCATCACACATCCTAACACCCCGCTTCCTGTAAGAGCACTATTCCATTCTCCCAGTTTTTCCGTTGCAGTCTGTTCTGATGATGCAACCTTCCATACTTACCCTTCTGCTGTGTCTTTTTTCCTCAACGGAGGATTCCCCTGACTGGTTGACAGGGCCCTCGACTGTGTCCGTTCCATATTATGCACTTCTGCTCGATTTCGTTCTAAAGGAGAGAGAAAAACTAATCAAAGTGTGACATCATAGGAAAATAGGTAGTTAATTGGTTGGTGAGTTTATCGTTTTTCAAAACTTGGGTAATTTTATGAATTCTAAGGTTTTATTTACTAATACTAGTTAAGCTTAATAGATTGGCTGGTGAATATTTCCTATTAATTAATTAAACAAATAATTAGTTATTTAAACACTATCAGGATGACAGGGCAGAGATGAGTTGCAGCTGCAGAATGTAGGAGCTCGTGGACATCAATGTGATCACGTCTGCAATAAGTTTCTGTGGCTTGAGGAGCTTCAGCTTAGAGTCAGTGAACTGGAGGCCGAGCTACAGGCACTGCGATGCATCAGAGAGGGGGAAAGTTACCTGGACACTTTGTTCCAGGAGGCAGTCACACCCTATAGTATAGGGTCTTCTGATTGGTTAGGCAGTCAGGGACAGGAAGATGCGACTGAGAGTAGGGCAGGTAATGGGATTGAGAAGGTAGAAGTGGAGGAGCCTCAGCCCTTGCAATTGTCCGACAGGTTTGAGGTTCTTTCAACTTGTATGGATGAAAGCGAGGGTTGCAGGGCGGAGGAGCAAACTGACCATGGCACCAAAAGCCATTCAAGCTGGAGGAGTAAATGGGAATATAGTGGTAGTAGGGGATAGTATAGTCAAAGGGATAAACACCATTCTCTGAAGCCAAGAGCAAGAGTTCAGAAGGCCATGTTGCCTGCCCAGTGCTAGGGTTGGGACATTTACTCAGGGCTGGAGAGGAACTTGCCGTGGGAGGGGGCGGATCCAGTTGTTGTGGTCACCAATGACATAGATAGGACTTGGAAAAAGGTTCTGCATAGGGAATATGAGCAGCTAGGGGCTAAATTAAAAAGCAGAACCTCAAAAGGTAATAATCTCTGGGTTATTACCTGAGCCACGAGAAAATTGGTGTAGGGTAAATGAAATGAGACAGTTAAATGCATGGCTCAAAGACTGGTGCATGAGAAATGGGTTTTGATTCATGGGGCATTGGCACCAGTAGTGGGTGAGAGAGAAACTTCCAAGTCTGCTTGTGAAGAATACACTGAGACTAGGACGTTTGGTGGAGATGGTTTGTTGCTTGCCACAGAGCTTACTACTCCACTCCTAACAAATCGCCAGCCAGTGCTGGCTGGCTTGTCTTTAGTTAATTGTACTCAGATGTATGTATAATCAACACCCATCAATAGAACTTATTAGACACTAACTTTGAGGATACAAGGAACATCCTAGTATTAGCTGTAAATCAGGAAAAGGAAGGGAGGGAGGAACTCAAGAAAATTACAATCACTAGAGAAGTGGTACTGAGCCAACTGTTGGAGCTGCGGACTGACAAGTTCCTAGGTCCTGATGGACTTCATCCTAGAGTCTTAAAAGAAGTGGCTAGTGAGATAGTTGATGCGTTAGTTTTAATTTTCCAAAATTCTCTAGAATTGGGGGAAGCTTCTAGTAGATTGGAAAATAGCGAATGCAACTCCTTTATTCAAAAAGGGAGGGAAACAGAAAGGAAGAAGCTACGGGCCAGTTAGTTTAACATCTGTCAGAGGGAAGATGTTAGAAGCTGTTATTAAAGATGTTATAGCAGGGCACTTAGAAAAATTCAAGGTAATCAGGCAGAGTCAACATGGTTTTGTGAAAGGAAAATCATGTTTAACCAATTTATTGGAGGTCGTTGAAGAAGTAACATGTGCTGTGGATAAAGGGGAAATTGGTGGATGTGCTGTACTTAGATTTCCAGAAGGCATTTGATAAGGTTATTGTGGAAAATAGAAGCTCATGGTGTAGGGGGTAACATTTTGGCATAGGTAGAAGATTGGCTAGCTAATAGCAAATAGAAAGTAGGAATAAATGGGTCATTTTCTGGTTGGCAAGATGTAATGAATGGTGTGCCACAGGGATCAGTGGTGGGGTCTCAACTTTTTTACAATTTATATAAATGACTTAGATGAAGGGACCGAAGGTATAGTTGTTAAATTTGCTGATGACACAAAGATAGGTAGGAAAGTAAGTTGTGAAGAGGACATAAGGAGGCTACACAAGGGATATAGATAGATTAAGTGAGTGGGCAAAGATCTGGCAAATGGAGTATAATATGGTAAAATGTGAAATTGTCCATGTTGACAGGAAGAATAAAAAAGAAGCATATTATCTAAATGGTGAGAGATTGCAGAGCTCTGAGATGCAGTGGGATCTGGATGTCCTAGTGCATGAATCACTAAAGATTAGCATGCAGGTACAGCAAATAATTAGAAAAGCTAATGGAATGTTATCAGTTATTCTGAGGGGAATTAAATACAAATGTAGGGAGGTTATGCTTCAGTTATACAGGGCATTGGTGAGACCACATCTGGAGTACTGTGTACAGTATTGGTCTTTTTATTTAAGGAAGGACGTATATGCGTTGGAAGCAGTTCAGAGGAGGTTTACTAGACTAATACCTGGAATGGGTGGGTTGACTTATGAGAAAAGGTTGGACAGGCTAGGCTTGTATTTGCTGGAGTTTAGAAGAGTCAGATGTGACTTAATTGAAACATATAAGATTCGGAGGGGTCTTGACAGGGTGGATGTGGAAAGGATGTTTCCCCTTATGGGAGAATCTAGAACTAGGGGTCACTGTTTAAAAATAAGGGGTCACCTATTTAAGACAGAGATGAGGAGAATTTTTTTCTCTCAGAGGATCAATTAGTCTTTGGAACTCTCTTCCTCAAAAGGCAGTGGAAGCAGAGTCTTTGAATATTTTTAAGGCAGAGATAGATAGATTCTTGATAAGCAAGGGGGTGAAATGTTATTGGGGGTAGGCAAGAATGTGGATTTGTGGTGACAATCAGATCAGTCATGATCTTGTTGAATGGCAGAGCAGGCATGAGGGGCCAAGTGGGCTACTCCTAATTCGTATGGTCATATGTAACACTGGGGAAAGTGGGAGCTGTACCGTTGGGACAGTCTACACCTGAACCGTACTGGGACCAGTGTTCTGGCAAGTCCTATAACTAGGGCAGTAGAGAGGGCTTTAAACTAAATAGTGGTGGTGAGGGATCAATTGAGGGAAGATGTGATAGTTTAAAGAGAGAGGAGAAGGCAAAAGAACAAGATAGCAATAAAGATAGTGTGACAGGAGGGACAGTGAGTACAAACTCAAGAGTGAACCAGCAGATAAGACTAGAGGTTGTGAACTAACAGAGTGGGGGAAAAGAGTTCGGGAGAGGTGATATTTAGAAATCCAAAGAGAAAGGCCAAGGCATCGGAACAGTATAGCATTGTGGGTGAAGACAAGCAGAATGGGGCAGAAAGGGACAGAGAGTTTAACAGAAATTGTACATCAACAAATAAGGTAATTGAAGGGAATAGAAGCAAAAGAAAAATTAAAGGTTCTATATCTGAACGCACAATGCATCTGCAATAAGATAGATGAAATAGTAGCACAAATAGAGGTACATGATTTTGATCAAATCACCATCAGGGAAACATAGTCACATCGTGATCAAGGTGGGGAAATAATTATTCCAGGGTACACACTATTTTAGAAAGACAGAGAGAATAGCAAAGGAGGAAAGGTAGCACTGATGGTAAAGGATGACATAAGGACATTAGTGAGAAAGGAAAAACAAGAAATGCTGGATTCACTCAGCAGGTCTGGCAGCATCTGTGGAAAGAGAAGCAGAGTTAACGTTTCGGGTCAGTGACCCTTCTTCGGAACTGACAAATATAGAAAAGTCACAGATTATAAACAAGTGAGGTGGGGGTTGGGCAAGAGATAACAAAGGAGAAGGTGCAGATTGGACCAGGCCACATAGCTGACCAAAAGGTCATGGAGCAAAGGCAAACAATATGTTAATGGTGTGTTGAAAGACAAAGCATTAGTACAGATTAGGTGTGAATATACTGAATATTGAACATCAGCAAGTGCAAACCTGAAGAAAAACAACCTGAAAAAAACAGTGGGTGAGCAAACTGAACAAACTAAGATGAACTGAAATAAATACAAAAAAAGATTGTAAAAAATGTAAAAAGGAATGCCAAAAAAAAGGGAAGAAAAAATAACTAAAAATGAAAGTAAAGTGGGGGGCTGTCATGCTCTGAAATTATTGAACTCAATGTTCAGACCGGCAGGCTGTAGTGTGCCTAATCGGTAGATGAGATGCTGTTCCTCGAGCTTGCGTTGATGTTCACTGGAACACTGCAGCAATCCCAGGACAGAGATGTGAGCATGAGAGCAGGGGGGAGTGTTGAAATGGCAAGCAACCGGAAGCTCAGGGTCCTGCTTGCGGACTGAGCGGAGATGTTCCGTTTAGTGAGAAAGGATCTGGTCTCAGAAGATCATGAAGTAGAATCAGTATGGGTGGAAATAAGGAATAGCAAGAATTAGAAAACACTGGTGGGAGTAGTTAATAGGCCCCTGAATAGTAGTTATACTGTTGGACAAAGCATTAAACAAGAAATTATTAGAGCTTGTAACAAAGGCGATGTAATAATCTTCGTATAGACTGGGACAGTTAAATTGGCTGGAGTGGTCTATAAAATGAGTTTGTGGAATGTTTTCAGGACAGTTTCTTGGAGCAATACTTTGTGGAACCGACGAGGGATAAAGCTATCTTAGATCTAGTATTGTGTAATGAAGCAGGGTTAATAAGCAATGTCATAGTAAAAGATCATAAGATCATTGAATTCCATGTTAAGTTTGAAAGTGATATGCTCCAAACACAAACAAGAATCTTATACTTAAACAATGTCAGTTATGTAGGTATGAGAAGAGAAGTGGCCAAGGTAAATTGGGTAAATAGACTAAAAGGTATGGCAGTAAATGAGCAATTAAAGAAACAATTCAGAATGTTCAACAAAAATACATTCCTTTGAAAAACAAAAATTCAGCCAGAAAGACCCATCTGTGGCTCACTCAGGAAGTTAAGGATAGTATTAAATTAAAAGAAAAGGCTTACAATGTTGCAAAAAAGAGTAACAAGTCTGAGGATTGGGAGTGTTTTCGAAACGAGCAAAGGACCACCAAAAAGTTGATAAAGGAAAAAATAGAACAAGAGTAAAACTAGCCAGTAACATAAAAACAGATTGTAAGAGTTTTTATAGGTATATCAAAAGGAAGAGAGTACCAAAAGTGAAATGTTGATCCCTTGGGAGCAGAGACAGGAAAAATTATCATGGGGAATGAGGAAATGGCAGAGGCAGTGAACAATTATTTTGTGTCTGTCTTCACAGTAGAAGACACAAGCTCCATACCAGAAATAGACAGTAGCCAAGGAGCCAAAAAAACTGAGGAAATTAAGGAAATTCATATCAGCAGAGAAAAAGTATTGGAGAAACTTAAGGGACTAAAGTCTGACAAATCTCCAGGACCTGATGGCCTTCATCCTAGGGTTCTAAAAGAAATAGCTCCAGAGATAGTTTATGTGCTAGTTATGATTTTCCAAAATTCCTTATATTCAGGAACAGTTCCATCAGATTGGAAGTTGACAAATGTTACGCACTTTTCAAGAAAGGAGGGAGAGAGAAAACGGGGAACTACAGGCCAGTTAGTCTAACATTAGTTATTGGGAAAATGCTGGAATCTATTCTTAAGGTCATCTTTACAGTGCACTTAGAAAAACACAGTATGATTTGAACAAGTTAACATAGGTTTACTGAAGGGACATCCTTTTTGACAAATTTATTAAAGTTTTTTGAGGATGTAACTAGTTGGGTAGATAACAGGGAGCCAGTAGATGTAGTATACCTGGATTTCAAAAAGGCATTCGATAAGTTGCCACATAAAAGGTTAATTGGCAAGATAAGGGCTCATGGAGTTGGGGGTAATAAATTAGCATGGATAGGGGACTGTTTAACAGACAGGAAGCAACGAGTGGGCATAAACAGGGCATTTTCAAGTTGGCAGGCAGTAAATAGTGGAGTGTGCAAGGGTCAGTGCTGGGGCCTCAGCTATTTACAATCTATATTAATGACAGATGAAGAGACAGTGGGTAATGTATCTAAGTTTGCCGATGATACAAAGGTAGATGGAAAGGTAAGCTGTGGGGCAGACACAGAGAGGCTGCAGAGATATAGACAGGTTAAATGAATGGGCAACAAGATGGCAGATGGAGTATAATGTAGGGAAATGTGAAGTTATTTACTTTGGTCGTAAGAATAAAAAAAGCAGAATATTTTTTAATGGTGTGCAACTTCTAAGTATCGATGTTCGAAGAGACTTGGGTGTGCTTGTACAAGGAAAGCACAAAGTTAACGTGCAGATACAACAAGCAATTAGGAAGGCAAATGGCACATTGGCCTTTATCGCAAAGGGATTGCAGTACAGGAAAAAGGAAGTAATAATTGTACAGGGTTTTAGCGAGACCACATCTGGAATACTGTGTGCAATTTTGGTCTCCACATTTAAAAAAGGATATACTTGCATTGGAGGCAGTGCGAAGGTTCATTACATTGGTCCCTGGGATGAGGGGGTTGTCCTGTGATGAGAGACTAAGTAAATTGGGTTGTATTCTCTGGAGTTTAGAAGAATGAGAGGTGATCTCATTGAAACATTCAGATTCTGAAGGGCTGGATAGGGTAAATACAGAGATTATTTCCGCTGGTCGGGTAATCTAAGGCATGGGGGCACAGCAACAGGATAAGAGGCCAATCATTTCGGACTGAGATGAGGAGAAATTACTTCACTCAAAGGGTTGAATCTTTGGAATTCTCTACCCCATAGGGTTGTGGATGCTCCATTGTTAATACATTTAAGGCTGGGATAGACAGTTTTTTGATCTCTCAGGGAATCAAGTGATATGACGAGCGGGCGGGAAAGTGGAGTTGAATCCTAAGATCAGCCATGATTGTATTGAATGGTGGAGCAGGCTCGATGGGCCATATGGTCGACTCCTGCTCCTATTTCTTGTGTTCGTGTGTTCTCTCACCCCTTCCCTCCCAGAACCAGGAAAGGGTTGCCCTTGTCCTCACCTTCCACCCCACCAGCCTCCGTATTCAACAGCTCATCCTCTGCCATTTGTGCCACCTTCAGTGTGATGTCACCGTCAAACACATCTTCCCCTTTCTTTTCTGCATTCTGAAGTGACCATTCCCTCCGCAACACCATGGCCCAATTCTCTATCACCACCAACACCTCCTCCCCTTCCCATAGTACCTTTCCATGCAAGTGCAGAAGATGCAATACCTGCCCTTTTACCTCCTCTCTTTTATTTGTTTCGAGATACAGGACTGAAACAGGCCCTTCAGCCCACCGAGTCTGTGCCGACCAACAACCACCCATTTGTACTAATCCTACATTAACCCATATTCCCTACCGCATCCCCACCATTCTACCACCTACCTGTACTAGGGGCAATTTACAATGGCCAATTTACCTATCAACCTGCAAGTCTTTGGCTGTGGGAAGAAACCGGAGCACCCGGCGGAAACCCACGCAGTCACAGGGAGAACTTGCAAACTCTGCACAGGCAGTACCCAGAACTGAACCCGGGTCGCTGGAGCTGTGAGGCTGCAGTGCTAACCACTGCGCCGCCCTCTTCTCACTATCCAAGGCCTCAAACACTCCTTCCAGCTGAAACAGCAATTTACTCAAACTTCTTTCAATTTGGTACATTGTATTCAGTGCTCACAACGCGATTGGCACTACACTGGGGAGACCAAACCCAGATTAGGTGACTGCTTTGCAGAACACCTCCGTTCAGTCCACAAGCATGAAGTCGAGCCTCCAGTTACCTGTCATTTTAGTTCTCCACCTTGCTCCCACTCTTACCTTTCTGTTCTCAGCCTCCTGCAGTGTTCCAGTGAAGCTCAAAGTAAGCTCAAGGAACAGCACCTCATCTTTCAGTTCAGCACTTTACAGCCTTCCAGACTCAACACTGAGTTGGACAATTTCAGATTATAGCCTCTGTCCCCATTTTATTACCTTTTTCTTTGCTTTTACCCTAGATTTTCTCGTTTCTGCTTTTGGACGGCAGCTGTTCATCATTCTGCCATTCACAGCTACTCTGACACATCTTTTGTTTCTTTACTTGTTCCATTACCACTCCTTTTAGCCCTGCACCACCAATTCTTTTGTCACTTAATCTTTCCCATCTTCCACCCTGTCACAGACCTTCCCTTTTGTTCTCTTACCCACCCATCCCCCCCTTTCACTAGCTTAAAACCGATTACATTTCTAACTTTTCCCAGTTCTGATGAAAGGTCATCGACCTGAAGTGTTAACTCTATTTCTTTCTCTCCCCAGAGATGCTGCCAGGCCTCCTGAGTATTTCCAGCATTTAATGTTTTTATTGCAGCGTCTGCAGTATTTTGCTTTAGTGTTGTTGTTTGCTATGCACCACTAGCCTTGACAATCTGTTGCCATCCTTTGCCCTTTCTCCTCCAATCTCCTCTCTTCCACTGTTTGAAATACCCTGGCTCTAGTAGCTGCAGTTTAGATCTAACTACAAGTTCAAGCTGCAATTTACCTGGGCCCATTGCCCATTCCCTCACCATATTTTCATCTGTGAGCACTGGATCTTTTCTCAAATATGGCTTCTAAATTCCTTGGCTTCTCTGCACATCACGACTACGCTTTTGCAATGGATTATGTTGTGAGACTCAGCTGCTGTGTCTCTGATCTGCTACTCGGTTACTTAAATCTTAAGAAAACTTTATCTCGTTTACAGCCCATCCCCCCACCAGTGCTGTCACATGCTGAACATATGACTGGTTCGACTGGTTTTTCAGCTTTTTTTGTTACAGGGTGAATCATGGAATAGTTCAGCACAAGGAGGCCATTCGTCCCATCTAGTCTGCACCGACTCTTTCAAACAGCAATCCAGTTAGTCCCACTCCAGCACTCAATCCCCATGTCCCTGCAGTTTGTTCTCCTCGAAGTATTTATCAAATTGCCTTTTGAAAGCTACGATTGAATCTGTTTCCAACACTAACCACTCATTGCGTAAAAGTGCTTTTTCTCATGCCGCCTCTGGTTCTTTTACCAATCACCATTAATTTTTGCCCTCAAATTATTATCCTTCTACTGTTGGAAACAGTTTCTCTTTCTATCTAACCCCTTCGTGATTTTAAACACCTTCCTCAAATCTCCTCTTATCCTCTCAGCTCTAAGGAGAACAATCCCAGCGTCTCCAGTCTGTCCACATAACTTTAATCCCTCATCACGAGAATAATTCCAGTAAATCTCTTCTCTGCCCTCATCAATGCCTTCACATCCTTCCTAAAATGTGGTGCCCAGAATTGGACACAATGCTCCAGCTGGGACTGAACTAGTGTGTTGTATAGGTTTAGCATCACTTCCTGAATTTTGTTCTCTATGTCTCTATTTATAAACTCTTTTACTAACTGCTTTGTTAACCTGTCCTACCACCCTCAAAGATTTGTGTACAAACACACTCCAGTTCTCTCTGTTCTTGTACCCCCTTATGGTGACCTCCAACTTGGTCACCATTTTTCTGCCCCATGACTGATTCTGCACACCACCTGGCTCTTCATTCTCACAGAAATACTTCCAGCAGTGCACCCGTTCAGACTCTACCTTTCAAATAGCTTCTGGTTCACTTTCCCTCCACATCTGTCTCCAAACCTGGATATCAGCTTGTTGATGCTCCAAATTGTCTTCACCCTATCTATGTGAACTTTATCCCATCCTGGCCCTCTGATTTTAACTCTGGACTCCATCCTCGTGTCTCCTCTCTATTCCCCATTTATTACTGGGACATATTTATCCTTAGCTTACTATCTACCCAGGCCTAGGTAACTTGAGTTTCTCTGTGTTCAGTCCTGTGAGCCGATTTGGTGCTGTCCTGATCCAAGCCCATTACTTCTATTGCCACATTTTTACTACTTTTCTCTTTACCTCTCTGAGAGCCCTCCCTCCTGCCATCATGCCTCCTTTCATTTCTTCCCGACCCAGGTACTCTGCACCTTCCACTCAATCCGTACCCCACCCCTTTAGCACTCCTTGACTTTATACTCATGTGATCCTGTCCCAGGCTTGACTCCTTCTTAGATAAGCCTACAGCTTCCCTCTGTGCTTCACTTGGCATCCTCTGTAGGGCCTATTGAGGCACTTGTTGCAGCCTCCTTATGAGCAGCAACCCCAAGTGCCCCAAGCTACCCTCTCACTGACCTTCCTGCCCAGCGCATCTGCTAGGGGCTAATCTTTCCTACCTCCTTCTTATCCCATCACTCCTCCTAGCACCGATCCTGTGAATTCTGCCAGCTGATCAGCTATCACTGTCCTTCGTCACACCTCCCTCCAAATGTCTGTTCACTTGTGAACAAGGCTTTTACCATCCATGAGCTTATTGTGGATGATTGCATCCACCTCATGGTCTTGCTGAAAGAAGCACACCTTCCACCTTAATTAAGCACCCCGCCCCCCCCCAACCTCCGGCCTGGCTATACCTTCCAGCACTTGCCACAGCCGGACCATTGGTGGTGCGGCTGTTATCACCAATTCACACCATGGTCCGTCCCTGACTCCTCTGGCACTTTCTCCTTTGATCATCTCACCTTGTTCTACCCCTCTTGCCACTTGTATAAAATCCTCGTCCTCTACTGCCCACCCAAGGACCACACCTAGTTTCTCATTCCTTTCCTCCCTCAGCCCCTGCACCAAGTGACTTCTCATCATCGATGATTTCAACCTCCATTTCATCTCATCATACTTGCTCCTCCGTATTTACTGCCCACCTGTCCTCCCTTATTCTCTCCCTCCATATGAAATCCCCTACCCATATTTAACCTTGCCATCTCATGTGGCCCTGCTACTCTCATTGTGTCAATCAGAAATAAAGCCACCTCTGATCACTTCCTCGTATCATTCTCCACTCCTTCTCCCACCCAAACCTACTTCTTACTGTGTCTGCTCCTGCAAAGAAAAGCTCTCCCCATGTCTGTTACAATGGCACTTTCAAATTCCCAACGATCTAGCCTATGGCCCTCCATTCACCATGACATTTCTGCAGCTACTGATCTGGTCAACTACACCCTCACATCCACCTTTGATGCCCTTGTCCCCACTAAAACCATTACTCTCTATCACTCTGGCTGCTCCCCCAGTACGTCCCTCATCTTTGCTCCCTCATGTCCAAGGGACACAGATTTGAATGTTCCTGGAGGACAACTTATTTAGTCATTCATCGCCAGATTTGGCTGGGCCACATAAAGCACTATAGGGTGCTGCTCTCTTCTGCTAAAACTGTTCACTATTCAAGAATAATTCTGGAATGCAAAGATAACCCCCAGCTTCTTTTATCTACTATAAACTATCTTTTGAAACTTTTCTCCCCTGTCTTCTCCACCCTCACCTCTAACAAGAAGAGTGAGGCGCTCATGAACTTTTTCGTCACTATGATTGAGATCATCCGATCTGCTGCCTCTGCTGCTTCACCCCCCGCCTTCCATAGCCCACCAGGCTGAACCTCCTCTCGGGTTTCCCCCTGCCCTGGCCCTGAACTCACATATTTCTCTGGTTTCTCTCCTATCTCACCTCATGCCCTTTCTGAGCTCATTAGAACATAAGAAATAGGAGCAGGTGTAGGCCACTTGGTCTCTCAAGCCTGCTCCGCCATTCAATAAATCATTGCTGATCTGATTGTGGCCTCAACTCCACTTTCCTGTCTGCTCCCCATAACCCTTGACTCCCTTCGAAATCAAAAGTCTGCCTAGCTCAGTCTTGAATATATTTAATGACCCAGCCTCCACTGCTCTCTGAGGTAGAGAATTCCAAAGATTAATGACCCTCTGAGAGAAAAAATTCTTCCTTATCTCCATCTTAAATGGGAGACCTCTTATCCTGACTATTACTCCCCAAGAGGGAAAACATTCTCTCAGCATCTACCTTGTCAAAGCCCTCAGAATATTATCACCTCTCCTTTTTCTAAACTCCAAGGAGTATAGGCCCAACTTGTTCAACCTTTCCTCATAAGACAAACCCTTCATTCCATGAATAAACCAAGTGAACCTTCATTGAACTGCCTCCAATGCAAGTACATCCTTCCTTAAACGAGACCAAAACTGTAGGCAATACTTTAGGCGTGGCCTCACCAACACCCTGTACTGTTGCAAGACTTCTCTACTTTTATGCTCCATCCCCCAACATTCCATTTGCCTTCCTAATTACTTGCTGACCCTGCACGTTAACTTCTTTGTGATTCATGTACAAGGACACCCTGATCACTCTGTACCGCAGCATTCTGTAGCCTTTCTCCATTTAAATAATATTTTGCTTTTCTATTCATCCTACCAAAGTGAATAACCCCACATTTTCCCATAAATTTTTGCCCTCTCACTTAACCTATCTATATCCCTTTGCAGACTCTGTGTCCTCCTCACAACTTGCTTTCCCACCTATCTTTGTATCGTCAGCAAATTTGGCTACCATACACTCTGTCCCTTCATCCAAGTCATTACTATAGATTGTAAATAGTTGAGGCCCCAGCATTGATCCCTGTGGCACTCCACTAGTTACAGTTTGCCAACCTAAAAATGACCCATTTATCCCGACTGTCAGTTGGCCAATCCTTTATCCATGCTGATATTATCCACAATACCACAATGTAGCACCTTATCTAATGCCTTTTGGAAATCCAAATACACTACAACTACTGGTTCCCCTTAATCCAACCTGCTTGTTGCATCCTCAAAGAACTCTATTTGTCAAACCTGATTTCCCTTTCATACAACCATGTTGTCTCTGCTTGATTGTATTATGATTTTCTAAATGTCCCGCTATTACTTTCTTAATAATGAATTCCAGCATTTTCCCAGTGATAGATGTTCAGCTAACTGGCCTATAGTTTCCTGCTTTCTTTCTCCCTCCTTTCTTGAATAGGAGCATTACATTTGTGGTTTTCCAATCCACTGTGACCTTTCCAGAATCTAGGGAATTTTGGAAGATTACAACCAATGCATCTGTTATCACTGCAGCCACTTCTTTTAAGACTCTAGGATGCCGGCCATCAGGTCCAGGGGACTTGTCAGCCTTTAGTCCCATTCGCTTTCCTAGTACTTTTTCTCCAATGATAGTGATTGTTTGAAGTTCCTCCCTCCATTTTGCCTCTTGATTTTCTACTATTATTGGAATGCTTAGAGTGCCTTTTACCGAGAAGACAGATACATAATATTGGTTCAAAGTCTCTGCCGTTTCCTTGTTTCCCTATACTAATTCCCCAATCTCATCCTCTAAGGGACCAACGTTTATTTTAGCTACTCTCTTCCTTTTTATACACTTGTAGAAGTTCTTATTGTCTGTTTTTCTTTTTCTTGTTAGTTCACTCTCATTCTAATTTCTCCCTCTATATTATATTTTTGTTCATCCTTTGCTGGTTTCTAAAATTTTCCCAATCTTCTGGCCTACCACTAATCTTTGCAGCATTGTACACCTTTTCTTTCAATTTTTTACCATCCTTAACTTCCCTAGTTAGCCAAAAATGGTTCATCCTTCTCGTAGAGCCTTTTGGTGAGACTTATAAAATAGCTCCTTAAATTTCTGCCACTGCTTATCTACCATCTTACCTTTAAACCCATTTTGCCAATTGACTTCAGCCAACACTGTCTTCATATCTTTGTAATTGCCTTTATTTAAGTTTAAGACACTAGTTTCAACCCAAGTTTCTCACCTTCAAACTGAATGTGAAATTCTATCATAACAGAGCTGCCCCACCTCCTTTTCCTTTCAAACCTCTGCTTTCGAAATATCAAGGACCCTTGAATATTCAATTCCCAACCTTGGTCACCTTGCAACCAAGTCTCTGGAATGGCTATCATATCATATCCATTTATTTTCATTTGTGCCATTAATTCATCTATCTTGTTATGAATGCTGCATGCTGTCAGATAAAGAGCCTTTAATTCTGTCTTTTTACCATTTTTCCCTACTCTGACCCTATTTGCTGGTGCACTTTTATATTTGTACACTTTGTCCCTTCCTGTCACACTCTGGTTATCATTAGCCACATCACTACCCTGCACTATTTCCTTGTCCTTTCTGAAACTTGCTAAATTTCCCCTCACCTGAATCCTCCCCACAACTATTTAGTTTAAAGCCCCATCTATAATCCTAGTTATTTTATTCGCTGGGCACTGGTCCCAGCTTAGTTCAAGTGAAGCCCATCGCAATGGAACAGCTCCCTCTTTCCCCAGTGATAGTGTCAGTGTCCCATGAATTGAACCCAATTTCTCCCACACCAATCTTGGAGCCACACATTCAACTCACTGATCTTATCTACCCTATGCCAATTTGCTCATGACTCAGGTAGTAATCCAGAGATTATTACCTTTGTGGTTCTGCTTTTTAATTTAGACACCAGCAGCTCATACTCCCATAGCAGAACCTCTCTCTTAGTCCTACTTCTGTCCACGAGACCCACCCCAGGTCTCTTGACTCTATTCCCATTAAACTGACCACTTAACATCCCTTTCAGACTCCCATGTTAGCAGCTATTGTTAATGGTTCCCTCTCCTCCAGTAGTGTCTCCCTCTTCTTCAAATCTGCCATCATCAAACTGTCCTCAAAAAACCCACCCTTGATCCCACTGTCCTTGCAAACTACTGCCCCATCTTCAACATCCCTTCCCTCTCCAAATTCCTGAACATGTTGTTGCCACCCAAATTCATACTCATCTTTCCTCCAACTCCATGTTCAAACCCCTCCAATCAGGTTTCCGCCTCTGCTAGAGCACAAATAACATTCGATGTAACTGTGACTGTAGTAAACTATCCCTCCTCATCCATTTTTACCTGTCTGCAGCCTTTGATACATTTGACTACACCATCCTCTAACAACGCATCTCTTCCGTTGTTCAGCTGGGTAGGACTGCACTTGACTGGTCCATTCTTATCTAACTAATTGTACCCAGGGAATCACCGACAATGGCATCTCTTCTGCTCCTGCACTATTTCCTCTGGGGTTCCTCAAGGATCTATCCTTGGTCCCCTTCTATTTCTTATCTCTCTGCTGTTTTTCGTTGACATCATCTGAAAACATGCAAGTTTCCACATTTACGCTGACGACACCCAGCTTGACCTCATCACCACCTCTCCCGACCACAGTCTCTGATTTGCCACACTACTTGTCTGACATCCCGTCCTGGATAATCGGAAATTTCCTCCAACTAAATATTGCAAAGACTGAAGTCATTGCCTTCAGTTGCTGCTGTTGTATATTGGTGATAGCATTTAAGATGCCAGGTTGAGCTTTGTCTACAGAATTCTCGGAGTCTGTGTATGTCTAAATTATAACTCATTTATTGTCTTTACACACTATGCACACTCTCCTTAAGCATGTCTTGCTATTACCTCTCATGATGCTTCTTGCTTCTTCCAAGCCTATTACCCATGTGACTAGAACATGATCATCACCACTACAATGGGAGGGGTTATGCTCACTGTTTAAAACATTAACCTTTTCAGACCCTTCTACTACAGCTGCCACAAACTCTGTTACTTAGCCACCAACTCCATCCCTCTTCATGGCAAGTGTCTGAGAGTGAACCAGCCCATTCACGATCTTGGTGTCATATCCAACTCCAAGATGAGCTTCTGACCATATATCCATCCCATCACTAAAACTGTCTATTTCCACCTCCATAACATTGCCCAACTTTGCCCCTGCCTCAGCTCATCTGCTGCTGCAACCTTCATCCATGCTTTGTTATCTTTAGACTTGGCAATTACAATGCTGTCTAGGCTGGCCTCCTGTTTTCCACCCTCCATAGGCTTGAGGTCATCCAAAACTATATTGCCTGTATCCTAACTCGCACCAAGTCATGTTCTCCCATCACCCCTATGATCAATGATCGACATTGGCTCCCTGTCCAGAAATACCTCAATCTTAAAATTCCCATCCTTATGTTCAAATCCCTCCATGGCCTCATCCCTTCCCATCTCTGTATCCTCTGCAGTCCTACAACTCTACAAGATCTCTGCACTCCTCGAATATTGGCCTCTTGTGCATCCCCAATTTTAATCGCTCCACCATTGACATCTGTGCCTTCAGCTGCTCAGGCCATAAGGCCTGGAACTTCCTCTCTAAACCTTTCTGCCTCCCTTCCCCTCTCTCTTCATTTAAGAAACCCCTTAAAACCTTCATCTTTAACCAAGCTTTTGGTCACCTGTCCTAATATCATCTTATGTGGCTTGGTGTTTGATAATGTTCCTGTGAAGCGCCTTGAGACGTTTTACATTGTTAAAAGGGGAGATAGAAATGCAAGTTGTTGTTGTTGTCCCAGGTGGAATAGTCACAAGAAGTTTTCCTTAACATAAATTATACATACATACATATTAACAGCTAATTCTGCAATAGTTGCAAGAAGAATGACGTCAGGCCTGGAGTATAGTAGACATGACTTCACTAACCATTTGTGGAAAGAGATGAGAAAAGGTCATAACTGATATCCATTGTTTCTCATATGGAGAGAACAATGAATAAAAAAACAGATGGTATTCCACAAATTTAATGAAAGGGATTAAAGATCTGGTCTTGCTGAGGTTAGCATAACTAGGGGTCATCGTTTCAGAATAAGGGGGTTGCCCATTTAAGGAGAGGGTCGTGAATCTTTGGAATTCTCTACCCCAGAGAGCTGTGGAGGCTGGATCACTGGATACATTCAAGGCTGATATGGAGACATTTTTGAAAATAGGGAAGTCAAGGGCTATGGGAAGCAGACAGGAAAATGGAGTTGAGGCCAAGATCAGATCAGCCATGATCTTATTGAATGGCAGAGCAGGCTCAAGGAGCCGTAGGGCCTACTCCTGCTCCAATATGCACCGCCTGAGTGTGTGTTGGAAGTAGATTCAATCGTGGCTTTCAAGAGGGAATTGGATAATTACCTGAAGAGAAAAAATTTGCAGGGCTATGGGGAAAAGACGGGAAGTGGAACTAGATGGGTTGCTCTTGCAGAGAGTCGGCATGGACACGACGGGCCTAATGGCCTCCTTCAGTGCTGTAGCCATTCTATGATTTCTTATGTTCTTATTTCATATCCTTCTTATCTAAACAACTAAAATGACATGCTTATAATATACTGGTAAGTCCTCTTCATGTGAGTTACAATCGGTACCAATCTCAAGAATTTTGCATGCTAGAGATTGTGTTTTATCACTGATTTGATAAATAATAAGTATTAACCAGACATCTTAGTGTTTCCTAGTCCACAAACTTGGACTAGGGGTACAAGGTAAATGATTGTCTTATAATACTTCAACTTAAGGGCACAGGATATATGACAACATCGTACAAAAACCCAACATAGGAGCATGGCAAAACTGTGTGGAAGACTGCAGGAAGTTGTTGACAGGTTAACTGAGTGGGCGGATAGGTGGCAGATGCAGCTAAATATGAAATAGTTCAATTTGGGAAAGGAACAAGGAAATGCATAGCTTAATTGTTCAGACTCTTAACAGTGAGTTGAATCAGAGAGATGTAATGGTTGCAGATATATAGATCTTTAATGGTGTGTGTTGGGAGAAAAGGCCAGAAAGGTGAGTGAGATTTTTATTTTTATGTAGAGGGATATTGAGTGGAAAGTGCAATTAAAGGCAGACCATTATCAGGTACAGTGAAGACGAAATATAAGTTATAATGATGAAGAATGGCACAAACAATTACTGCTTTTTTGCTGGAGCAAAATTAAGAAGGGATCTAATACAAGTTTTCAAAATGACTAAGTGCTTTGAGGGAGTAAATTGTGAGAGATTGCTTTCACTGGTTGATGAATTGGAAATATGGGGCACTAATTTAGGATTAAGAACAAAGTGGAAAGTTGGAAAAAATATTTTCATACAGTTGTTAGAATATGGCATGCTTTACCACAAGTGGTTACTGGGTTAGAGACTAACATCTAATAAAAGGGAATTATTTGAAAATGATAAATATATATCGATAGAGGGACATGGGATTCGAATAGATGGTGCCAAATGAAGAGCTAGCACTGGCACAGGCATGATGGGCTGCATGACCTCCTACTCTGCTGAAATTTCTTTAATTCTATGAAAGCAGTTGCTTATTTTTTTCAAACAAAACTTCATAACATTTTCATAACATGACAAATAGCAACACAGCAAGTACAGTTGTGGTTTCTGTGTGTAATTTTTCCAAGTATTTTGATCACAAAAATTTCAAGTACTGTAATCTGATTCCTCAAAGCCCACCCACACAGACCAATGCTTAACCTTCCCTTTTTCTCTCATCAATTTAGCAGCAGCTTGTGCCAATTGTGGGCAATCTTGTGCTGTATATCTGAACCAGTGAGCAAATAGGATTAAACCAGCCTGAAATGTGGGCAAATGCACCATGTGGTGTGGCAGTCAGCCATGGACAGTTAATCTAGCTGACTGCAGCGAAGACGGCAGTAGAAAAAGTACAGAAGAAAACAGTGAATGCTGAAAATCTGAAGCTAAACCAGGCTTGTTTGCGGCAGAAATGGGAATGTGGAGGTTAATGTTCCAGATAAAAGACTCTTTGTTCGTCGTTCCTATTACTTTTGCTACAAGTACATTGTGAACAGTGGGTGTGGACACAGTCTGGCTTGAATGTGATTACCCCATAATTAAATAGTCCTATCCGTTGTTTTGGCTAAGATCAGCTTACTCAACACAAATCGGGATTGAACTTGGGCTGTGCTGGTCTGTAGAATGGGTAGTGTCTTGACACACTGACTCATCAGGGCAGCTTTACTATTTATATATTACTTCTCAAAGGAATAAACATGAATAATATACACTAGGTACCAATACTACATCTGATGAAATATCAAGCCCAAAGTGGCCACCTGATGTGCCAAAGCTTACACATCTGATTGTTTAATTGACACAGATCACTGAGGCAAATCAGCTTTTTTTTTTACTTCAAATATTTTGCTTTCCATTTATGTAAATGCATCCTAATCATCATCTCATCTGAAGTCTGATCAATCAGAGCAATGTCTGTTCCCTGGAATATTGAAACTTTGATTCATAAAACCCAACAATCCCACCATCCAAATGGGCCATGCTATTCCCTATGGAAAAGGGAGCAGGAAAAAGTACTGCAACATTTTGTGACTTTCATAAATATGGTATAGAAGAGTTTTTGTTTTGATTTGTGTTATATTACTGAGAGGTTAAATTCAACTGATAAAGGGTTATGATGGCTCTTGTGAAATAGTAAACAGAATAACAAACCAAACTCATTGTATTTTAGGAAAGGAAACCCTTACCTTATCTGGCTTATACCTGACTGCAATACCACACAATGTGGTTAACTCTTAAGTGCCCTCTGAAGCAGCCGAACAAGCCATTCAGTTGCACCAAATTGTAGAACAAGACACACACTACAATGGTTGAAGAAAGCACCCCACCACTACTTTCTCAGGGCAGCTTGGGATGGACAATAAATGCTTGCCTTGCCAACCATGTCCATATTCAAATAATGAATTAAAAACAAAATCAATGACATCTGATTGTTTATTTTTGCACATTGTGTCAGTTTTGAGACAATGTAGTTTATTAATGATTGTTCCTAGTGTTACGACCAGGTGAGAAAGGTGGCTGGGGGTCCGTTACTATCTTCACCTGGCCTTATCGTAACAGGGTTTAATTTTAAACACACTGTTTTTTGAGCTCCCCTTTTTGTGAATCTTTGTTCACAGTTTTCCAATTATAAGACAAATAAATCAATTCACACAAGCTTTCGGAGGTCTAAAGAAGAAAGATGAAGTTTTATTAAAACTTTAACTCTAATATGGTTCACACCTACGGATGTATGACACGCCCAATCTAGCATGCACATGTGATATATACATGCAGATAGGAACAGAAAAGAGGAAAATATAGGAGAGGGGTTTGAGGCAATATCTAGTTATGGAGCTTCGAGCTCACTAGTCCTTTTGTAAGCAGTCTTGCTTTTCATTGGGGTCCAGTAGTCTTCTTAAAACCTTGTTCACATGTGAAACTTTTCTCTGAGTTTCACATATTTTCACAAGATTCAGTTCCGTGGGAAGGAGATGGAAGCAGGCAGGAGAGAGGTCTTCTTGTTTCAGTTCCAAAAGAGATCCTTACTTCATGAACGCACGGCTTTGTCTGAGTTCAAATCCTTTGTTAGAAGTTCAAATTCAAAAAAACTCCAGCCATCTAGTGATGTCACTAAAACTGGTTTGACTTCTTCTGTGTATTGGGGAAGCATCGACTGAGTCCCTTTTGTGCTAGTTACTACACAAAAATCTATTTCCAGTCAGGTGCTTGCAATTTTAAGTTTTAATGTTCATGTGGTGAAATAATGGGTGCCTCAGTCTTGGTAGGTGGGGAAGGGGGGGTGGGGGGGGGGGGGGGTGCCTGTTACTAGGTATTTCATATCATTATAGCATAAAAGGTTTCCATTCAATATGGCCAACAGGTGTGCTTAGCTGAATAATTGTCCTGGTGCTGCAAACCTCCACAACAAGGGACCGTTTTTTTCATTCATGGTGGTAACTGTGATTGGAAGCTCAATGGACTACTCCATGACATCCAGAGCTGAGGGAGGGCTCAGAGGACAATCTTCGTTTTCTTTCCTCCACTCTTAAGTGGTAGTCTGAGATACTGAGAATCACAGAGACACCTCTGTTTCAAATCAGTCAGCAAAAGAAAAAGAAAGAGACAGATATACAGACACAGACGAATTCCTGTCAGAGGCATGAACACTTGCAGGCTGGTAACAGAGGGCATCAAGAACCAGCCAGTCTAGGGCTCAGTTAACTTTCAACTGAGTTATGTCTAAAAAGGCAGAAAGTTGCATTCATATTTTCCATGGCAGGAGAAATGTTAGGAGTTGGAGGCATTTCGCTATGAAAGTTATTCTGTTTATTCATATATTGAGTATAAAATATAATCAACCTCGTCTCACTAGGAGAACGCAGATATCAGCACATGCTTGACAACAATTTCCAGTACATAAAACAAAGAGTGTATGTTTTGATCCTCAGATCACACTAACTGTTTGTTAGTTATTGATCAGTGGATGGGGTTTCATTAGCGGAGTGAATACTGACACTGAATGCAAGAGAAAATATCTGCTGCAGAACCATGAAATTTGTGGCATAAATCATATAAAGCATAAAACACTAGAGTTATTGCTCGTCTGCTGTCTCATACTTCTTTGACCTGGAATAGGTTGCTCACCCTCTTGGTTGCAGTCCCTTGAGATGTGCAGTCCGATATAAATGAGGAAAGAAGGGAATTAATTCTCTGAAAACTATCATTAGACATGATATACTATTATGTTGCTTGTTGAAATTGTTCTTTTCAGAGCAGAGGTACTCATTCGAGGATCTGAGGCCAGACTACAGGCTTAACAAGGCACTGTTGTTGCTCTTGGCAGGATCTGGGGCCAAACATCTTTTTAGAGAGTTTGCAGTTGTCCAATACAGGAGCGGAGGAACAGGAGTAGGGCATTTAGCCCCTTAAGCATGCTGGCTGTTCAGTGAGGTCATAGCTGATGTGTGACGTTTCTCCATATAGCCCTCTTTGCCCCAACTCCCTTAATACCTTTGGTTAACAAAAATTTATCAATCTCAGATTTAAAATTAACAAGTGATCAAGCATCAACAACCATTTGCGGAAGAGATTTCCAAACTTTGCCACCTTTAGCATGCAGAGGTGTTTTATAACTTCACTCCTGACTACACCGACCCACTCAAAATGTCATGTGCACGGATCCAAGTAGTTGTCATACTGGTCTTCATTTTAAAGCTACACCATTAAAGTCTGTATTTTCATGACAAAGGAAATATTGTGGCTCTTCATCAACCAGTACCAGTGCGACAGCTTCACCAGCAGTATAGTGTGCCAAATCCTCCTGTGCTTCCACAGCAACATCAGTAACTCCTTTCCAACCGCTGTACTCCCTTGCTTGTCAGTCTCACTTCCTTCAGTGTCTTCCTGCTTCCTCAGCACACCTGAATTTTTTCAAGCTGATCTTGGACTTGCGCCTGGTATGATGCACCTACACAGTCTAACAATACCCTGCTAAATGGTTCCTCAATCACTGATGTCGGAACTAGTGGTGCCTGTTTTCTGGTAGGTTGCGGTTTCCCCACCATTTGACAGGTATGGCAGGTCCTACAAAATTGTCTCGCATCCTTTGTAAGACCTGGCCAGTAATAATGTTGGGTTATGCATGATTTGGTCTTCCAAATTCCCCGATGTCCTGCAAAAGGAATGTCGGTGTCGTGTGCTGACCTTAATAGTCCCTGGCGATATTTAGGTGGTACCACTATCTGTTCAACAACTGTCCAGTCTTGTTCCGCAATCTCCATTTCCTCCTCAAAACCCCGTTTGCCATATAATAGCCTTCTGGAACTCCTTTGGCCTCAGCTTCTATCAGAGCCATCTGTGCTATTCGGTATATCTCTGGATCAGCTTGCTGTGTTGCAATGATAGAAGATCTGTCAGACATTGCATTTGGATTATTTAAATCCCCAAATAAGGTTTCAGATACTCGGCTATCTGTTTGTGGTGCCACTTTTACGTCCGACAATGGATCCTGTTTAGCCATTGCTCGGGTGACTGCACACGCAGGAAATATTCCTGGAACTTGTTCCTGTAATTGCTCCGTTTCCCTAATTTCACTTGGTTCCTCCGTAATTATAGGAGAAACTGATACTCTTGATCCGGCCAAATCATTTCCTAGGAGATCAATTCCGTCTACTGGAAAGCTGTGGACAACTCCTACACAGTTACGATCCTAGATATAAAGTCACTCTCTTAGGTGTACTTTATATAAAGGTACGGGTATATACTCCCCATCAATTCCATAAACTAAAACATTAGCGTTCAAGGCACTCTCTGGTAGAAACGTTATATCTTTCCCCAGCAAGAGGGTTTGGGTTGCTCCTGTATCCCTGAGTATAATGATTGGTTTTCCTGCCTCACTTACAGGATATGGAGTTACTCTCCCCTTTGACAAAAATTCATTATAACTTTCAGGTATCTTATTCTTAACCTCTGCACTCACTTTAGTTTTTGTACCTGGTTTTACAGCTGCCATTAAAGCTATAGCCTGGTCTGATATACTCTCAGTCATAGTCTTTTCCTCTGCATTAGCTTTGTGTACCCTAACAAGTCCTATGGGTTTACCTTGCAATTTCCAGCATTCTCAATGAAGATGACTTGTTTTGTGGCAATGACAACACTTTGGTTTGCGAACTTCACTTCTATCCTCAGCACCTTCCTTTCTGGCCTGAGGAGGTGATCCTGGGGCATTCTCAGCTGTTCCTTCTTGTCCCCGGCTACTTGCCTTCCCATCACTCTCCCACTTTCTATCCTTCTCGGGTTTATGGGGGTGACGGACAAAAGGTTTTGGCTTATTCATAAGCTCGAAATCATCAGCAATTTCTGTTGCTTGCCAAGCTTTCAAAACTTTCAGGTTACCTACATGAGTTCTCACTCCTGAAGGAATGGAATTTTTAAATTCCTCCAAGAGAATCAACTCTTGAAGGTTCTCATGTGGTTTCCATCTTTAATGCCTGTATCCAACAGTCAAAATTAATTTGCTTCACCCTCTCAAATTCTACATAAGTCTACACAGCGAATCTCCGTTAAGTTCTGAAACTTCTGACGGTAAGCTTCAGGGACTAACTCATTTGCAATGAGAATAGTCTTTTTTGCCATCTCATAATTTGCTGAAGCTTCTTCAAGAAGCATGGCATAAACTTCATGAGCTCGGCCTACCAACCTGCTTTGCATAAGCAGTGTCCAGCTTTCCTTCGGCCATTTCATCTGTTTCTCTATTTTTTCCAAAAGATATGAAAAATGCCTCTATGTCCCTTTCCTTAAACTTAGAAAGAGCTTGTATAAATTTAAACAGCTTTTCGCTGGGTTCTGAGCTGAATTCAGATTCTTCCTGACCCGAATTTTCCCTGGAGTCAACACCACACCTTTGTCTTAGTTCCATCTCTTTTAGCCTAAATTCCCTCTCTTCTCTTTCACTTTCTCTCTGAAATGCTCTCTCTTTTTCCCTTTCCTCTTTTTCCAATTCAAATTTTCTTATTGCTATTTATTTTTCTGTTTCCTATTGAAGCCTAAGTTTTTTCATTTCCAGCTGAATGCTAGCCAATTCCACTGCATCACTCTCTGACTTACTAACTGCTTCTTCCTATAAAAACAAGAAATGCTGGAAACACTCAGCAGGCCTGGCAGCATCTGTGGAGAGAGAAGCAGAGTTAACATTTCAGGTCAGTGACCATTCTTCAGAACTAGCAGATATTAGAAATGTGAAAGGTTTTAAGCAAGTACAGCGGGGGTGGGGCAAGAGATAACAAAGAAGGTAGAGATAGGACAAGGTCACAGAGAATAACCGACCAGAAGGTCATGGAGCAAAGGCAAACAATATGTTAATGGTGTGTTGAAAGACAAAGCATTGGTACAGATAGGGTGTTAATGGCCTGTAAAACTGAACAGCCACAAGCACAAACATGAAAAAAAAGTGGGTAGGCAAACTGAACAAACTAAGAAAAAATAAAATAAAATAAACACAAAAAAATAAAGAAAAAATAACTGAAAATAAAAGTAAAATGGGGGGCCCCATCATGCTCTGAAATTATTGAACTCAAATGTTCAGTCCGGCTGGCTGTAGAGTACCTAAATCGGTAAATAAGATGCTGTTCAAAGAACAAAGAATAATACAGCACAGGAACAGGCCATTCGGCCCTCCAAGCCTGCACCGATCTTGATGCCTGTCGAAACTAAAACCTTCTGCACTTCCAGAGTCCGTATCCCTCTATTCCCATCCTATTCATGTATTTGTCAAGATGCTTCTTAAATGTCGCTATCGTACCTGCTTCCACCACCTTCCCCGGCAGCAAGTTCCAGGCACTCACCACCCTCTGTGTAAAAAACTTGCCTCGCATATCCCCTCTAAACTTTGCCCCTCGCACCTTAAACCTATGTCCCCTAGTAACTGACTCTTCCAACCTGGGAAAAAGCTTCTGACTATCCACTCTGTCCATGCCACTCATAACTTTGTAAACCTCTATCGTGTTGCCCCTCCACCTCCGTCATTCCAGTGAAAACAATCCGAGTTTATCCAACCTCTCCTCAGAGCTAATACCCTCCAGACCAGGCAGCATCCTGGTAAACCTCTTCTGTACCCTCTCCAAAGCCTCCACATCCTTCTGGCAGTGTGGCGACCAGAGTTGCACGCAATATTCCAAGAGTGGCCTAACTAAGGTTCTGTGCAGCTGCAGCATGACTTGCCAATTTTTATACTCTATGCCCCGACCGATGAAGGAAAGCATGCAGTATGCCTTCTTGACTACCTTATCCACCTGTGTTGCCACTTTCAGTGATCTGCGGACCTGTACGCCCAGATCACTCTGCCTGTCAATACCCCTCAGGGTTTTGCCATTTGCTGCACACTTCCCACTTGTATTAGACCTTCCAAAATGCATTACCTCGCATTTGTCCGAATTAAACTCCATCTGCCATTTCTCTGCCCAAGTCTCCAACCGATCTATATCCTGCTGTATCCTCTGACAATCCTCATCACTATCCGCAACTCCACCAATCTTTGTGTCGTCTGAAAACTTACTAATCAGACCAGCTACATTGTCCTCCTGATCATTTATATATACTACAAACAGCAAAGGTCCCAGCAGTGATCCCTGGGCAGCGCAGTGGTTAGCACCACAGCCTCACAGCTCCAAGGACCCGGGTTCAATTCTGGGTACTGCCTGTGCGGAGTTTGCAAGTTCTCCCTGTGACCATGTGGGTTTTCACCGGGTGCTCCGGTTTCCTCTCACCGCCAAAGACTTGCAGGTGATAGGTAAATTGCCCCTAGTGTAGGTCTTTCTTTTGGGCCTCCTTATCTCGAGAGACAATGGATACGCGCCTGGAGGTGGTCAGTGGTTTGTGAAGCAGCGCCTGGAGTGGCTATGAAGGCCAATTCTGGAGTGACAGGCTCTTCCACAGGTGCTGCAGAGAAATTTGTTTGTTGGGGCTGTTGCACAGTTGGCTCTCCCCTTGCGCCTCTGTCTTTTTTCCTGCCAACTACTAAGTCTCTTCGACTCGCCACAATTTAGCCCTGTCTTTATGGCTGCCCGCCAGCTCTGGCGAATGCTGGCAACTGACTCCCACGACTTGTGATCAATGTCACACGATTTCATGTCGCGTTTGCAGACGTCTTTATAATGGAGACATGGACGGCCGGTGGGTCTGATACCAGTGGCGAGCTCGCTGTACAATGTGTCTTTGGGGATCCTGCCATCTTCCATGCGGCTCACATGGCCAAGCCATCTCAAGCGCCGCTGACTCAGTAGTGTGTATAAGCTGGGGGTGTTGGCCGCTTCAAGGACTTCTGTGTTGGAGATATAGTCCTGCCACCTGATGCCAAGTATTCTCCGAAGGTAGGTGGTAGGGAATATGGGATTACTGAAGAGTTAGTATAAATGGGTGGTTCTTGGTCGGCACAGACTTGGTGGATCGAAGGGCCTGTTTCAGTGCTGTATCTCTAAATAAATAAATAAACACCACTAGTCACAGCCCTCCATTCAGAAAATCACCCTTCCACTGCTACCCTCTGTCTTCTATGACCGAGCCAGTTCTGTATCCATCTTTCCAGCTCACCTCTGATCCCGTGTGATTTCACCTTTTGTACCAGTCTGCCATGAGGGACCTTGTCAAACGCTTTACTGAAGTCCATATAGATAACATCCACTGCCCTTCCTTCAGCAATCATCTTCGTCACTTTCTCAAAAAACTCGATCAAGTTAGTGAGACACGACCTCCCCTTCACAAAACCATGCTGCCTCTCGCTAATAAGTTCATTTGTTTCCAAATGGGAGTAAATCCTGTCCCGAAGAATCCTCTCCAATAATTTCCCTACCACTGACGTAAGGCTCACCGGCCTATAATTTCCTGGATTATCCTTGCTACCCTTAAACAAAGGAACAGCATTGGCTATTCTCCAGTCCTCTGGGACCTCACCTGTAGCCAATGAGGATACAAAGATTTCTGTCAAGGCCCCAGCAATTTCCTCCCTTGCCTCCCTCAGTATTCTGGGGTAGATCCCATCAGGCCCTGGGGACTTATCTACCTTAATGTTTTTCAAGACGCCCAACACCTCCTCCTTTTTGATATCCACATGACCCAGACTATCTACACACCCTTCCCTAGACACATCATCCACCAAGTCCTTCTCTTTGGTGAATACTGATGCAAAATACTCATTTAGTACCTTGCCCATTTCCTCTGGCTCCACACGTCGATTCCCTCCTCTGTCCTTGAGTGGGCCAACCCTTTCCCTGGCTACCCTCTTGCTCTTTATATACGTATAAAAAGCCTTGGGATTCTCCTTAATCCTGTTTGCCAATGACCTTTCACGACCCCTTTTAGCCCTCCTGACTCCTTGCTTAAGTTCCTTCCTACTTTCTTTATATTCCTCAAGGGCTTCGTCTGTTCCCAGCCTACTAGCCCTTACGAATGCTTCCTTTTTCTTTTTGACTAGGCTCACAATATCCCTCGTTATCCAAAGTGCCCGAAACTAGCCAAACTTATCCTTCTTCCTCACAGGAACATGCCGGTCCTGGATTCTAATCAACTGACGTTTGTAAGACTCCCACATGTCAGATGTTGATTTACCCTCAAACAGCCGCCCCCAATCTAAATTCTTCAGTTCCTGCCTAATATTGTTATAATTAGCCTTCCCCCAATTTGGCACCTTCACCCGAGGACTATTCTTATCCTTATCCACAAGTACCTTAACTCTTACGGAATTATGGTCACTGTTCCCGAAATGCCCCCCTACTGAAACTTCTACCACCTGGCTGGGCTCATTCCCCAATACCAGGTCCAGTACGGCCCCTTCCCTAGTTCGACTATCTACATATTGTTTCAAGAATCCCTCCTGGATGCTCCTTACAAATTCTGCCCCATCCAAGCCCCGAGCACTAAGTGAGTCCCAGTCAATATAGGGGAAGTTAAAATCACCCACAACTACAACCCTGTTGCTTTTACATCTTTCCAAAATCTGTCTACATATCTGCTCCTCTATCTCCCGCTGGCTGTTGGGAGGCCTGTAGTAAACCCCTAACATCGTGACTGCACCCTTCCTATTCCTGAGCTCTACCCATATTGCCTCGTTGCATGACCCCACCGCAGTACAGCTGCGATATTCTCCTTAAGCAGTAATGCAACTCCCCCACCCTTTTTACGTCCCCCTCTATCCCGCCTGAAGCGTCTAAATCCCGGAACGTTTAGCTGCCAATCCTGTCCTTCCCTCAACCAAGTCTCTGTAAAAGCAACAACATCATAGTTCCAAGTATTAATCCAAGCTCTAAGTTCATCTGCCTTACCTTTTATACTTCTCGCATTGAAACAAATGCACTTCAGACCACCAGTCCCGCTGTGCTCAGCAACATCTCCCTGCCTGCTCTTCCTCTTAGTCTTACTGGCCTTATTTACTAGTTCCCCCTCATTTATTTCACTTGTTGTCCTACTGCTCTGGTTCCCACCCCCCTGCCACACTAGTTTCAACCCTCCCAAGTGACACTAGCAAACCTCGCAGCCAGGATATTTGTGCCCCTCCAGTTTAGATGCAACCCGTCCTTCTTATACAGGTCCTACCTGTCCCGGAAGAGATCCCAATGATCCAGATATCTGAAACCCTCCCTTCTACACCAGCTGTTCAGCCACGTGTTTAGCTGCACTATCTTCCTATTTCTAGCCTCACTGGCACGTGGCACAGGGAGTAATCCCGAGATTACAACCCTAGAGATCCTGTTTTTTTAAACTTTCTACCAACTCCCTGAACTCCCCCTGCAGCACCTCGTCACTCTTCCTGCCTATGTCGTTAGTACCAATGTGTACCACAACCTCTGGCTGTTCACCCTCCACCTTCAGAATGCCCCCTGCCCGTTCAGAGACATCCTTGACCCTGGCACCAGGGAGGCAACATACCATCCTGGAGTCTCTTTCACATCCACAGAAGTGCCTATCTGTGCCCCTGACTATAGAGTCCCCTATAACCATTGCTCTACTGCGCTTTGTCCCTCCCTGCTGAACAACAGAGCGAGCCATGGTGCCACTGCTCTGGCTGCTGCTGTTGTTTTCCCGATAGGCCATCCTCCACCCCCCCCAAACAGTATCCAAGACGGTATACTTGTTAGAGAGGGGGATAGCCACAGGGGATTCCTGCACTAACTGCCTGCCCCTTCTAGCGGTCACCCATCTATCTGCCTGCACCTTGGGTGTAACCACATCTCTAAAACTCCTGTCTATGATGCTTTCCGCCACCTGCATGCTCCTAAGCGCATCCAACTGCTGCTCCAACCGATCCATGCGGTCTGTGAGGAGCTGCAATTGGGTACAGTTCCTGCAGATGTAGTTGTCCGGAACGCTGGAAGCGTCACGGACCTCCCACATCTCACAGGTGAAGCACTTTACCCCTCTAACTGACATTTCTAGCACTAATGAATAAATTAATTTGAAATAAATACTTATTAAATCCTTACTAAATTAAGTTACAATTAACTATATAGTCCCTAGCGCTAAATTTCTACTATAAATATTAAATGCTAAATACAGTAATCTCCTCCCTCCGGTTTAGTTGCTCCTCTACTTATTAATTAATTCGGTAATTCGGGTTTTAATCATTGTTTTATTTTCAAATTCAGTGCAGATTCCCTACCAGCCAATCAGGTCACAGCTTTCCTGTGACGTCACGTTTTCAGTTTTTTAAAAGTTTTTTTTTTAGTTTTTTTCCACCTGAGGTAACTTACCGGTTCGGAACTCCGCCCTCCGAGTCTTCTCCCTGGATGTAGGCCGCGAATCCCCGAGGTAAGGTTTTTATACTTACCGGTCTGGAACTCCGCCCTCCGAGTCTTCTCCCTGGATGTTCCTCAAGCTTGCATTGATGTTCACTGGAACACTGCAGCAATCCCAGGACAGAGATGTGAGCATGAGAGCAGGGGGTAGTGTTGAAATGGCAAGCAACCGGGTCATGCTTTCGGAATGAGCGAGATGTTCTGCAAAGCGGTCACCCAATTTGTGTTTGGTCTTCCCAGTGTAGCGGACACCACATGTGAGCAGCGAATACAGTATACTACACTGAAAGAAGTACAAATAAATCGCTGCTTCACCTGAAAGGAGTGTTTGGGGCCTTGGATAGTGAGGAGAGAGGAGATAAATGGGCAGGTATTACACCTCCTGCAATTGCAGGGGAAGGTGCCTTGGGAAGGTGACGAGATGGTGGGAGTAATGGAGGAGTGGACCAGGGTGTCGTGGAGGGAACGATCCCTTCGGAATGCTGAAAGAGGAAGGGAGGGAAAGATGCGTTTGGTAGTGGCGTCACGCTGGAGGTGGCGAAAATGGCGGCGGATGATCCTTTGGATATGGAGGCTGATGGGGTGGAAAGTGAGGACAAGGGGAACCCTGTCGCGGTTCTGGGAGGGAGGGGAAGGGTTGAGGGTAAAGGTGCGTGAAATGGGCCGGTCATGGTTGAGGGCCCTGTCAACCACAGTGGGGGGGAATCCTCGGTTGACAAAAACGGAAGACATATCAAAAGCACCGTCATGGAAGGGAGCATCATCAGAGCTGATGCGTCGGAGACGGAGAAACTGGGAGAATGGAATGGAGTCCTTCAGGAGGCAGGATGTGAAGAAGTGTAGTCGAGGTAGCTGTGGGAGTCGGTGGGCTTATAATGGATATTAGTAGACAACCTATCCCCAGAAATGGAGACAGTGAAGTCGAGGAAGGGAAGGGAAGTGTCGGAGATGGACCATGTAAAGGTGAGACAAGGGTGGAAATTAGAAGCAAAGTTGTTAAAGATTTCCAGTTCAGGGCTGGAGCAGGAAACGGCACCGATACAGTCATCAATGTACCAGAAAAAGAGTCGGGGGTGGGGGCCTGAGTAGGACTGGAACAAGGAATGCTCGACATATCCCAGTTTGCCTACCCACTGTTTTTTTTCATGTTTGTGCTTGTGGCTGTTCAGTTTTCAGTCCATTAACACCCCATCTGTACTAATGCTTTGTCTTTCAACACACCATTAACATTACGTTTGCCTTTGCTCCATGACCTTCTGTTCGGTTATTCTCTGTGACCTTGTCCTATCTACACCTTCTCCTTTGTTATCTCTTGCCCCACCCCCGCTTTACTTGCTTAAAACCTTTCACATTTCTAATATCTGCTAGTACTGAAGAATGATCACTGACCTGAAACGTTAACTCTGCTTCTCTCTCCACAGGTGCTGCCAGACCTGCGGAGTATTTCCAGCATTTCTTGTTTTTATTTCAGATTTCCTGCATCTGCAGTAGTTTGCTTTTATTATCTGCTTCTTCCTCTTCCTTTAATTCCAGATGTTGGGCTATTAGGTCAATTATCACTACTTTTTTGGCACCTGATTTCAATTCTAACCCCAATTTTGCCACCAATTCTTTTAGTTTATTCTTAGTTAAAGTTATCAAGTCACTGAGGGAAACATTCTCCTAACCCAGAAACTCTACTGCAACTACTAATGCCATTACAGTACAATAGACTGTACCTTATTATACAAGAAACCTGGTTCCTTTTATTTTTGTAATTGGGATTTGGATCCCAACAATCAAGTTTCCAATTAATATGATCCCAGACGCGAGAACAATTAATATGATCCTGGAACGAGCGGCCCAATTAAATATGTTATGACCGCGGCGGGAACAACGCACAGTCAATTCAATCTCGTCACTCCACAGGTCGCATAGTATTATTAAGCTTTCACATCCAATCGGAAAACAGCCAAATTAAACACTCTAGTAATCCCAGAACGAAACAGACCAAACCAGGTATCTTTAGACAACTAATTAACTATTTATTAAAAAAAACTAAATCTTAAACACTATTAAGATAAACCTATGTCTAAAAACCTTATAACTTATTTTAACCTACCTCCCGCATTCACATACATACACTCAAAAAGTAACAGTTAACTGGTTTCAAAAGTGAATTTTAAAAAAAATTAGTTGTCGCTTAAGAATAAATAAAATAAATAAGTTGTAGGTTACGTTCCTGATGGATGAGGTCTTCTCATGTGAAAATAGTCAAAGGTCACTCGAAGTCTTCACATGGATTTGATAAAAATTGTCCTTCCGTAGATAGGCATTCAACACTTCGGCTGCAGCAAGCATTAAACAGTTCTTTGAACGATGAGCACAGTAATACAAATGGTTTCTTGAAAAAGAAGGCTTTTCTTCTTTACTTAGGGAATTAACTTGGCTTGTAACTCCTTGTGGAATTTTTGCTGAGAGAATAAACAACTCCTTTTCCCTTCAGTACGCCTCACTGGAAAGTCTCTCCAAACTAACTGGTTTCAGCCAGTTTCTGCTGGTTCCACACACAGCCAAATGGAAACATTACCATGTGACCTCTCTCTCTCTCTCTCCTGCTGTTGCCCAGGGTAACAAAAATGCAGTTGTGGCACACAGTGTCTCCAGAACCTTCTCTCCCTTAAAGGTGCACTGTTTTAACAGAGTCTTAAAGGCACACACACTGTTTTTAATTCGAGGAGAAAAATAATTACAGGTTCATGACACTTTGAAAGGAGGCACCTCTGTGTTTTCCTCTATTTAATTACATTAATTAATTTAATTAAAAAAGGTAGTGTCAGCCATGGCTCAGTTGATAGCACTCCTACTGCAGAGTCAGAAGTTGTGGATTCAAATCCCATTCTAGGATTTGAGTGTAAAAATCAAAGCTGATACTCCAGTGAGGGAGTGCTGCATTGTTGGAGGTGCCATCTTTCAGATGAGACTTTAAACTGAGGCTCTATCTGCCCTCTCTGGTGGATGTAAAAGATTCCATGGTACTATTAGAAAGACGAGCATTTATATAGTGTTTTCATGACCACTGGATGTCCCAAAGTGCTTTACAGCCAATCAATGAAATGCACCATCAGATAATCTGTTTTTGTGATGTTGAGTGAGGGATAAATATTGGTCAGGACAACAGAGGTAACACCTTGGCTCTTCTTTGAAATAGGCAATCACAATCGCCAGTAAGCGAGAATCTAACAATCCCCTCCTTGACATTCAATGGCATTACCATCGTTGAATCCCCCACTATCAACACCCTGGGGGTTACCAGAAACTGAACTCGAGCAACAACATAAATACTCTGGCTGCAAGTTCAGGTCAGAGGCTGGGGATTCTGTGGCAAGTAACCCATCTCCTGACTCCCCGATGCCTTTCCACCATCTACAAGGCACAGTCAGGAGTGTGACGGAATCCTCTCCACTTGCAGGAATGAATGCGGCTCCAACACTCAGGAAGCTCAAGACCATCCAGGACAAAACAACCCGCTTGATCGGCATTCCATCCACCATCTTAAATAATCACTCCCTATGCCACCGATGCACAGTATGTACTATATCCAAAATGCACTGCAGCAACACAACACACCTCCTTCGACAGCACCTTCCAAACCTGTGACCTCCTCTACCTAGAAGGACAAGGGCAGCAGATGCATGAGTACACCACCACCTGCAAGTTCCCCTCCAAACCACACACCAGCCTGACTTGGAACTATATTGCCGTTCCTTCACTGTCGCTGGATCAAAATCCTGGAACTCCCACCCTAACAGCACTGTGGGTGTACTTCCATTAGATGGTTCAAGAAGGCAGCTCACCACCACCACCTTCTCAAGGGCAATTAGGGATGGGCAACAAATGCTACTCCAGCCAGTGATGCCCACATCTAATTAAACAAATTAAAACGTGCTTTGGGATGTCCTGTGGCCGTGAAAGGCGCTGTATAAATGCAGGTCTTTTTGTTAATGTTTTTTCACTCAGTTCCCAGCAGCACACAAGCAGCTATAGAAAGTCTCCTGTCTGTTTCTTCCTCAGGTTTGCACTGTGAACAGGCGGCGCGGCAGCCACCCTGACCACTCGCCGAGGACCCCGAACTGGTAACCATGGTGCGCAAGCTGAAGTACCACGAGCAGAAACTGCTGAAGAAAGTTGATTTTATCTCTTGGGAGGTGGACAATAACCTGAGCGAGGTGAAGGTGCTGCGCAGGTTCCGCATCCAGCGGAGAGAGGATTACACCAAGTGAGTATGGCCTTTGGTAACACGGCCGCGCTTCGCAAGGAGCGGACCAGCGCGGGGGGAAGAGACTGCGGGCGCCGCCATGTTGGTGAGGCCTTAGCAACGGTCTCCACCTGCCTGGAGCGAGACTCTCCTAACAACGGCTACCACGCCGTTGCGGTCGTAGCAGAGGTTATACTTTCGATATATTGTACTTGAGCCCGTTCTGAGGAGCCGGAGACTGGTCGGGGTTGGTTGGACTCCGTGCAGTGTGGTATTTGTAGTTTACTGGCCAAGGATCCCTAACACCCCCCTCCCCCAACGCACCGCAATCCCTTGTCTTCGCACCCCTCACCCCCCCCCCCCATCCCGTCTTCGCACCCCTCACCCCCCCCCCCCCATCCCGTCTTCGCACCCCTCACCCCCCCCCCATCCCGTCTTCGCACCCCTCACCCCCCCCGCCATCCCGTCTTCGCACCCCTCACCTTTCCCCCATCCCGTCTTCGCACCCCTCACCTTTCCCCCATCCCGTCTTCGCACCCCTCACCTTTCCCCCATCCCGTCTTCGCACCCCTCACCTTTCCCCCATCCCGTCTTCGCACCCCTCACCTTTCCCCCATCCCGTCTTCGCACCCCTCACCTTTCCCCCATCCCGTCTTCGCACCCCTCACCTTTCCCCCATCCCGTCTTCGCACCCCTCACCTTTCTCCCATCCCGTCTTCGCACCCCTCACCTTTCCCCCATCCCGTCTTCGCACCCCTCACCCCCCCCCCCCCATCCCGTCTTCGCACCCCTCACCCCCCCCCATCCCGTCTTCGCACCCCTCACCCCCCCCCCATCCCGTCTTCGCACCCCTCACCCCCCCCCATCCCGTCTTCGCACCCCTCACCCCCCCCCCCCATCCCGTCTTCGCACCCCTCACCCCCCCCCCATCCCGTCTTCGCACCCCTCACCCCCCCCCATCCCGTCTTCGCACCCCTCACCCCCCCCCCATCCCGTCTTCGCACCCCTCACCCCCCCCCATCCCGTCTTCGCACCCCTCACCCCCCCCCATCCCGTCTTCGCACCCCTCACCCCCCCCCATCCCGTCTTCGCACCCCTCACCCCCCCCATCCCGTCTTCGCACCCCTCACCCCCCCCCCCCATCCCGTCTTCGCACCCCTCACCCCCCCCCCATCCCGTCTTCGCACCCCTCACCCCCCCCCATCCCGTCTTCGCACCCCTCACCCCCCCCCCCATCCCGTCTTCGCACCCCTCACCCCCCCCCCATCCCGTCTTCGCACCCCTCACCCCCCCCCCATCCCGTCTTCGCACCCCTCACCCCCCCCCATCCCGTCTTCGCACCCCTCACCCCCCCCCCATCCCGTCTTCGCACCCCTCACCCCCCCCCCATCCCGTCTTCGCACCCCTCACCCCCCCCCCATCCCGTCTTCGCACCCCTCACCCCCCCCCCCATCCCGTCTTCGCACCCCTCACCCCCCCCCATCCCGTCTTCGCACCCCTCACCCCCCCCCATCCCGTCTTCGCACCCCTCACCCCCCCCCATCCCGTCTTCGCACCCCTCACCCCCCCCCCCCCATCCCGTCTTCGCACCCCTCACCCCCCCCCCCCCCATCCCGTCTTCGCACCCCTCACCCCCCCCCCCCCATCCCGTCTTCGCACCCCTCACCCCCCCCCCCCCCATCCCGTCTTCGCACCCCTCACCCCCCCCCCCCCCATCCCGTCTTCGCACCCCTCACCCCCCCCCCCCATCCCGTCTTCGCACCCCTCACCCCCCCCCCACCCCCCCATCCCGTCTTCGCACCCCTCACCCCCCCCCCCCCCACCCCCCCATCCCGTCTTAGCACCTCTCATCACCCCTCACCACCCCTCATCAAGGAAGTCAATGGGACTCGGCGGGGAAAACTCTCCGCTGGTTGGAACACAAAGTAACATGGTTGTGATGTTGGAAGTCATTCATCTTAGCTGATTGACGTCACTGCAGCTGTTCATCACGCAGAATCCAAGGCCCAGCCACCTTTAGCTGTTGCATTAATGACCGTCCCTATGTTCTAAGGTCAGCAGTAGGCATGTTTGCAGTGTTCTGTTCCATTTGCAACCCCTCAGATAATGAAGCAGTCTGTGCGTACATGAAGCAAGACCTGGACAACCTTCTGGCTTGGGCTGATAAGTGGCAAGTAACATTTGTGCCACACAAGTGCCAGCTGATAACCACCTGCAACAAGAGAGAGTCTAACCACATCCGCTTGACAAACATTACCATCACTGAATCATCAATATCGTGGGGGTCATCGTTAACCAGAAATTTAACTGGATTAGCCACATAAATACACTAGCTACAAGAGCAGGTCAGAGGCTGGGAATTCTGTGGTGGGTAACTAGCCTCCTGACTCCCCAAAGCCTTTCCACCATCCGCAAGGCATGTCAAGAGTGTGATGGAATCCTCTCCACTTGCCTAGATGAGTGCAGCTTCAATAACACTTAAGAAGCTTGACACCATCCAGGGCAAAGCAGCCCACTTGATCGGCACCCCATCCACCATCTTAAAAATGAACTCCCTCTATCACTGGAGCACAGTGTGACATTTACAAGATGGCTTGGCGAGTCGCTGCAGTGCTTCAGCAGCAGCAGCTTTGAAACCTGTGAGCTTTACCACGTAGAAGGACAAAGGCTGCAGGCGCACAGGAACACCACCTGCAAGTTTCCCACCAAGCCACACACCATCCTGACTTTGGAATATATTGTTGTTCTTTGTCACTGGGTCAAATTCCTGGAGCTTCCTCCGTAATAGTGCTGAGGGAGTACCAACACCACACGGACGACAGTGGTTCACCACCACCTGCTGAAGGGCAATTGGGGTTGAAAATAATAAGTGCTGGTTTTTGCCAGTGACACCTACATCCCATGAACGAAAAAAGAAATTGCTTGCAGCAGTGCTTAGGAGATTAATTTTTCATTCCTGGAAATGCAGGACAATCTGAGAGGGTAGGCAACATAAGGAGGGAACCAACATTTATACCAATTACAGAGTGGGAGTTATCGTGCTGTTCTCATTACAAAACAGGTGACATAAGAGCATAGTGACACACTGTAGTTGTATAGCAATGAAGAACTTGCATTTATTTAGTGCTGATGGCATCCCAAAACATATCACAGCCAATGGTTACTGTCTGAAATGCCTCTATTAATATAGGAAATTATATAGCAAGGAATTTGTGCACAGCCATCTCTCCAAACGGCAATCTGTTTTTGGTGGTGTTGGTTGAGGGATAAACGTTTGCCAGGACACCATAATGGTGGCAGGAGCTCTTTTACATCACCAGGGAAGGTGACTGGAACCTTAATTTAACATTTCGTCTGAAAGACGCCTTTGAAAATATTATTGAAATGTCAAGTGCTCAAGTCTTTGGAGTGGAGCTTGAACCCATGACATTCTGGCTTAGAGATGCAGAAAGTGGTTGGGTGAAATAAAATAGGACAGGTCCATGTGTAACAGAAATGTGAGGGGGAGAAAAGCTGCATATAAATTGAAGCATAATGTGGAACTGCCAATTATGAGGAGAGAAGAAGTATGTGAGGAGCAAAGTTTGAGTGGTAGGCTTATTGTTAATTCCTTTGTGGAGTCAGTGACAAGGGATCATCAGTTTAAATTTGTCATTAAACATGGAGAGGGCTTCTGAGTAATTTCTTTGTCGACTTGTTGGAGAATGGAATGCTTTGGCATGGAGGCAGAGACCATTGAACCTTCTGAAAGAAAATTGGATAAATATTTGGATTGTGGAAGATATAGGATTATGGGCAGTGAATGTGACTATGAGATTAGTTTTGGATTGTTGCAGGAAAAGCCAGCACAGACATAAAATGACCTCCTGCACTATGCATTTCTGTGCTTCAAAAGACTTCCAGTAGCATTTAGGTTTGTTGTGCAATTGGACAGACAAATATCTGAACAAATTAAACACTGGATTTGGCACATAAGGGGAGTTAGAACGACCTAGATGTAACAGTACTTGGCTTTCAATATTGAAACATCGCCAGTTGTTCGGCATTTGTATCGTGAAGAAGACAGGATGAACAAACATTTAGATAGTACCAGAAAAAGTGGAGGGAGGAAGAAAAATAAGCTACTAACAGATGCTGCAATTAGAAAAGGGGAATTTAACAAAAGCAGGAGTTTGCTGTTCGTTTGATGTGATATTTGCAGACAGAAAATATCACAGTAAAGCCACAATCGAACTTGCAAAATAAGTTATGCTGAGGCTTTACAATGCAGTAGTGAAATTTTGCTTTGGTCACTGCAGCAAATGATCCATCTTGATTAGGAAGGGTGCAGCTAATAACGAGACCGATCTCCAGTGTAACTGGGTTAAGTGATGCAGAAAGGTAGGATAATTTTGAGCTTTGTAGCTTAGCAAGATAATTCAGGGAGATCTCATGAAAGTATATCAAATACTAAATGATAAAGAAGTACATAGGATAAGAGGACATTGCTTAACTGGATAATCTCATTTACTGTTGTGGGAGCATGTGTGCAAATTGGCTGTAATGTATGTTTCTATAGCAATAGTAACAGCCTTTCAAAATGGATAATTGGCTGTAAAGTGCTTTGGGATATCCTGAGGGTATGAAAGGCACTATATAAATTTAAGTTTGTTCTTCAAAATATTGCAGTCATGTTGATAATGTCTTGAAAATCAATGTAACAGGTATAGTTTTACTTAACGTGCACGGAGTATAAACGTTCTGCTGATCATCTGCTAGGTAACTGCATTGTACGGTGTCGTACAAAATCACAGAAATGAGGAAGGAGCCCTGGATTAATGTCTAATCTGTGATGAAACACAAGAGCACAAGGCTGGAAAAGACCATAGATCCATTTGGTTGACCTTCCTGCTGTCCAAGCAGTTTTTTTTCTTATTCATTCATGAGATGTGGGCATTGTTGGCTCGGCCAGTATTTATTGCCCATCCCTAATTGCCCTTGAGAAGGTGGTGGTGAGCTGCCTTCTTGAACCGCTGCAGTCCATGTGGGAAAGGTACACCCTTTCAGTACACCGTGCTGTTAGGAAGGGAGTTCCAGGATTTTGACCCAGTGACAGTGAAGGAATGGCGGCATAGTTACAAGTTAGTATGTTGTGTGGCTTGGAGGGGAACTTCCAGGTGGTGGTGTTCCCATGCATTTGCTGCCCTTGTCCTTCCAGATGGTAGAGGTCGCGGGTTTGAAAGGTGCTGTCGAAGGTGCCTTGGCGTGTTGCTGTAATGCATCTTGTAGATGGTACACACTGCTGCCACTGTGCTTTGGTGGTGGAGAGAGTGATTGGCATCCTATCCTATCCTGTCCTGGATGGTATTGAGCTTCTTGAGTGGTGTTGGAGCTGCACCCATCCAGGCAAGTGGACAGTATTCCATCACACTCCTGACTTGTGCCTGGTAGATGGTGGACAGGCATTGTGGAGACAGGAGGTGAGTTACTCGCTGCAGGATTCCTAGCCTCTGACCTGCTCTTGTAGCCACGGTATTTATCTGGCTATTCCAGTTCAGTTTTTGGTCAATGGTACCCCGCCCCCCCCCCCCCCAGGATGTTGATAGAGGTGGATTCAGTGCTTGTAATGCCATTGAATGTCAAGGGGAGATGGTTTGATTCTCTCTTGTTTGAGATGGTCGTTGCCTGGCACTTGTGTAGCGCGGATGTTACTTACCACCCCAAGTCTGGATATTTTCCAGGTCTTGCTGCATTTCTACGCTGACTGCTTCAGTGTCTGAGGAACATTGTGCAATTATTAGCGAACATCCCCATTTCTGACCTAATGATTGAAGGAAGGTCATTGATGAAGCAGCTGAAGATGGTTGGGCCTAGGACACTACCCTGAGGAACTCCTGAAGTGATGTCCTGGAGCTGAGATGATTGACCTCCAACAACCACAGCTATCTTCCTTGTGCTAGGTATGACTCCAACCAGCGGAGAGTTTTCCCGCTGACTGCCATTGACTCCAGTTTTGCTAGGGCTCCTTGATGCCATTCTTGGTCAAATGCTGCCTGGTTGTCAAGGGCAGTCTCTCTCACCTCACCTCTTGATTCAGCTCTTTTGTCCATGTTTAAACCAAGGCTGTAATGAGGTCAGCAGAATGACATTCTCATCAGTGTCGTTCAACTATTTGCATCAACAAAGTGACCCTATAATCTGGGAATTGGGTTCTGATGTAACTCTCTTGCACACTAAGGTCAAGAGATTGGCTTGTACTGCTTTGGATTGCAATGTAATCCAACCTTGTAACTCTTGCATCTCCAGTGAACTTTTAAAATCTTCTGTTTTTTAATATTAAAAAGTGGGTGGGAGTGTGTACTTTCTCCAAAAGCTAAGAAGTAGATCAAAAGCAAAATACTCCAGACACTGGAAATTGAATATAAATGGAAAATAATGGAAAAACTCAGCAGGTCAGGCAGCATCTGTGGAGAGGCTGATGAAGGGTCATTAACCTGAAATGTTAACACTCTTTCTGTCTCCACAGATGCTGCCTGACCTGAGTATTTCCAGCATTTTCTGTTTAGCAATAAGTAGCTGTCCAGGGAATAGAACTTGGATATGAATGCAGAGCCCCTCTGTGCAAACTGCAGCCAATGGTGTTTGGCAGAATAACTACGCACTGACTATGGATTGCACTCCCTAGATACTCTGAGACGAGTAGCAGTTGTTTAACTGCAGCATAACAGTCCAGAAAATAATTAAATGAAGGCGCAGCAACAAACTGTGCATGTCCAGCTCATTGTCAGCTGGTATCTGCTTATGATGAGTTAAGTGCAAATGTGAATAGGGGAAATTTAAGATCCTGAAGTCAAATATTGCCTTGTTCTTTTGCTTTGGAACTTATTTAGTTCAGATTGCATAAGAGCAGCATATGGTGCATATTCCACTCTCCCATGGTTCATACCAGACAAGTATCACTGGAGAAGCATCTTTTTAATTTGAAGGTTGGAGGCAGAAGAATTCAGTACTCGCATTCATTTGAGGCCCATAACATTGTATTTAATAGCCAATTCAGCACTGGGACTGAACTCTGTGACCCATTTAACTTGCTCTCTTATCCTTTTACATGTCAGTCAGTCGGAGTTTCTTTACATTTGTGACAGTGACAGGTAGGCCAGCATCTGAGTGCTGCAGTGCATCTCCCCAGACCCAGTAAGAACAACAAACCACATCTATTTGAAAATAGTAGTAATGCATAAGAATACCAACAACAAACCCACCTGTGGGTGCTGAATTGGCTGCTGCTAATCTTGGCGGGGAGAACAACTCCTAACTGTTCAGCTTCTTGTTTTGAGATTCTTAACTTTTTTTTTATTAAATTAGAAGTTTGTAAAATGAGTGTTTAATTGGGTGCCATTTGGGTTGTGAGATCTTGATCAGGCTTAATTAGTTTTGGCTTTGAGCCTTCTAATTTACCACAAATAATACTGGGTTGAATGCTTTCATTTGTAAGACTTATTTCAGATCTTGCTTGTGTGGCTGCAATTTATTTGATAAACTTACTTGTGAAAGCTCTGTAATCTTTGGTTGAATCTGTCTCCTTTCTATGCCGCAGGGAATGAGTAACCTTAAAATGCTTGAAGTTGATTTCACAATTTGTTAAACTCAAATTAAGGGGGTGGAAAAACCTAGAAAATCAGAAGACCTGGTTGTTGAGGATTGTGGTTCTAAATTGGCCTGCGCCTAGTTTATTAGCTTGCAGTTTAACTTCTGGGAATAAAAAGGCATCACATGGCTGTGAAGGGAAGATGTCCTGACAGGTCAAGCTGGCAAACACCACCTGAGACGCTGTATGACATTGATTGAAAATTCTCAATCGTCATGATCCCAAAAATTGCCTTTAGAAACAATTTTTCCCAATTTAAAAGGAATCCAGAATCACTATTTGGTAAAACAACATATAACTCTAGTTTACAGGGCAATATCTCCTTATTCAGAACCCAGGAGAAAGTTGATGTGCGGTCTAAGTACTACAGCAAATTTTTCCCCACCCAAGCTTTGGTGAACCAGCATTATACAGCGGTGAATTGACAATGAGGAAGCAGTTTATAAAATAAGAGCTGCAAGTTGCACTTGCAGCGAGGACAAATTTATTGTGTCCAACCTAAAAAAAAAACACTGGTACTGTTCCAATTGTCTCCTGGGTGGCCTCCCATCTTCTATACTCTGTAAAATTGAATTCATCCAAAACTCCACTGTTTGGATTCTAACTTACACCAAGTCCTGTTCACCTATCACCCCTTGTCCTTACTGACTGACCAGAATTGGCTCTCAGTCCAACAATGTCTCCGTTTTAAAAATGCTAATCCTTGTATTCAGACTCTTCTGTGATCTTGCACCTCCTTACCTCTGCAACCTTTTTCAACATTACAACCCTCTAAGAACTGTGTTCCTCTGACTATGCCCTCTTATGCATCACATGCCTCCTTTCGCCTCACAATTGGAGGTTGTGCATTCAGCTGCCTAGACTCTAAACTTTGGATTTTCCTTCTTAAGTTTCTCCACATCTCTTTTTTTTCTTGTAAGACCCTACTTAAAATGATCTCTTTGACCAAGCTTTCCGTCACCCATCCTAAGAACTCCCTCTTTGGCTTGGTGTCAATTTTGTCTGATTACACTCCTGTGAAACACCTTGGGATGTTTTGCTATGTTGAAGGTGCCATATAAATGCAAATTATTATTGGAAGAATTTTGGTGTACCCTTTTTTCCATTCCTAATCAGGATGCAGTTTGCAGTCTGGTGCAAATGAGTTTCTGTACTAACTTCAGATACAAACAGTCCCAGTGTTTAGGTTGCACACAGTAACTTTGACCCTTGTGTAAGTGCAACTTGCAGCTCTTATTTTAAAAACTGCTTCCTCATTGTCGATTCACTGCTGTATAATGCTGGTTCACCAAAGCTCGAGTGGGGAAAAATTTGCTGTAGTACCTCGACTTCATATCAACTTTCTCCTGGGCTCTGAATAAGGAGCTATTGCCCTGTAAACTAGAGTTGTATGTTGTTTTAGCTAATAGTAATCCTGGATTCCTTTTAAGTTGGGGATAAAACTGTTTCTAAAGGTAATTTCTAGGATCATGACAATTGAGAATTTTCACTCAAGGTCATACAGCATCTCGGGTGCGATTTGCTAGCTTGGCCTGTCAGGACATCTTCCCTTCACAGCCATGTGATACCTTTTTATTCCCAAAAGTAAGAAGTTCGTTAAGTGCACCATAGCTCAAGAGCTTGGCAACTTCACTGTAACAGCAAATTCCAATTGAGCTGGGACCAGATAGAGACAGAATGAGAGCAACAGGTGAGTGAGAAAAGGAGGTGAAAGCAATTGTAAAGGACAGTCGCAATCCCACTGGGATTTCTGAGAATGAGTCGCAAAATCCTTGGACTGCAATAAGCTCATGGAATTGCAAGAAAGATCATCATTGCCACAGTAATGCTCAAATCAGACTGGTGATTGGCATTGGCCTGAACTTTCAAGACAATGGATGATTTGCAAGTTTAAAGATTACTCTCTCAACTTTGAGATTTAAGTGCGATAGTGGTAATTTGGGGTGACTGATTCTGTTGTGGACCTTTTGAGTGGTTCACAACTTGGGTTAGGCTTTTTTTTAAATGTGCCTTGCTAATGGCCTGAAACTTCATTTTCTTAGTGCATGCGATAGACCCAATGATTGAGTTTGATCATACTTGTCTTTATTTGCTCTACATTTTTGTCCAGTCACAATGTGGAACTAGTTATTTAGTGGTGAAAAATTAGATTTTCATCCCTTCTATTTTTAATAGGTACAATAAGCTAAGTAGAGAAGTTCGAGAACTGGCACGCAAGATCCGAGACCTTAATGAGAAAGACTCCTTCCGGGCCAAGCGCACCAGCCAATTACTGGAAAAACTGTGAGTTCTTCCAACTCCATTTAAATAAAGCAAGAGCAAGTTAATGTAAATTGGGGGTAAAACATGGATATGTTTATAGTTTGAAAGTGAATTTTAAGTGTTTTAGATTGCATTTTAATTGAGTTGGCCCACATTCTTCCTTTGCTAAAACTGCCCTATAGGGGTTCAGTTGAAGTTTCATGCCAAACACTAAAAATTAATATTTCTGCTCCCTCTTTCTTTTTCCCTCCTCCTGTAGTAGCCTGAGGATACTGAGGCCAATTATAGTGATTTCTACTCCACTGAGATCAGGTAACTCCCGAGAGATCTGGGGTCTTACTGGAGGACTCTGTATTGTACCACAACATATTCACCACTGAATAATCAAGGGAGCTGAAAAAAATCATCTTGTATGGGGAGCTTCATTTTTTAAAATTTAAAAATTTGCTGTGATTTCCATTCTATTAATTGAACAAGTTAATCTGAATGCAACCTTCAAACTTCTGGTTATGGAGCAAGTACCTGGTATTGTGACTTCAAGGACCACTAAAATCTAAAAGTCAGCAAGGCTCAGTTGATATCTGAAAATTGTCCCATTTTGGAGAATTGAGCACATAATTGAGGCTGACAGTCTAATGCAGTACTCTGAGTGCTTCATTATTCTTTTGAATGAGATGTTAAACTGAGTTGTCATCTGTCTGGTCAGATGGGTGTTGAAGATCCCATGGTGTTGTATGAAAAGCTGCAAGGAGTGTTTTACATCCTGGGTAACATTCCTCCAAAATGGACAACCTTTCATTCATCTTATTGCTGTTTGTGAGATCTTGTGCGTGAACATAGATTTTTGTAAACATATTAGTCAGTAATTCATTGTAAATGTTAAATAGGATTTGGTAGAGTGAATTAAGTTGAGATCACTGCAACACATAAGGTGGTTTAGTACTGTTCAGGTGACCAGGCTTCCAGTCTTGGTACTGGCATTACATTTTTTTAGATTAGATTAGAGATACAGCACTGAAACAGGCCCTTCGGCCCACCGAGTCTGTGCCGACCATCAACCACCCATTTATACTAATCCTACACTAATCCCATATTCCTACCAAACATCCCCACCTGTCCCTATATTTCCCTACCACCTACCTATACTAGTGACAGTTTATAATGGCCAATTTACCTATCAACCTGCAAGTCTTTTGGCTTGTGGGAGGAAACCGGAGCACCCGGAGAAAACCCACGCAGACACAGGGAGAACTTGCAAACTCCACACAGGCAGTACCCGGAATCGAACCCGGGTCCCTGGAGCTGTGAGGCTGCGGTGCTAACCACTGCGCCACTTTGCCGCCCTATTTGGACTTCCCCCAAAGGATTTGATGAAGGTGACCAACCCTCAATGATTGTCTTGGAGTCTTCTGGAATCTGGGAGAAAATTCACAGGAATATTTTCTTCCATTTTGCTCCAGGCAGGCTTAAAACAAACAGCAGGAGGCAACCTCTCGAGAGTGCAGTGTGCCCCTGGCTCACATGAGCTTCGAAGCCACATGATAAATTGTGATTTTTGGAGTTCAGAGGATTATGAGCAGTATTACCACCATTATTGATCGATTGCCTTGAGGAATGATGTGCTGGGCGACCAAGAGTGGGAGATTGGGTTGGGCTGGTTAGAGGAAGGCAGTCATGTCATTAAGCCTCACAGAATTTAGTCCAACCACAGTTGGCAACCCGAGGAACAGTGCTGATTTCTGTGGAGTTGACTGCAGACTGACCCTTTAACGAAGGGAAGTAAGCAGATCTGGTGGGAATGGATTATTACTTCAACAACAACGTGCATTGAAATAGCACCATTAATGTAGTAAAATATCCCAAGGTGCTTCGCAGGAATGTTATCAAACAATTTGACACTGAGACACATGCGTGGATCTTGGGGCAGATGTCCAAAAGCTTGATTCAAAGAGGTAGGTTTTAAGAGGTGTCCTAAAGGAGGAAAAGAGGAGTAGACTAGTGGTAAGGTTTAGGGAGGGAATTCCAGAGCTCATTGTTATACTCCAGAAAGGCAGCTGGTGAAGGTTAGAACTGGAACCAATCTTTACACACTTTTATAAGCATTTATTTATGGAGTTACAGATTATAAGCATGCATCTCCAAAACCAACAACCACAATTTCAGTCTGTGTCTATTTATACCTCTACTGAACCAACCAGAAGGTGCCAATAAAGAGGAACTAGCTTCCCCTTCTGAAAGGGGCGCCACTAATATACTGTAACAAAAGTTTAAAGAAAACGTAGCTAATCAGATTAACGTGACATTCCCAGGGGTGATGATGCACGCCAGCCCCTCTGGTGCCCACTGGTATTGAAGGCCTGAAGCATAGCTGGTGGACAATACGTCCTCCCTCTCCAGGGACACCCTGGCGCACTGTGCCTATTTATAGGGGAACAAGTGAATCCCCAGTTAATGCCCTCCACCTTCATACAATTAATACGCAATGAACAGAGCTGAAGACATGACCACCAATGGGGGTAGCGATTTAAAAATCGAGGATGCGCAAGACGCCAGAATTGGAGGAGCGCAGCTATCTCAGTGGGCTGTATCGTTGGAGATGGGGGAGGCAGGTGGGCTGAGGCCATGGATGGATTTGAAAACCAGGGCGATTTTAATTTTAAAGTCAAAGTGTTACTGGGAGCCAGTTTACACTGGGTGTTGGGGTGAATTGGATTTGGTGTGATTTAGGATACAGGCAGCAGAATTTAGGATGACCTTCAGTTTATGGAGGGTGGAAGATGGGAGACTGGCTAGTAGTGCTTTGGAGTAGTCAAATCTGAAGGGAACAAAGGCATGGAGGAGGGTCTCAGGAAAAAGTTGAGGTCGGGATGGAGTCAGGTGATAACGGAGGTGGGAAAATTTTGAAACAAAAATCAAGGGCGCTTGCGATTACCTAGTTGTAGGACGCTTCTGGTGACTTCTGCATATGACATCCTGTGAGGTTTCTAAGCTACGATCCCTGTGTTATTTTTATTCTGCAAGGCCTGACAGTCTGATTGACGAAGTCCAGGCAACTTGTATTTGAGCACTTCTTTATTCCCTGTTTGCCCTGTTTGAATTTCAAGATCTGGAGAGGGCTGTTCAGAAAATTACAATGAATGCTTCATTGAAAACACCAAGATGCATTCTTGTCATCAGCTTGATGTAGAGCTAGTTTAATGAAAATGCTGATTTATAAATTTGTATGTGGCCCACCAGGCTAAATTGGATGCATTAAAGTGATGAATGAAGACTAAATCGCTTTAAAGCTCTTGTAGAGGACCATGCAGTTTTTACAAAAATTATGTAATTTATCAGAATTGTCCAAGAATTTTTTGAAGACCAGTGGAGTGTTTCTGAGTATTATTTAACCTTTTGCTCTGTTTATTTTATATAATCTCCGTGCCACCATTTAACATCATTTAATCGTTCGCAGTTTTTTCATTGTTTTTCAAAAAAAATATTTTTTACTAATGTGCCAGCTTGGTGCAGCAGTACTCTTGCCTCTCAATTGGACAGTTGTGTGTTTGAACCCTACTCTAGGTCTTAAGCATGTTATCTAGGCTGACACTTCAGTGCAATAATGAGAGAATTTTGCATTGTCACAGATTTTGTCTTTTGGATATCTTTGTGTTGGTGGATGTAGAAGTCATGCAGCACGAATCAAATAATGGGGGAGTTCTCATGATGGGCTGACCAACATTTATCCCTCAACCAGCTCCACCAGAAGATTAACTGCTCATTCATCGCATAATACAATTTGGGACAGATTGGCTGCTGGATGTGCCTACATAACTGTGATTGCACTTCAACAGCAAGGTTATTTAGATTTTTAGATTTAGAGATACAGCACTGAAACAGGCCCATCAGCCCACCAAGTCTGTGCTGACCATTAACCACCCATTTATACTAATCCTACATTAATCCCATATTCCTACCACATCCTCACCCGTCCCTATATTCCCCTACCACCTACCTATACTAGGGGTAATTTATAATGGCCAATTTACCTATCAACCTGCAAGTCTTTTGGCTGTGGGAGGAAACAGGAGCACCCGGAGGAAACCCACGCAGACACAGGGCGAACTTGCAAACTCCACACAGGCAGTACCCAGAATTGAACTGGGGTCGCTGAAGCTGTGAGGCTGCGGTGCTAACCACTGCGCCGCCCTGTTATGAAAGGCGCAACATCAATACAAGTTATTTCTTTCAATTAAATTGCAACTGATCACCAATGTACAGATGCATGCCTTGCAGGTTTGTCACAACTGTTGTTCCATTGCCGCCATGTCACCTGAAACCATCCCAAATTCCATACCACTTACCATTTTCCTTGCTTGGTACAATTTTAGTCCACCTTGGTCCCAACCCTGTGGTGTTCCTATCCTAAACCTGTTTGCCTGGGTACTTCGATTCTTCTCTTGTCTTCAGCCAACTCTTTAAAATCTTTGCTTTTTGTCTGTCTCCATTCTATGTAAAGTATCTTAAGTCTTTTAAGTTTTAGGCACTATGCAAGTGCACATTTCTTTTGTGACTGGGTGCTGGATAACGATTGCTGGATGGAAAGTGAAAACCTATTACATTTCCTAGCGTGATAGTCTCTTGCTGCTTTGGTTATACATCAGTCAAGTGCTGTAATTTGCACCTCGTCAAACAGGCTCCTGCATATACATCAATCTTTTCTGTATCCGCCTTGACTGGCAAAAATATAGCGTTTTCTTGGGTTGAGTCTGTGTTCTGCTATGAACTGTATTGCTGATGAAATGAATGAGAAAGTTGAGCTCCTTTTTTCTTGTTTTCAAGCTGTTCTGTGAGAATGTTCTTGCTGTTTTGTGGAATTTGACCAAAGCACAGTTATATCTCGAACTACGACAGTTCACTGGTGTGGGTGAACCATGCAGGGTATCTTGAATACTTTCTAGAATGTGCAGTATTCTCTTAATTTTTTGTCTGCTGACTACATTTCATAATTTTCAGCCTGTTTTTAGGAGCACTGTGGTATGGTAAAGCTTTGTCCTTTATTTTGGAGTTTAAAAGATCATGTTCATGCCTTTTGGAACAAAGGGGCAGAAAAGTGAGAGGGATGTAAATTAATTCTCTTAAGTGTGTTGTGCTCTCACTACCTATTTTCATTTAAAAGTGCATGTACATTTTTAGCTGTCAAACTGTGTTTTATACATAAATCCATCTCCATAACCCCAGCCCCTCAACCAATCACCCTCCCATTGGCTTCGTCAATCATGTGTGATCCTGCTACACTGACTGGGCAGGTTTTGGGTTCAATCTCTGGTTCACGCTGAGTTGGCTGGTTTTAACCATGCTGCTTTACAGTTTGTCTTGCGGTCATCCCTATGCTAGGGTACGGGAAAAATGTCAAAATATTGATTTTGCTTTTATTTCATGCTTTTATAGTTGGCATGCAGTCAACTTGGTGTCTGCTCCTTCACTAAGTTACGAAGTGAAGACCAGTGACACTCTGTTGAAACAGGGAAAGATTGGTTGTCAGGAAATTAGTACAAATTAATACAAATTGAATGCTTTGCTGTAAAAGACCTGGGTCTAGGTGGCGTGAGACTGAGAAAGTATGTGTCTTGCTGTTCATGATCATTACTTATGATCATGAGATTACGCAGCACTGACCTCAGAGTTTAAACTATCAAACTAGAGGATTTTTCCGCGGTCTTCACTTCTTCTGATATAAATACAGACCATGCAGAAGGTGTTTGGAGCTCACTTCTTCCAGATGCCTTATCTTTTCCCCCACCCACCTGAGTATTATGATAGAGAAAACACAATTGTTCAATCCTAAAGAGATGCAGCTTGATGAGATGGCAAGTAGTGGCTTTCATAACCATAATGAGTGGTGTGATTTACATCAATGTGATTGCTACTTTACAACAGCGACTGCATTTCAAAAGTACTTTATTGGCTGTAAAACACTTTGGGACATCCAGAGGTCCTAAAAGAAATGCAAGTCTGTCTGTCTGTCTTTCCTCTTTCTTTGTTTGATTCACAAGTATTCTCCAGGAAGCATTCTCCCGGAAGCTCAATTGTTAATTTGGATAGTGTTAATTCAGTCTTGGCAGAGAATGAAGACATGGGTTTTATTCATAAACTTTAGCTGCTTACGGAATAAAGACGAGAGAAGGTGTTGGGATAGGGGCATGGAGAAACCCAGTTTGTCCTTTTCTATTCTAGAACTTTATAATAGTTCCATGTGGTGTACATATTTGAAAAATGGGCATGTAGATGAGATACTAGAATGCTGTTCAAGCTTGTGGAAATGTATTCTCTTATGAGTGTTGTGAAGAAGGTACTTCATTCTTAAAATGTTTTGAGGACTTGTGTTAAAGATTATGGACATTGGTTCATTTGGAAAACTGAAAAGATTCCATGATTTTTTTTTTAAAGGGTCACTGGGAGGATACTTGAGTTTTTGTTTGAAAACAGACCTTTTACTGGATGCCACATACTTGACGCTAAAAAAAAAACATAAGCCTTGGTGACTCTGGAGAGTTGTTTACAGAGAAGTGACATGTCAAGAGTTATGATCAGGAGGTGGTTTTGCTTTTGGGGCATTGTTTTGGTTCAGTTGGGGTGTGAACTGTTTTGAAGGCAGTTGGAGGTCAGCCTGCCAAGGGAGAAGCACCCAACTTGCCTCTTTCTTCCTGTCTCTGAGAAACCTTGCGTATCCAGTGTGATATCTGAAACCCTGATGCTGCATTTCTCCTGGAAAGCTACCAGACTAATTCTTGACGTCTCCAGAATGAACTGTTTCTGAAAAGATCCTAGTAACCCATCTCTGTGTATCTGGACACCAGACCAGAGGACAACTGAGATCCTTCCATATCTTCTCCTTTTCCTTCAACAATTAACAAGTATTTGGCCAAAGTATTTTTTTTTGTTCTTTTTGTAAACTGAATCTCTGCAGAGCAAATTTCTTTATTTTTATTTAGTGTGTGCATGCGCGGCTAATGTTATCCATTAACTTCATGCATTGTCTGTCTCACTTGTGGCAGTTATGTTTTCTCCCCCTCTGATACAACACACATGCGCATACACACCCGTACCATTTTAGCTGAAATACATTCTTTATCTACCGTTTAAAGTTAAATAAGAGCAGCCAGGAATCAAGACAATGAAGGTTTCATGTTAGCTGTGAAGTAAGTGTCTTCTATTGATGTCTGAACAGTTCTGTGTTGTGACTATTCCTTTTTGCTTAAGAGGCAGTTTATAATTGGAGTTTAGAAATGACTGCACCAGGATGAGGCCGTCTTCTACAGGGTGTTAGGACTCTCATCTGAGTCAGAAGGCAATGGATTCAAGCCCCATTCCAGAGACGCAGTCGAAGCTGATACTCCAGTAATGAAGGAGTGTTGCACGCTTGAAGGTGTCAACTTTCAGATGCGATGTTAAACTGAGGCTCTGTCTGTCCTGTTGGTTGGATGTGAAAGATCCCATGGCACTATCTCTAAGAAGAACAGTGGAGTTATCTCTGGTGTCCTCGCCAATATTTATCTCAATCAACAACACAAAAACAGATTATCTGGTCGTTATCACCTTTTGTGACTGACAGGTAAACTTTCCCTTCTTGACCTGTCTGCAGCTTTTGGCACAGTTAACTACACCATTCCCCTCCAACACATTTCCACTGTCATCCAACTGGGTGGGACTGCTCTCACCTAGTTCTAGTTTTAGCTATCTAATAGTAGCCAGACCTTATTCTTTTGTCGAATGAGAGCCAGCATTTGTTGTCCATCCCCAGTTGGTCTTGAGAAGGTGGTGGTGAGCTGTCTTCTTGAACTGCTGTAGTTCATCTGGTGTATGTGCACCCATAGTGCTGTTAGGAAGGGAGTTCTAAGTTTTTGACCCAGCGACAGTGAAGGAATGGCAATATAGCTCCAAGTCAAGATGGTGTGTGAATTGTGCAGAAACTTGCAGGTGATGGTGTTCCCATGCGTCTGCTGCCCTTGTCCTTCTAGGTGGTAGAGGTTGCAGGTTTGGAAGGTGCTGTTGAAGGAGGCTTGGCAAGTTGCTGCAGTGCATCTTGTATATGGTGTACACTGCTGCCACTGTGTGCCAGTGGTGGAGGGAATGAATGTTTAAGATTGTGGATCGGGTGTCGATCAAGTGGACTGCTTTCACCTTGATGGTGTCAAGCTCCTTGAGTGGTGTTGGAACTGCAGTCATCCAGCCAATTGGAGAGTATTCCATCACACTCCTGACTTGCGCCTTGTTGATCGTGGACAGGCACTGGCGAGGCAGGTGAGTTACTCGCCGCAGAATTCCCAGCCTCTGACATGCTCTTGTAGCCACAGTATTTATATGGCTGGCCCAGTTAATGGTAACCGCCAGGATGTTGGTGGAGAATTCAGCGATGGTAATGCCATTGAATGTCAAGGGGAGATGGTTAGATTCTCTCTTGTTGGAGATGGTCATTGCTTGGTGCTTGTGTGGCGTGAATGTTACTTGCCACTTATCAACCCAAGCCTGAATGTTGTGCAGGTCTTGGTGCATGTGGACATGGACTGCTTCAGTATCTGAGGAATAATGAATGGTACCGAACACAGTGCAATTATCAGTGAGCATCCTAACTTCTGACCTTGGGATGGAGGGAATATCATTGAAGCAGCTGAAGATGTTTGGGCCTAGGACTCTACCCTGAAGAGCTCCTGCAGCAATGTTCTGAAGCTTGGATGTCTGGCCTGCAACAACCACAGCTATCTGTTGTGCTAGGTATGACTCTAACCAGCGGAGTTTTCTCCGATTCCCATTGACTTCAATTTGCCTCCGGTTCCTTGATGCCACACTGTCCGATGCAGCCTTGATGTCAAGGACAGTCACTCTCTTCACCTCTTGAATTCAGCTCTTTTGTCTGTGGTTGGACCAAGGTTGTTATGAGATCTGGAGCTGAGTGGCTCTGGCGGGACCTGAACTGAGCAATGGCTTTTCTTCCTGCTTCTGCACCTTTAACTCTGGTGTCCCCCAAGGATTTATCCTTGGCCCCCTCCTATTTTTCATCTTCATCCTGCCCCTCAGTGGCTTCATCCGAAAGCACAGCATTAGTTTTCATATGTATGCTGATGACACTCAGCTCTATCCCTCCACCACTTTTCTCCACTTCTCCACTGTTGCTACATTATCAGACTGCTTAAGCGACATCCAATACTGGATGAGCAGAAATTTCCTCCAATTAAATATTACAAAGACTGAAGCCATTGTTTACGGTCCCCACTCGTTCCCTGGTTACCGACTCCTTCCCTTTTTCCCTGGCAACAATCTGAAATTAAGCCAGTCTGTTCGCAATCTTGGTGTCCTGTTTTGATTCCGAGATGAGCTTCTGACCTCATTCGTGCCATCACTATGAAGACTGTCTCTTTCCACCTGCATAACATCGCCCAACTTTGGCCCTGACTCAGCTGATCTACTCCGGAAACCCTCGTTCATGCCTTCGTTTTTGCTAGACTTGACTATTCCAACGTGCTGCTGCAGATGAAGGGGTTTGAGGTGCTGAGTCTTGAGAGTTTGAGTCTTTCAGGTAAAGACCAGTTAAAGTTCAGGGCTGAGATTGCTGGCTCACCAGGGCCCACTTGAGCAAGTGGTCTTCCTGGCAGGGCCATAACTGAGGAGATTTCTAAGTGGGGGGTTGGAATTGCTTCTCCACTCAGTGATCACTACAAAGCTCTCCACATTAGATACTGGATGCACTGCTGCCATGGGCATTGTCCATGGGTCCTCCAGTGAGGAGGAGATCTGGAGAAGGAGGGAGAAGTGGGCAGGCGGTCAAGGACAACAGTGACCTGCTGGCCACCTGCAGGTGCAGCCTGGTGATGAGGGAGGAGCAGAAGGCCACAGTGGACTGGGTGCAAAGACTTGAGATGAGGCTACCTGGTAGGCAGTGTTTACCAGCAGCGGTTGTCCTTCCTTCAGATGTCAGAGCCAGTGTCTTGGAAGACTGCACCTGTCCCAAGAGACTGTGACAGCTCTGTGCGAAATGATGGCATCAGAGATCTGCTCTAATTGCGTTGGTGGGTATTCGATGCTGGTGGCTCTAAAGATCACAGTTGCCCTTAACTTCTTTGACTCAGATCCTCTTGCTGGGCTATCACTAGAAACATTTGTGGCATCTCTCAATCAGCTGCACATGACTGCATCAAGGTTGTAACTGATGCCCTCTTCAGGAGGACCAACCAATACATCAAATTTACAACTGATGTTGGCAGTCAGGCCAGGGGCTTTAGTGCTATCACTGGATTCTCTATGGTCCAAGGGGCCATTGACTGTATGCATGTGGCCCTCCGGTTCCCACAGGCCAGCCAGGGGATTTCACTCGCAACATCCAACTTGTTTGTGACCACTGCCAAAGTATATTGCAGATGTGTGCTTGTTATCTTGGGAGCAGTTGTGATACTTACATTCTCCGACACTCCCAGGTGGCCTGCTTTTCAGCGCCCCCGCCCCCTCTCCGTGTGCCTGCAAGGACGGATACTTGTTGATGGGGGTTACCTGCTGAAGAGATGGCTGATGACACTGGTGAGGAACCCATAAACTGAGATAGAGGAATATGACAACTAGAGTCGCCATTTGAGCAGATTATAGGTTCCTGGGCTACTCTGGTGGCGCCCTTTAATATCCACCAACAAGTGTATCTTGGATTGTCGTTGACTGTTGCGCCTTGCATAACCTGGCACTTCAGGTTGGAGAGGCCCTGGCTGCTGAGGCTTCTTCAGGTGAGGAGGTAGCCAAAGAGGAGGCGCAGCTTCCTGCCTGGCCTGGGGAACAACTTGAAGGGTCTCGAGTTGGAGGCTTGGGAAGCTCTAATATTCGGGTGTTTCTCCTGAACTGCAGTACATCAGCCAACTAGTCTGGCAACAATCAACATTTCACTCTCACTGCAGGCAGTTGCATCTGTTGGAACCCCATAACCTCTCAATGATCACAGAGCTTTGGCAATTGTCCATCTGATCTGCTCACACACAATAGTCCACTGTTACAGTACACCCCCCTCCCCGAATCTCCACATCACATACATATCGCTTTGCACACCATCACTGAATTGAGACATTGATAAGGAAAAAGAGACATTTAATAATGGTTCAGCACACTAATCAGAAATCCGCAGAGATCAAATTCACACCCATGAAGTCCAAGTGCTGTTATTGAATACTTTAAATCTTTTTCGAGTGCTCCCATGTGTTGTTCCCCTCCTTCGCTGCGGTGGAGGCAGACTGCTGACCAGCTTGCCCCTTGACTTGATATGACCCTGGTGGCTGTCCGAGGCCGTGAGGGCCCCAGCATAGAGGTGCTGCTGAAGTGTCCCAGGAGCACCCTCTGTCCTCCTGGCAAATTGAGGCATTGTTGTCACTGGCTGAGGACTTGCTGTCCGCATCTGGAGCACCCTGAGAGGAGCCCCCAGATGCAGACTGCTGTTGCTGCTGCGCTGTTGCGAGGCATAATTGGACCTCCCTGCTGACCTGATGAGGATGAGAACAAGGAGGAGACATCGTCCCCCTCTCGCATTGCCACTGATGCGTAGAGCTCATGGATACTGCAGGTGTCTGTGCATCCCTGGCAGCCACTGGTTGGTCTGCTGGGTCTGGCTCTCCATGAGAGTCGCCAGTCTCTCACTGGAGGAACATGGCTGCACAGATGAGCGAGAAATGGCAGCACTCATGGCCTGGAGGACCTCCTCCACTGTCCGTGACAGAGTGCACAGACCCTCTCAATCTCCACCAGACCTTCACTCACCTCACACTGCACTTGCAGCATCTGCTGCCTCACAGACAACTCCAGAGGCTCATCAACAACCTGGGGCTTACCAGGGATCAGAGACCTCAACTGAAACTGCCTCCGGCAGCTGGTCTGGCACTTGTGTGGTGCTACAACCAAGTTGTGATCCCAAATCTCTACACGTGCTTTGCCCTTCCAAGTGACTGTATCTGAGCTGGTGATGGTGTGGGGCAAGAATGTATTGCTGCACCTTCTGAGGTCCCCTTCTCGGAGGTGGTCGGATGTCACCTGGCCATTGTAGGGATTCACCTACGGGTAGAAACAAAGATCCTATCTATGTGACACTCCAGACTGAAGGAAATTTCTTATGCCCGCAAGCTTGGCCACATGTCTGTGACTTTCAACGTACGAGCAACCTTCACAATCATCTCTTACTCCCTCCTATGATCGTAACCTGAGGAACTCGCCCTCCTGACCAGGTGCTTTAGCCTCATGATCCGTGATGTATCAGCCTGCTTAGTCACCAGCCAGTTGCTGTGCCTCCTCTTCCACAGGTGTTAGTATGGCCAACATGGGAATGCTGCCACTGGTCCATGTCCTTTCCTGGACATTCTGGGCCCACTTCTGTGGAGCCACATGAGAATCATTTAAATTATTGGACTTGAGAGACCACCCGCCCGGTGCTCTTGCTGTATGGTGCCTCTGGGGCCATTGTCAAGCAAGTGTTAAATTGGCACATGGCTGCATCCTTGTGCAGGTCTGATGTGCCAGGTGTAAGACCCGTGACAGAGCTGCAGTCATTCTCACCAGCTGGAGGGCTTCCACATTTCAATATGCACACCCACCCGTCTGATTACAAGCCAACAAAGACTGAGGTTTGCCACTTACCGTGGCAGAGCGAGGAAGGTCATTGACCCACTTGCAGCACTGGATCCAGGTTCTCCAAACAACCCTGCTTACTTTCTCTGCAACCTCCATCCAGGCCTTCCTGGTCTTGAGGGAAGAGGACCTCCTGCCTTGCTTCAGCAGCCTGGAGGAGGACATGCAGGGACTCGTCGCTGAACCGTGGGACCACCTGGGTTCTTGTGTCTGCTATAGATACAAGTGAGTTGAAAGTCCTCCAAATATGTAGCGGTGGGATGCCTTGGGGTCTGGTGGGTTACCCGTGTGGTCAGTAGCAAATGAAGGGGTGCTCCAAGTGGTCATCTGTTTCCTGTTGCTCTGATATTCATCTGCAGAATCTCAAAGTAGAGGCCTGCTCAGGTCAGGAAAAAGAACCCAACCTGACCAAGCCACTGCGGGCCTGACCCGACCATCCATTTACTTACCTTCCTGACACCGAACCTGTAGTGCATGCGCGATGACGTCATAGTGACGTCACTTGCCCACTGCGCAGACTCCGTTTTGTCCTGGACTCCCAGCTCGGGTAAGTTGTTTTTTTTTTTATTTCAGTACTTACCCAGCTGAGCACTTAATGTGTGTGTCCGGCCCGACTCGACTCGACCTGGACTCTGCCCAAGATGGGCCCGACCCGACCCGAACCTGACACGTCGTCAGGTCCCATTGAGTTCGGGTTCGGTAGCGGGTCTCTATCTCAAAGTCTTTGACTTGGCAGTCTCAGTGCTGGCAGGCCTTTAAACTGGCTGTCAGCACCTTCTGGCTAGTGTCCTGCCCCCGCTGATGCTGATCTTCCTGCCCACACACTCCTTTTCCCCCAAATGTCTGCAGACCAGCCACTAATTGGACAGCTAACATGTGATCGAGGTAAGCGTTGTGGCCAGAGCAGGAGGGCCTTTGCCACCCGCTTCCGCTTCCCGGACCACTACCTCGCAGGGTCACGCAACATTTCGGCCAATATCTCCTTTATGTGGTTTAGTATCATATTTGTTTTCGGGGCGGCGCCGTGGTTAGCACTGCAGCCTCACCGCTCCAGCGGCCCAGGTTCGATTCTGGGTACTGTCTGTGCGGAGTTTGCAAGTTCTCCCTGTGACCGCGTGGGTTTCTGCCGGGTGCTCCGGTTTCCTCCCACAAGCCAAAAGACTTGCAGGTTGATAGGTAAATTGGCTATTGTAAATTGCCCCTAGTGTAGGTAGGTGGGAGGCGAATGGTGGGGATGTGGTAGGGAATATGGGATTAATGTAGGATTAGTATAAATGGGTGGTTGATGGTCGGCACAGACTCGGTGGGCTGTATCTCTATGACTATGACTATAAAGCTCCTGTGAAGTGCTTTGGGATGTCTTATTACATTAACGGTGCTATATAAATATAAGTTGTTGATGGTTATAAGACCTTCCTGCAAATTGGCTGCTGTGTTTCCTGCATTACCTGTGACTACATTTCCAAAGTACCTCATTGGCTTTGAGGTGACCTGAGGTCCTGAAAGGCCCTGTATAAATGCAAATTTTGATATGGTTGCAGCCACTAGGAAAGTGACCATCTTGACACTGTAATGGGAAATGGAAATCTGCACCTTCATGTCTAGACATGTCATGTAATCAGTGTTAAATGTTTCAGTGAATCAGATGTAAAAGGAAGTGCGATGGTTGTCATGTAGACTGTTATTGGCTTTTCAGCTACTATTGGAACAGTTTTGAAATTACTGACGTCAACATTTTGATATGTTGACGACTCTAGAGTGTACATGTTTGGAATACTCTCCAATGAAAAATCCTGCTAAATGAGCAGTACTTCACTTAGATTTTTCATCTTATTATTTGTCTAATAAATGGACCAACTATACTGGACCAGTTCAAGGCATGATTTACATACCAAGACTGCCTTGTTGAGTATTATAGGTGTCTTATTACCCCCTTATTTTACAATTAACATTCTTCAATCATAATATGAATCATCTTATAACCATCAACAACTTGTATTTATATAGCACCTTTAACATACCCCAAGGCACTTCACAGGAGCATTATAAAACAAATATGATACTGAGCCACATAAGGAGATATTGGCCAAAATGTTACGTGACCCTATGAGGTCACGGTCCGGGAAGCGGGTGGCAAAGGCCCTCCTGCTCTGACCGCAACTCCTGCCTCGATCACGCATTAGCTGTCCAATTAGCAGTAATCTGGATAGCATGTTGCTTTGGAAGGACCAAACAAAAATTAAACTCTGACCTAAACCTGTTGTCTACTTAAAAAAAAAGCATTGCAACTTTGTGGCCTTGATGACACTTTGCTTCATATTAGCAAAGCAATAAATTGTACATTACATACTATAGATCTGCTATCGTTTTACCATGAGCAAAGCCATGAAAGTTCTGTTAATAAATATCACTGCCTGACAAACTTGCAACTGGTGCACTCAATTGTTGTGTTCCTAAATTATCATCGAACAGTTTGTAATTTTGCCACTTAGCAAGGAGTAAGCAGGATTGAGAACAATTAATCATGAAGTTGGAAAAAAAAATACAAATCAGAATTGGCAGTGAGCAATATCTGTCATTCTTGTTTTCAAGAAAGCAATTTGCCCTCATTTGAAACATTCTTTCAACTGCCATCTTGGTTACTGCACTAGCCTGAAAATCTGCCACTGGAAATGAGGTTAGTGGGCAAATAAAGTTTTTTTTTCAAAAAACAAGAGTATTTAAATTACCTGTAAAATAACATTTACCATGTGTTAAAAATGTCTGGTGGAGGCCTGCGTCTGAGTTGTTGAAGAATCTGGAGCTTACCAGAATCATCACTCGGCAGGTTCCACGCTCCAGCTTTAGTTGCTGAATGATTGGTCAGTCTTACTGTCATTCACAGAGCATGCCAGGACTTGCTTTTTGTAAGCCACATCCTCTTGTGCAGTGATGGAATATTAGTACAGATGAAAACAAATGGGAAACGAGTATTAAAACCAGTGAAGACAGACAATTTTTATTTATAGTAGCAATGCTTCTGCCTTATTGTGAGCAATGACTCGGGAGATTTGTGTGAATGTGTTCTGAGCATGTTGGAATGACTGTCACTGTGTGAAGGTGGTGAAATGTTACTTTTTATCTGCCATAAATCTGTTTAGTTTTGTTTTAGTGATTGACTTGAAGAAGGATGCAGCTCGCTTCCGCTGCCAGTAAGTCTGTGGTTCAAGAATCATGAACCCTTTAACAAGTTGAAGAATGTGCACTGCAAAGTTAACGGCTTTAGCACATTCTGCTGTTGTGTAGATGTACACCCTTTCAAAAGTCCACATTGCAATTTTTCTCCTTATCTGATGATATCGGGGTAGATAATCGTGCAGTCGTTTCCTGTCCGAATGATGACCAAATCCACTGTAGATGACTTGATGATCACTACTTCATGTTGTCCCATAGGTTGAGTGTCAAAATTTCCCATTGCTTCATAAGAATACTTTACATTTCAATACATTAAAATAGCGTTCTGAGCTTGCAGCTGTGATGCTCGCTATATTCCTGACACTTCTGATTTGGGAGTAGATTCTAGCTATTGACACTACAACCTTCTCTGTCATGTGTCTGTATAGTTTGAATTTTGCGGGCTTCTGGAAATGATGGGGGGAAGGTGACACATTTCTGGGGGATTAATATGAATACTGTATACGTAGCTTTATTATGAATGAAGATGATTTGTGAAATGAATGTGGGGACAAATCTTTCCTCTTCTATTACCTGGTTCAGGAATTCCTTCTCCATTTAATTGAGGGTAACAATTTTTGGCATTCAGACATAGTAATGGAGTATTTTTTATTACTTGATACAGAATATGCAGAATCCTTTTATGGTATCAAATGAAGCAAACCCCGTAAGATCTTAATGAATCAATTTGGACCAATATATCAGCATCTTTTGAATGTTTTGGAGTTGTAGTTTGCAAAATAAAATGTTGGGTTTCCAAACAATGCAATTACAGAAATTATCATCAAATTTTGGGTATTGTATTAGAGCGTGGCCCCTCATGGCCTTTTATGCATGTGAATATAGTACAGATATTCTTCTGTTCCATATTCACCCTAATGTGACACAGAAATCTTAATGGTAACTGGTATTTTATTGTGTGTTCATCTCCAGTGGAATAAATTGTATGCTGTTGGTTGTCCTGAAGAGTACATATGGTAACATCATCTTGATTGCTCTGTGGTCAACATTGCAGTAACATTGTTATGCCATGGCTTTGAAATGGTGTGTAAACATAAAATAAATATATAATGTTTTAGCTGACTGTCTGTACATGTATGTTTATTTTGAATACACTTCAGAGGTTTAGATATCTGTAGGTTATGAAGCCTGGATGTATTATAACTTCTGGATTTCTGGGTCACAGAAATATAAATAAACTGCTGGTGTGGTGCAGTTGTTGCATACTTTTGAGGAAAGGCGGCCTGAGTCCAGCTGTACTGCTGTTGTAAACAGCCACTTCACGTCATTGGCTCGTACGGTATAACAGTAATGATTTGTAAGCACTGAATGGAGTGTGCACACTCCTACCTACCAATTAACTTGGAGTCTTTGTATGGAATGGCTTCACATCAGAATAGATTTGACTTCTGAGTCAGTTTTCGATATATAGATTTTGGTCTTGTTACAGTAACATTGTGTTCTGCCTTTTTTCCTGAGCAGGATTCTTCCCTTTTTCTCCCCCCCGCGACCTTCCCCCCCCCCCCCCCCCCCCCACTCCTTTTGAGGTACAGTTCCATGGGTGCTGACAGTCCTCTGATACCTTGCCCAAGTGACCATTTTTGTCTTTTGCCTTTAATATATTTGTGAATGTTGGCAGGCTATTTGATGGAGGAATGCTTCACGGCAGAACCTGATGTCCTCGTGTGCACTTTTTAAGCAAGGGTCACAGGTTCACAATCAGGAATGGAGAAACTGGTTGATTTTCCCCCTCCACCCTCCCCTCCCCTCACCTTTTTGACCAAGCTTTTGGTCATCTGACCTAATATTTTATTATGTGGCTCAGTCTCATACTTTGTTTTATAATGCCCCTGTGAAGTTCCTTGAGATGTTTTATTACCTTAAAGACGCAATATAAATACAAGTTCTTGAATATACTTCAGACATTTAAACTGGGTCTTTTCTCATTTTATTCAATGCCCACATACAAATAGGAATTGCCGTCTCGGGATTTTTGTCTCACCATTTGTTATGAAGGTCGAGTCATTTTTCTCGATCCAGTATATGCAAGATCTTAACTAAATTTTTCCATTGTTTTTTTTTGTCTGGCCTCAGCAACAGTTTGACTATTGTTCATTCTCAAGAAAAAGTCACTTGATAATTGCTTCATTGTCTGTGTATAATCCTGTGGCGATTTCAAATGTTATGAATTTTTAGCTTTCTGCTTTGAGAGAGCAGCACGATGTAATTTGTTGTTACTTGCCAACCATGAAGGACTACTTCTTCAGTTGGTTCATCTCTAACTTATTGGGTCTGCACCAATTTCCAGTTTCAGAATTGATTCTGATTCTTTCTTGGTCAGTGATATACTTATGGCTTAACATTTGCTATTGTCAATTGAATTGTTAAAAACATAAGTAGTTCACCCAATGGCTTAGTGGGAAAAGCATTCTGTAACTGAGCTATGCAGACCAGGAATGCCCCAGGTTCAGACCCTTGACTATAACATTACAGTAGTGAGTACAGTTCAGAAATACTTCTTTGGCTGTCAAGTGTACTGAGCCAACCTAATGTCATGAAAGGTATGTTATAAATGTGAGTCCTTTTTTTTGGTCTTTGCTGAATTAGGTAATCTCCGTTAGTGGAGGCAGGCATGCTATGAGGGGCCCAATCCTTCAGGGCTGGAAAATTTGCTAGTTTTCCTGATCCTGGTGGTTTCTCAAAAGTTTGGAAAACTTTGTGTGCATAGGTCAATTGGGATCAGTTGTGATGTCACCTGTGGTGTAATGGCCTATTGCACCTTTTAATGGATTTGAACATGGAGAGTGACCATGAACGAAGTACTGAAGGGTGTCTGGCCCCTCTGGAACCACATGTTGGTGCCTTTAGTAGAAGAAGAAGGAAAGAAGTGGAGCTGGTGGTGAGAAGTTGAAACTGTAAAATTTGAGCCAAACTCAAGGGGTATACTTATTTATGAGGAATAATTTGTCTGATGAAAGGTCACAGACCTGAAACGTTAACTCTGCTTCTCTCTCTACAGTTACTGCCTGACCTGAGTATTTCCAGCATTTTCTGCTTTTATTTCACTGAATACAGGTTTCTCAGCATACAGCCTGCTTTTTGGGGGGTTTGGTGGATCCAGGGCTAGTCTGGGATCACAATGCCAGCTGTTTCCTACAGAACTGATCTGGGATGCACAGGGATGTTCTCCATTCATAAGGCCGCCAGAGTGACCAAGCACGGAGGGTTTTCAGGGTTATCTTTACTCCTGTACTATAATCCTCTTGCAATAAGGGCCAACATATCATTTGCCTTCCGAATTGCTTGCCACATCTGTCTGTTCACTTTCAGTGATTTATGAATAAGGATATCCCTTTGTACATCAGCACTTTCCAATCTCTCTCCATTTAAGAAACACTGTGCATTTCTGTTTTTCCTACCATAGTGGATAACTTCTCATTTTTCCACATTATATTCTATCTGCCATGTTCTTGCCCGCTCATTTAGCCTGTCTAAGTCCCCTTTGAAGCCTACTTGCATCCTCCTCCCAACTTACATTCCCACCTAGTTTTGTATCATCAGCAAACTTGGCAATATTCTAGTTGGTCCCCACATCCAAATCATTGATACAGATTGTGAATTGCTGGGGCCCAAGCATTGATCCTTGTGGTACCCCACTAGTCACAGCCTGCCATCCTGAGAATGAACTGTTTATTCCTATTCTCTGTTTCCTGTCTGTTAACCAATTCTCAATCCATGCCAGTATATTACCCCCAATTTCACGTGCTTTAATTTTGCTTCCTAACCTCTTGTGCGGGACCTTTTCGAAAGCCTTCTGAAAATACAAATACACCACATCAGCTGGTTTCCCCCCTTATCTATTCTGCTAGTTACGTCGTCAAAAAGTTCCAACAGGTTTGTCACACATGATTTCCCTTTCATGAATCCATGTTGACTCTGCCCAATCTTACCATTATTTTTGAAGTGTCCAGTTATCGCATCCTTTATAATACATTCCAGCATCTTCCCTACTACTGATCGGCTAACAGATCTGTAGTTCCCCGATTTCTCTCTCCCTCCTTTCTTCATAGTGGGACATGTGTCCTACTTTGACCGTGCTCGGCCCGGAAAGGGACAAATCAACCAGGATTCCTGTGTTGATGCTTGTTCAAAATTTGCATTAATGCTTTGGTACTGCTGCAGTGATTTGATTTTGGCCACTGGTTTGAATCCAAGGAGTAACTGGGCATTTTTGTCATGAGCCTTTAGATCACAGTGATTGAGGTGATCTGGGAAATGCTGGATTCACTTACTCTTGTATTCTTGATTCTGATTTGCTACTTGCCAGATGCCTGTTCAATGGAGCTGGAACAGAAAGAAGCAGCTAAGTATTAAGACCTGGAAAGTAACACAATTAATTAAGTACAGTGGATGTAAACCACTAAATCTCACCAGGGGTAGCATGTTGCAAGTAAGCTCCCTTGAGCCAGATTCCAATCTAAAATAAAGATCCTTATGATCTCTATGAAGATGATCGATGTGTGTTGGAGAATGCTGGTTGTGGTTGTATTGACTGGTTCTGTCAGGCCTTTACTTACTACATTGTTCAAGTGTTGTTCATAGAACTTTGTTCATTAGTGTCACTTCTTCTACTAGACAATTATGGTGAAATAGGCAACATTTTAACATGGAACTAATAATTCATTGATTAAATAGTTGTCTCTCATACTAAACTTGGGTTCAAACCTAGTCCACACTGAAAATGAACAGATCTGAAATATTGACTGTTTTTTCTCTCCAGAGATGCTGCCAGACCTGCTATGTATTTCCAGCACATTTCTGTTTTTATTTCAGATTTCCAGCATCTGCAGTATTTTGCTTTTATTTGAAAATGAAATTATCTGCCTGCTACCTGTTAAACTTGTGCGAAATGAGTTCTAGAAATCTAATCCTGTTTGTAAGTGTGGGTCTGCAATGCTTATGCGGCACAATTAACACAAAATTGAAAACTCACTCAGATTACAGCATGGCTGGTGTAAGAAATGGAAAACTGTTAGACTGGTACAGTAAGGGGTGCTTGTCAAGTTGGAAATAGTAACCTTGTTGGAGGGGTGGCAGTGGGTAAGAGGGAGCTTTGTGTTTCTTGTATCCCCTCTGCATGAAGTTGTGAAAACACTGAGGTATGGTTTCAATGTCATGTGACTGAGAATGGGAAGTCTGGCAGGAGTGTAATAGTCTTTGTTTTCTGGTCTCGGTCTGTCAGGCTGTCTCTCCCAACTCCATCACGCCCCTTTCTCTCTCCCTCCCTCCCCTCTCTCTTTATCTCTCTTCATGCCCCCACCGATAGCTCTCTCGCTCGCTCTCTCGCTCGCTCTCTCGCTCTCTTTTCCCCTCTGTGTTTTAAACTCTTTCTCTTCCGTCGCGCAAATTTTTTTTTTATTCACAACTTTTGTAAGAGTACGTTACTGAACACTTTAAATTTGACATTGCATAAATACAGTTCAATTTCTTTCATTACAGTATGTGGCACTCTATAGTGAGACACCTCAGTTACACGTTATCTTTAAAATGTACATTTCATAACCAACATACAGCCCATGGGGTTTTACATGGGTTACTGCCTTGGTGTACTATGGCGGGGTGCCTTAGACAGTGGCCTTTCCCCATTGAACCATTGCAGTGACTGCCCCAAGCCTCAGTGTATCCCTCAGCTTTTAATCCTAGACCTTGGAGTGTGCCAGTCTGCAACACTTGGTCATGGGCAGCTCTCACACCCGTAATACCATTCCAGCTGATGTCAGCGAACAACCCAGACCAGAAGTTCTGCGACACACTCTGTAATGTTGCTGTACTGTCGGGAGAGCGCCTTTTATTGTGCTGCCAATCGTGTCATGCCAGATGGGGGAATGTGGATATTGTTCAGTTCTTTGCACCATTCACAGCACCAACATGCTTTACAAAAGCAAAATACGTGGATACTGGAAATCTGAAATAAAAACATGCTTAACCTGGGTGAGCACAAAATTAACTTCAATGTGGGGAATTTGCCTGATGCTACCACTTGTTCCCCACCCCCACCCCCAAACCTAGTAAATTTTGGTGGATGAATGAAGAATTTCCTCTGGAATTCTGGGCAGCAATGAACAAATCAAGAGTAAACCCATCCAACATGAAATCCAGACACTGAAGTAAATGCAGATCATACAGTCCAGTGAACAGCTGTAAGCTTACCAACAGATAAAAGATGTTTGTTCTTGTTTTTTTCCCCCCCACTATTGCTGTTTACTTTCTCCAATCACTGCTGTCAGAACTGTACCTACAACCCATGCCAGGAATTTGATTTATATCTTAACATTAGGAAAGGTGATGTATATTTTCTGTGGTGTGTAAAATTTTATCATTTATTGTGAGGATGTTGGGAATTGCTAACTCATACTGACATGATAGTGATCTGTTTATTGCCCTCTTTTATTGATGACCAATTGTGGGTTTTTTTCCTACCTCCATGGGAAACCTGTGAACCAATAGTTGAAATATTGGTCTACTTGTAGGCTTGAAGACTTTGATGTACAACTGTTGATAAAGTAATCTCATAATGTTTGGAAATTTGCTAATTTTATTGCAGTACGCATTAGTGACCTGTCTCAGCGTGCTCCCATACTCTCTTCCTGTTCACCACTTGTTTACCATGAAATTGCCTTCACTGTTCAGGAGCATTATTATGTTGAGCTGTGTTGCAATACTGGTGCAAGTCAGAGTTGTGTATATCCAGAAAATGTTCAGTGTGATTATTGAAGGAAAGTATCTTCTCCTGTGAGATGATTTTTAAATAATAAAGAATGCCAAGTAGCACAATAGGTTAGTGTTCATCTCGAGGAATTGGATTTGAATTCAACACACACCGATTTAAATGAAAGTCTGCCTGCAGTGGTGAGGAACCTGTACAAAATTGTTTTCACTGGATGTTAGTCCATAGCATAAAATGCTTAGAATTTGCTTGTTTTATTTAAAATGGTCCTGAGTGCAGTTGATATGGGAATTGTAGGATTTAAAGCAGTTTAATAGTTGTATTCTTTGATAGCTGGGCATGAAGCATAAATTTTCAAATTAATATTCACAGACCCGAGAGTATCTGAAAGCACATGAAATTTCTATCTAACCTTCATGTAGAGTCTTGAGAATTCTGTATCTCTGCAGATGTCAGACCAAAGGATCTTCCCTTCCTCCAAGCTGCTGAAACACTGCACCCTGACTACATTACTGCCAAACTGCAGGACACCACTGCAGTATTGGCAGTGACAGAGGCAGGACCAACCCCAGTGTTGCTAAATCCCACTCGCATTATCCACAATTATAAAATCATAAAGCACAGGAGGTGGCTTTTTGGCCCATCGTGTCTTTGCTAGCTCTTGGAAAGTGTTAGCCAATTAATCCCGCTCCCCCTTCTCTTTCCCCATAGCCCTGCAAATTCTCCCCTTCTGGTATTTTTCGATTTATTTTTGAAAGTTACTACTGAATCTGGATTCACCACCCTTGCAGGCAGTGCATTTGGGATCATGCAACTCACTGCATAAAAACATTTCCCCCTGGATTTATTTTTGCCAATTATCTTAAAATCTGTATCCATGGATTACTGACCCTCCTTTTTAATAGAGTTCTGGAGTGTACTAAAACCAAAAATTGACCTCCTTGAAGCTGTTCCACACATTTAGTCAGGGCATTTTGTGGTGTATTTAACACACTCATATGATGCAAAGTCAAGTTTAAAACAGGTGCTCTGGCATGCTCTTGAGAAATTTATAAACAGAATCTCTTCTGTCTCCAAACATTAAAATAAAAAGTCCTCTGGTGCTTTCAGATTGCTAGTTGGTTTTGTTCCTATTATAGTAGTTGGGCAGATTATACTTTTTTAACCAATAAAAGTAGAATTATTTTCTGTTAATGACTGTCTTTTGTTCTGATGGAAAAGTAAAGGACTCTGGTTGCATCATATTTCCGCCACTTGAAAATTATGATCTCTTCAAGGATGGATGGATGTGAACCATTGGTACAAAGAAACTTGTGTTCAATGGAAACGATCACTTTGAAATTTTCTTTCCACTGTACATGAAATGATGAGCTTTAGATTTTGGCATTTCCTTTATTGAGCTTTGATTTGTTTTTTAATCATACTTCCCTGCTGTGTCTGAGTAAACGTTTTGCAGCTAATGGACTTGAATTTCAGTTATAAAAGTGCAGTCAAATCACAACTCAGGAAGTGGAGAATGTAACTGAGCAAATAGTTTTCATCCCCTCTTCTTGGGGCGGGCAATAAACAAAGAAATAACTAATGCCTGTAAAAATGGTACGGCAATTATCATGGGGGATTTTAATCTACATGTAGATTGGTCGAACCAGCTCAGTCAGGGTAGCCTTGAGGAGGAGTTCATTGAGTGTATCCGTGATAGTTTTCTTGAACAGTATGTAATGGAACCGACGAGGGAGCAAGCTATCCTAGATCTAGTCCTGTGTAATGAGACAGGAATAATTAATGACCTCCTAGTTAGGGATCCTCTTGGGAGGAGTGATCACAGTATGGTTGAATTTCGAATACAGATGGAGAGTGTGAAGATGAAGTCCAATACCAGGGTCCTGCGCTTGAACAAGGGGGACTACAATAGAATGAAGGAGGACTTGGCTAAAGTGGACTGGAAACAAAGATTTTATGGTGGGACAGTTGACGAGCAGTGGAGGACTTTCAAAGCAATTTTTCAAAGTGCTCAGCAAAAGTATATTCCAGTGAAAAGGAAGGACTGGAAGAAAAGGGGTAATCTGCCATGGGTGTCTAAGGAAATAAGGGAGGCTATCAAATTGAAAGAGAAGGCATACAAAGTGGCCAAAAACAGCATGAAACTAGAAGATTGGGAAAACTTTAAAGGTCAACAGAAAGCCACAAAAAGAGCTATAAGGAAAAGTAAGATAGAACATGAGAAAAAACTAGCACAGAATATAAAGACAGATAGCAAAAGTTTCTATAAATATATAAAACGAAAAAGAGTGGCTAAAGTAAACGTTGGTCCTTTAGAGGATGAGAAGGGGAATTTAGTTACGGGATATGATGAAATGGCCGAGGCATTGAACAGGTATTTTGTATCGGTCTTCACAGTGGAGGACATTAATAACATGCCAGTAATTGACAAAGAGACGAACGTAGGTGAGGACCTGGAAGCAATCATTATTACGGACGAGGTAGTGTTGGGCAAGCTAATGGAGCTAAGGATTGATAAGTCTCCTGGCCCTGATGGAATGCATCCCAGGGTACTAAAAGAGATGGTGGGAGAAATAGCAGGAGCACTGGCGGTAATTATCCAAAATTTGCTGGACTCTGGGCTAGTCCCAGCAGATTGGAAAACAGCAGATGTGACGCCACTGTCCAAAAAGGGAGGTAGACAAAAGATGGGGAATTATAGACCGGTCAGCTTAACCTCTGTAGTGGGGAAGATGCTTGAGTCTATTATCAAGGAAGAAATAGCAGGGCATCTCGATAGAAATTGTCCCGTTGGGCAGACGCAGCATGGGTTCATGAAGGGCAGGTCATGCTTGACAATTCTTTTGGAATTCTATGATGACATTACGAGCAAGGTGGACAATGGGGACCCAGTGGATGTGGTGTACCTAGATTTCCAAAAGGCCTTCGACAAGGTGCCGCACAAGAGGCTGCTGCATAAGATAAGGATGCATGGCGTTGGGGGTAAAGTATTAGCATGCATAGAGGATTGGTTGACTAACAGGAAGCAGAGAGTGGGGATAAATGAGTGCTATTCTGGTTGGCAATCAGTCACTAGTGGTGTGCCTCAGGGATCGGTGTTGGGACCGCAATTATTTACAATTTATATAGATGATTTGGAGTTGGGGACCACGTGTAGGGTGTCAAAGTTTGCAGATGACACTAAGATGAGTGGCAGAGCAAAGTGTGCAGATGACTGTGAAACTTTGCAGAGGAACATAGATACATTGAGTGAGTGGGCAAAGGTCTGGCAGATGGAATACAATGTTAATAAATGTGAAGTCATTCATTTCGGTAGGAGTAACAGTAAAAAGGATTATTACTTGAATGGTAAAAAGTTGCAGCATGCTGCTATGCAGAGGGACCTGGGTGTCCTTGTGCATGAATCGCAGAAGGTTGGTCTGCAGGTACAGCAAGTAATTAGGAAGGCAAATGGAATTTTGTCCTGCATTGCGAAAGGGGTTGAGTTTAAAAGCAGAGAGGTTATGTTGCAGCTGTATAAGGTACTGGTGAGGCCGGACCTGGAGTACTGTGTGCAGTTTTGGTCTTCTTACTTGAGAAAGGATGTACTGGCACTGGAGAGGGTGCAGAGGAGGTTCACTAGGTTGATTCCGGAGTTGAGGGGGTTGGCTTATGAGGAGAGACTGAGTAGATTGGGATTATATTCTTTGGAATTCAGAAGAATGAGGGGGGATCTTATAGAAACATATAAAATTATGAAGGGAATAGATAAGATACAAGTAGAGAGGATGTTTCCACTGGCAGGTGAAGCTAGGACAAGAGGGCATAGCCTCAAGATTAGAGGGAGCAGATTTAGGACTGAATTAAGAAGGAACTTCTTCTCCCAGAGGGTTGTTAATCTATGGAATTCCTTGCCCAGTGAAGTAGTTGACGCTTCTTCAGTAGACGTTTTTAAAGCTAAGGTAGATATCTTTTTGAACAATAAAGGAATTAGGGGATACGGTGAGAGCGCGGGTAAGTGGATCTGAGTCCACGAAAAGATCAGCCATGATCTTATTGAATGGTGGAGCAGGCTCGAGGGGCCGGACGGCCTACTCCTGCTCCTAGTTCTTATGATCTTCCTATCAACCACAAGTTCAAAATACTAAATCAAAAAAGGCAATCATTTAGTTAACCATTTAAAAAAAAAAAAAATTGTTAACCAAATTGCAGTTAAGTATAGTTCTAAATTCTTTTGTCCAGCATCTTGAAGTCTGAGTTAAAAATATATAGTTGTGGAAATAAGGTGTTTAACTTTTTGTAAATTTTATGTTTGCAGTCTTAATTAATAGTTATCAAACTCACCCATGTGAGTTACTGCATTTTGAATGTGCCCAAGAAAGTTCTATGTTGGGGCCTATCCTCTGAGTAGCGTCGAGCTTGGGTTTGTGGTCTTCCCATCACTATCATTCTGCCAGCTGAAGAGGCAACAAATAACGACAACTGAAAAAGTGCCTTTGATTCCTACCATACTGTAGTCTTGAGTCTGAACAAACATGGTGGGAGTTTTTAAACTACAATGTATCAGTATGATTTTCTGCAACCAATGTGTGCAGTACAAACAGAAGCTTGAGGAAAGGCAGCTTGTAATAGCAATTGAGTGGTTTTTCTTGGAGACTTCAAAACAAGGTAAATAAAGCAGGAACTATGGAACATTTTTGAAGTACGCTTTGACTGAAAAGCTGTTTTCAAGAAATTATTTAGAAAACCACAATGTGTACAGAGTTGAAAGAGCCAGATAATAACAAGAGGGACAGAAAGATTAGCATACTAAAAGCAAAGGTGTATACTGTGAAGAAGAAAGGAGATGGAACCTAGCATAAATTTGGACCAAGGCTGAGAGTTGAAGTGAAAACACAGTTTTAATCATATTAAAATGCCATGTCTTGTTTTGCACAGCTGTCTAATGTCAGTTACTATAATAATTGGCCATTCAGTCAGCAAATGACCAGCTCACGGCACAATTTAAAATTAGTTTTGATTTAAGTTGTTGACTGGAGAAAGCATGACTACAAACAGCTGTTCAATAGTCGATTGAAAATTTCCCTCTCTCTTGGGCAGGTTGAAAAACACAATACTCACATCTTAAAGCATTCTACTGAAAAAATAATTGCTCTTTGGCCAGAGTAATAAATTCTATCCTGCAACATCATATGGGTAGCACTGTTGAATATTTGCTGGTTATGTTTATGAAGAGGTTCAGCATAGTGTGTGTTTTGCCCATGAGGTTACTTCTCCGCCATCACAACTTGCTGTTTGTATATGAAATTTATAGTATAAATTTCAGTAATTTTTTTTCTGTTTTTACAGTTCTATAAATATAAAATCACAACTGAGAAGTTGGGAATGCATGACTCAAAATGAGGAAATAAAGAATGAAAGGTCAGCAAATTGTAACAATAAAGAAATGGGAACAAATCAAATTACTCCAAAAAGTTTTTCAACATCTTTTAATTCCCTCCCCTTTAACCTCTCCTTTATTATCTGTCGCTCTCTTCCCTAGCCCTCAGGCTCAGGGTGGTTATTGCATCCTTATAACCATTCCAGCTAACAGACTGGAAGTTAAGTTACACACTCTAATCTCTGAGACATGTACAGCTGACGAGGACACTGGCAGGGTTAGATGATGTACACCCCAAAATATCGAATCAGCGTTGTTCTTCCTTGCTTCAAACTCTTTTTTTTTTTGGAAGAGTTGTAAACCACTGGTCTAGAGTAAATACCTGTTATTATATACCATTAATTTTTGGATTAACAACATTTCACCCCTCTCCATTCCAGGACCTAAAGGCTACTTTAGCATTCCCACCATTGTCCAGGTTGAGTTTAGCTAGCTAAGTACAGTTGAAATTGGGATTTCCCTGCTTCATACACCTGAACTACTTAGTGTGTAAAGTCTGTCAGAACGTTTTAATCAACAGCACTCTTCAAAGTGAATGACCTGACCCCTCTAGAACAGATAGCAGCACAGGTCCAATGTTTTGCTTCTTGCATTCTGCCATCTGATCAGCTGTCTTCCTCTATCTGGTCTGGTTTCATGTGGAACCATGTTTTTAGCACCATCTATGTAATTGCTTGTCTTATCATGTTGCAGCAGCAAGAGGACACTCATCACCTAACCAATGTGGCTCTGTGACTGCATGTCCAATGAGTCTACTGGAGACCTATGGCGGATTTAAGTTTACAAGTGGGAGAGCCCCGGTGCGGTGGGGGGTGGGGGACATGGACATTTTTGCTTTGTGCTCCCAGAATTCAACCTATATTGATCTTCTCCATAAAAGTATCTTGATCCTGTTTAGTGGGTTGCTATTCACAGTGCAGGAAAATATGAACAAACTGAGCACTGGTTCTGAAAAGTAAGGATGCACTGACATAGACCTTTTATTTTAAAAAATGTGACTGACTTAACTGCATTTCTGGTTTCAGCAGCTTTGGAGGATACAGTTGGAAACAAAAATTGAAGTTACTGGCTCTTCAGCTTTGCGCAGATGGATTGCTGTCTTTCCTTTTCAGGAAAACTAGGACTGAGGGTGTGGTAGTCAGCCACTGCTGAAGCAATGTGAAATGGCAGCACATTAATCATCATTTCATTTTGAAAACTTTGTAGTGGGGTCAGAAGGCAAATGTTATGGCAGTCAGTAATTAGCAGCATGAATAAGGAGACCCTTTGTTTCCGAGGTCGTTGCTTCGTTCTCTGGGAGGGATGCTTTACTTACTGCTCGGGCTTCAGATAACACTAATTAGGGAGCAAACGGAGGACGAGTGCTGTGTGCAGTGATGATCAAAAGGAAGGAACTCTGTGGCAGTATTTTGAATGAACATTTTACAAAGACTAACCTAAGTCTGGTTGTTGCCAAAATAGCCCTAGGTAATGCTTGCCAAATACTGTAGTTAACAGCTCATCCACTAAACGAGTACAATAACATTAGTGTTTATGAAGATAACCAATGCAATAGATCTCTAGCAACTCGTTATAACACATGATGTAGGGATTAAGTCATGTCTTTTCACGTGAACGGACAGTATTTGTTTTCTTGCAAGAGATTGGTGAATTCTTAAATAGGAGCAAAATACTACGGATGCTAGAACTCTGAAATGAGAACAGAAAGTGCTGGAAATACTCAGCAGGTCTGGCAGCATCTGTGTAGAGAGAAACAAAGTTAACGTTTCAGGTCTGTGACCCTTCTTCAGAACAGTGGCTGGTGAATTTTTGTGGCTCTCCATCAGTTATTCATTTTGAGAGGGAAGAGGTTACAGTGTGTTGATTTTAACTTGCTGCAGTGTTCCTACAAATAGCCGTGCTTCCCCAACCTTAAGGTCACTTTAAAACTTTCAACATTAAACACCCCATAATTGGCTACTGTGGGGAAATTTTCAGTTGAGCAGTGCACTTACACAGAACAACTAATTAAAGGAATCTGTGGTTTGCCTTGGGGATGGGAGGGGTAGGGTTGTTGGAGAGACCCATCCGTAATGGGTTTTAATTCAATTTGTGCTGGAAGTAGTCATAATCGACTGATCTCTCTGAAGATGCAGAAGAGCTGTAGATTGGTCTGGATGAATCTCTTTCAATCAGGGCAGAGATAGAATCGACAGTTAACTGAACAATCTTTATTGGCACCAGAAAGGTAGTTGTTTAGAGCAGTGGTAAATTCTCTGATATTTGCTTGGTACCCCCAGAGATGGCTTGAACATTCCTCTCGTGTCAGTATTTTATTAATACTTCTTTGCAGCACTGGACATACCGTATATGATGTCTGTGTATTCTTGCTCTTCTCTGCATCTTCACTACATTGAAATTGAGGCTTATCGCATTCCTTTAATTTGCGTTCCAAGAGACCATTGTCCATGAGCACTGGTCCTCTGTTTGCTCCTAATTAGTGTTATCTGAAGCCTGCGCAAGGTAAGTAAAGCATCCCTTTCCAGAGAATGAAGCAACGACCTCAGAAACAAAGGGTCTCCTTATTCCTGCTGCTAATTACTGACTGACATTCGACTGCTATAACATTTGTCTGCTGACAGAATCATAGATGCACAAAAATGGATTTTTCTTTCCCATGCACAAAAGCAATCACAGACATACAAATAATTGTGTGTTTTCATGTGCCTCACCCAGGTTAACATAGTGTTAAATAAGGAACACGAACAGGTGGTAACTCCAGTGCAATATGAAGTTATGACTAATGTTTGATGGATTGCCAGAAATTTCTGACTCTCATTGGGAAATGGAGATCTGATCTGAAGTAAGTGTAAATAGTGTCACAGAAAGATCTACTATATCAATATCAGATCTTTCTCATTGTTGTCTTTTATTCGTGGAAGTATCCAGAAAAAACGCACATTTCCCAAAATGTAATTTGGTTTTAACTTCCCTCATTAAAATAGGTAAATTGTACAATTACCAAATGGAGGGGGGTGAAATCATAAACTCACACTTGTATCTTGCTTGTAATATAAAACAATGAAAGATTTGCAAGGCAAAAAGATTGACACCAATTTATAAAGTAAAAAGAATTAAAGTGAAATGAGCTGTGTCAGCAATAAGTTGTTCGGGAGGCTTTTGTAGGCAGGCTGTCATAATTTTGGGAGAGAATGCCAGAGGTGAAGGACAAGATGGCACAAAGACTGGCTTCTGATGGTGGGGCAGAGGGTACAAGGAGCAAGCAGTCATGCAGACAGAAGAATGGGGAGGGGAAGGGACCTTGGCATGGGATTGGGACATGTGATAAAAGAGGATTACAGCAGCAATTTGCATATACAACACATTTTTAAAGTGAGGTAACATCCAAAGATATTTTACAAAAAGGCAAAAAGAAAATGCATGCTGAACCAAGAAGGGATGACACAAAGCGACGTCAAAATTACATTTTTGAGTAGTTTTTAATGGGCGGAGAGAGGGGTGGAAAGTTTTAGGGCCAGTGTTCTGGCAAGTAGAACAGACAGTTGTCAACCCAGTGCTGGACAAAATGTGGGAAAATATTCAGAAGCTCAGTGAGAGAAACCGAGCGCTTGGTAGTAATATTTTAGGTTAAGATTTCAGAGATATTGTGGGATAAGAACATGGAGGGATTTATAGACAGAGCTTTAGTGATGGGGAGCCAGTGTAGATTGTTGGGACAGAGTTGATAAGTGAGTGAACATTAGTGTGGAATGGGGAACGTGTGTTAGTTTTGAACAAATTGCAGTTTATGCAGAAGCCACAAGGAGTGTGTTCTTTGGAGGTGATCAAGGCACATATAAGAGTTTCAGTGGGTGTATTGAGGCCTTTGAGGTTTTTGAAAATAAGGACAAGCATCTTGAGATGCAGTAAGTGGGGACTAGTTAGTGGTGCTGGTGAGCATATCGCCTTGTAAGTGTTCAGGATTTAATGTGATGCAACGTTGGGCTGTAGAGTTCTGGATTAGCTGAACTGTTTGAACAAGGTTGGGGGTGGGAGGCTAAGAAGAACAAAAGTAATACTGATTCTTGAAGTGATGTGCTCCTGAGGGGTTTAGTAGCTGTGGGTGGGAAGTCGGATGTGTGCAGGCTTGAGGTAGAAGAAGATAGTTTCTGGTGGACTGGCCAGCCAGAGGGTTTGATGGAGTTGAAATTGGGGCATGCAGGAGCTGTTGAAAGTGGAAAGGGTGACTTCAGTTTTGCTGATGTTCAGTGCTTGGAAATGTCAATTCATTTCAGCTTGACCATTCAGTAATGATGGAATGGTGGTTTCTGAAAAGGGTCCTGCTCTGCCATTCATTTAGACCATAGCGAACCTGCACCTCAACTCTATTGACCCACCTTTGCTCCACATCTCTTGATGACCTTGCATTGGGTATCACATGAAAGCTGGTTTGCAGGCATGGGAAGGGAGGTTTGCGAGTACATTTGGGCACAGAAGAGTGGAACCAGGAGGGAGGGTATCATCTTCCAGAAAAGTATTACAAAGCAGACTCAGTTGAGTGAAAATCGCAGAGGGTGAGGAGGGGTAAACTGGATCTCATCAGTTTCTTTGACCAGGGTGGTCTTAGTGCCGTGGCTGTTTGTAAAGCTGATTGGAAGGATTTGGCAGGCAATACTTAGAAATTGAATCTGCGGTTGGGTGTTCATGAAACTTGGTGAGAAAATATTGTATGCATCTTATAAAGTCTTCATTATTTGCAATTTTGCCAATTTTCCATTTATTTGTTGGAATGTTCCAAGAGCTTTCTCAATGAAGCAACACAGCTTAAGGTTGGCAAACTGGCTCAATACTAAGGAAAACTTGAATACAAATGTCAGGCAACAGTACAGATTTAACTTGAGTTTCTTGTGCTGCAGTTGAGCTGTGTATATGACTTTGTATTGTGCCAACTTTTTCAGTTTACTGGTATTGGAAAAATAAAGTAACTATGGTTGCTGATGTAGCATGGCAAGTTAGATTCCGCAACCCCCCACCACCAAGGAGATGGTCTCTCTTTGTTTTGCATTTCACCAACTAGAGCAGAGTGGCAGGCAGCACCAACCCCACTTTGCACGCTTCTTTCTTTCTTGCTTATAAGTATACAACAAAGTTGGTTACCTTTTGTTGGAGCATTTGTTTTCAAGAGATTGTGTTTAGCTGATTGCTTCCAATTTCACAGGCACTCTAAGCCTGATCAATGTGCTCTACATGCATTTGTGTACATGTGTGCATGTTTTTCCTTTCCCCAGGTTCATTCGGGATCTGAGCTGGCAATGAAAACTGAGCTTCTCAGTGTTCTTGCTTTCAAAATGTTCTTGGTAATGCAGCAGTGGGTGAGGTAGAAATGTAGTCATAGAGTCATAGAGAGATACAGCACTGAAACAGGCCCTTCGGCCCACCGAGTCTGTGCCGACCATCAACCACCCACTTATACTAATTCTACATTAATCACATATTCCCTACCACATCCCCACTTTCCCTCAATTCTCCTGCCACCTACCTACACTAGGGTCAATTTACAATGGCCAATTTACCTATCAACCTGCAAGTCTTTGGCTGTGGGAGGAAACCAGAGCACCCAGCAGAAACCCAAGCGGTCACAGGGAGAACTTACAAACTCCGTACAGGCAGTACCCAGAACTGAACCCGGGTCACTGGAGCTGTGAGGCTTCAGTGCTAACCACTGTGCCACTGTTTATATTGTCTCTCCCCTTTCTTCCTACCCAAAATTATGACTTCACATTTCAGACTTGCCAGCAAAGTTGAAGCCCATGGAATAAAAACTGGCAGCATAGATACAAAGTTGGCTGAGTGACAGGAAACCGAGTGTTTGACTGGAGGAAGGTATACAGTAGGGATCCCCAGGGTCAGTACCAGGACCACTGCTTTTCTTGATATATGTTAGTGATTCAGACTTGTTTGTACAGGGCACAATTTCAAAATTTGCAGGTGACACAAAACTTGGAAGTATTGAGAACTGTGAAGACCACAATGGTAGACTTCAAGAGGACATAGGCTGGTGGAATGGGCAGACACGTGGCAGATGAAACCTAATGCAGAGAAGTGTGAAGTTATACAGTTGGTAGCGTCATGAATGTGCTATGCTGAATGATGGTTTTTAATTCATCGGTTGGAAACCTAAGTTCAACTTTTAAAAAGAAAGCAGCTTAAGATGGGCATCACAATTTGCATTGAAATACTCACATTCCAAGGTGTCGAGGTGGAGATGCATGTCTGAATAGCCCTCATCCAGAACAATGGCTTGAGCAGTTTGAATGATCTACCTGATATCACCTTCATTTAGCAAGACATTCAAAGCTATCTTGGAACATTAACATTGGTGGAGATGAACCTCAAGGGGTAAACATTGAAACAATAAAACCTGAGAGAGATTGGAATTCTTAGACTTGGATCTCATTTAACTGCAAAAGCGGTTAGAGACTGTGACAGTCTCTCCATCTATGTGAAAACTTGGAGTTTCTTTTGAACACATCAGACAAGCTACTAAGTTTTAACCAATGCAGGACCTAGTTGAGTTTTGTTGTTCTAACTTCGTACAGCTGCCATATCTTCACACACAAGATTTGAGTATAGTTTGCAGCATTTATTGTTGTATTGCCATTTAAGTGGTTAATTGTGCACTCTTGCTTTTGGTGCAGGACCAGTTGTGAAAGGTCCATGGTTTATTGATTCAGTAGTACTCTTAAAAGTAAGTGACCTCAGGAAAAATGTGGATTTTATTTCTCTTCGGAGGCATTTAATATTGCCAATATGAACTTGAAGTGAAAACTTTCTATTTCTGCTGCTGCTTATATTTCAACTTTATGAACTTGGCTGCTGATCAGAGGATTGAAATCTGGGTAAGTTTTATTATCAAAAATCTAACTAAGCATAACGATATATTCCAGATTGATTTTGTTCTTACTGCAAACAAAGTAATTAGAAACATGTTAAATGTGTTCAAATAGTTGTTTAATCATACAGAACTTCTATATTGCTGAAAATAGAGACGTGTTGTCGAAGCTTTTCAGCTTGCACACATCAGGACCATCGCAGGGAAAACAACATCTTTATACTACATGTGAAGAGAGTGCTGATTGGTTGGCAAGTGAACTCTGGTAGAGGCATTGCCATGGCGCTTGCACCAGTTTACGGTGACTGACAGTTAACTGCCAAGCATTGTTTGTTTGAAATTTAAACCAGGCAGCTTGACTCTAGTCAAGACATTGCCCTGAGTAATGAATCAGCGAATGGCTGTCACTTATTTTGTTCAGCTGAAACAGGCACAATGTTTGTACATATTCTTTCTGTCTACAAAGAACAGGGCCCTTAATAATGTATGTAGCTTCCAGTACGTGGAAATGTGCCACACTGCGAGCCCTACTGACAATCCTAAATTGGTTGTCAGCATAATTCTTATCAAATGTTGTCCAATCGCGGAATCACATCTAATGTTGGACACTGTTTTGAGTCTTGCAAATGAGCTGGTTGGGTACAGTCCATACCTTGCTTGTTGCGAGTAACAGAAGGGGCATGTTTGATACGATTCGCCAGTCTTTGGGACGTACGGCCTATATACCTAGCATCACACTGGCATTGAAATTCATATATACATTACTCACTTGTGTGATGGGCAGGACATCTTTTTGGCTTGACAGCAGCATCCTGTTACTGGCGAACACCATAAGTGTTGCTGCTGCATAGCAGCAGTGTGAAACCGCTAGCTTTACCTGTTGCTCACATTTTTGGGATACATTACCCTTCCAGGGTAATTTGAGGTAAACTGGGCACTTTTCAGGGCCGAAAAAGACGACCTTAGGCCCATTCATAAGTTTGCGCGATATACAGTGATATACAGCGATATACAGTGGCGCAGTGGTTAGCACCGCAGCCTCACAGCTCCAGGGACCTGGGTTCGATTCCGGGTACTGCCTGTGTGGAGTTTGCAAGTTCTCCCTGTGTCTGCGTGGGTTTTCTCCGGGTGTTCCGGTTTCCTCCCACAAGCCAAAAGACTTGCAGGTTGATAGGTAAATTGGCCATTATAAATTGTCACTAGTATGGGTAGGTGGTAGGGAATGTAGGGACAGATGGGGATGTTTGGTAGGAATATGGGATTAGTGTAGGATTAGTATAAATGGGTGATTGATGTTCGGCACAGACTCGGTGGGCCGAAGGGCCTGTTTCAGTGCTGTATCTCTAATCTAATCTAAAATGATCTGATCAGGGCAGCCATTGTCATGCAGGATGTCTTTGATTCGCCCTATTTTAGTTTACAAGATTAGATTTCCCCGCCACAGCCAAGAAAGTAGCAGACAATATGTCAATGTTGTTGTTTAGCCCATTGCAGAGTGCCTTTTTTCCCTCATCCCTCTTTGGGGATGTAATTTTTGATTTTCTTCACCATAACTATCCACAGATGTTTGCTTCTGCAACCCAGTGCACTTCAGACCTTGTCTGTCTGCACAGCTCCTTTTATAATATCACTCCATTTCAAACTAAAACCAACATTTTTGCTTTGCACACTCTCAACTGGTTTTATCCTATATAATTTTGGGCGGCGTAGTGGTTAGTACTGTAGCCTCACAGCTCCAGCGACCCAAGTTCGATTCTGGGTACTGCCTGTGTGGAGTTTGCAAGTTCTCCCTGTGACTGCATGGGTTTCCTCCGGGTGCTCCCACAGCCAAAGACTTGCAAGTTGATAGGTAAATTGGCCATTGTAAATTGCCCCTAGTACAGGTCGGTGATAGGGGAATTGAGGGGATGTGGTAGGAATATGGGGTTAGTGTAGGATTGGTATAAATGGGTGGTTGATGGTCGGCACAGACTCGGTGGGCCGAAGGGCCTGTTTCAGTGCTGTATCTCTAAATAAATAAATAAATGTACATAATTTATGGGAGTGCTTTGTAATAGGGGGTGGGGGGCATGGGTAGTGCCACATCATCAGATATACCTTAACGGTACATCTCTAGGCTTAGTTTATAGAGATGTTGAGGGTGGACTAATAGTTCCCTCATTGCACTTGTTGGAATTTGGAACTGGAAGAAAAAGAACCCTTGTATCTTGTCACCTGAGTTTGAGCATCATAATTTCAATTGTAGCAAATTTTGGAACCACTTCCTTGTATGCAATTGCAACACTGTATTGAAGACAATTAACTTTTGTAATTCTTTGGGCCGAATCCCACAGTGTATGACGCTGGTTGTGATTGATTTAGCGTTGATGCTCTTTTTCCATTGTTTCTACTGATCTTTGATCTTGTCTCTTGATTCTCTTTCATGCACCTATTATTTCTCTAATTTATACTTTATATTTCATGATTGGTACATTTATTGAATGAAGTTAATTTTTATTTCTTGCTTCACCAATTTGTGAATCTGTTGGTGTTTAGACTGATTCAGACATTACATAGCTTAAATAAGCATGACAGAAACATTCGGGTAAAGTGCTGGTAGTTAGATTTATCGCCAGTGAGATACTAATCTTGTTAAACAGTAATGAACAGAAAGAGTGACTACTGGACGGCCAGGGAAACAGTATTCATTTGCTTTGCAGGCAAATGCGGAAACAATTATGCACAGCATGATCCCGCAAAAATCAAATGAAATAATTCATCTGTTTTTAAAATTTGTGTTGGTGAGGGAGATATGTTCATCAAGACACCAGGAGAATGCCCTGCTTTTCTTTGCACACTGCAATGATATTTTTCCTGTCAACCCTAACAGACTGACGAGAACTTTTTTAGTGTTATGTTTCATCTAAAATACATCGCAACGCAACACAAAGCTTCCTCAGTACTACCCTGAGGCAACTGAGCTGACATGCTATAGTTCTGGAGTGTGGCTTGAACCCTGAGCCTTCCACATGGGTAAGAATGCAACAAACTGAGCCAGTGTGACACTTGGCAGAACTGAGATACTGTGCCAGATTTGACAGGAGGCCAAGAGGGAAGCATTATCCTCCCCATGCCAGCTGAGTTAACGCCAGTAACTTCATGGGCACAGATGGAAGTATTTCAAAAATAAAAAGCAGCAGCTGGCGTATTGAAAGATGGAAAATAATTCTTGAAGATCAACCTACTTGGCTGCTTGCTAATGCTCGCCAAGACAAGATTGATCTTTGGTAAAGCGTGTATGTCAAATACTAGTTTTAGTAGTAAGAGTAGTGCTCTGCTTGACCAGTGGTATTGGGTAGTGAGGCATAGGCATTCAATTTGGTTTTCACAACAAAAAAAGCAAGATAATGGTCATGAGCTGTGCAATATAGAAATGAATCAAACATACAGCAATCTGTCAAAAACAAGAATGAATGAGCTTGACTACTTGGAACAATGATTCGGTCAAGATGATTGAGTTGAGTTTGGCAACTTACTGAGATGATAAATTTATGAATTACTCAATTTTGAAATAAAATTTCTTCCTACTTATAGTAAATATGATCTTTGTGTTTTACTGCCCTTTGCATTTTTGTTGAGTTCAGACTGTACCAATGAATTTATTACCGATATTAATTACAGATGGAGGATATGCAAATAACATTGCATTCTCATTTTTAAAGTCAACCAAATTTTAACCTAGAGAGCTTTGGTGCGTGAGTGATTCCAAAACAATTTTAGTTTTTTTTTTCTCTACCTTCTTCCCTTTTAATGTCCTCCCTCCTGCTTGGGTACAGTTCTGTGATTACTGACTGCAGTCTGGTACCTGGTTAATGTATACAGTGAGTGCAGACAGTGGAATGTTATCAACTGGAGGGTGGGGGACAGCACAGTTTATCCAGTCTGGATTCCACTGGATAGGAACTTGGCTGACAACACCCCCACTTTGTTTTAGTGGTAGTTATTTAAGGAAGACTATTGACCAGGACCACTAGGAGAATTCCCTGATCTAATTCGGATAGTGCTATGTAATTGCTCAGATCTGCTAAATGTGCAGTCAAAGTTTTGGTTTAACATCTCATTGGAATGATAGCACCTCTGTCTGACACTGCAGCCTCAGTACTACACTGAAGTCAGCCAAGGTTAATGTGCTCAAGGTTGACTTGGCATTTGAACTCTTAATCTTCTGACCTGAGGTGAGCAAGAGGTAAGCATGCTACCAACTTAGCCAATCTGTGATCAACTACCTTGGCACAGACAAGTAATTGAAGCTAGGATTTTCTGGTCTGTGTGCCTCTATTATATGTTACTTTTACTAACTGGATGTTATTCAGCAGTTGTATAAATGGATGTTCTTAGTTTCTATTTTAAAAATGCTTGGTTGCCAGAGTGGGGTTTGTTGCACTTGGAAGATAATTATTGACCATCCTATTCGAGGACCTCCTCGCATTTTGAGCCCTTCAATATTTCTGTTAATTTTTAAAATATTTGTTCATAGTATGTGAACATTGGCACCGCCAGTATTCATTGCACATCCCTAATTACCCTTGAGAAGGTGGTGGTGAGCTGAACTAAATTCTTTCCTAACTGTGCCATGCAAAAATGGAGACACTCCAATTAAGATAACATCTTCAAGTATCATTCTATGGCACCAAGTGTCTTGTGAAAAGGTGCTAAGTATTCATTTGCAAACTAAGCTGTTAAGTCAGTTGCAGGTTCTGGCAGCTGGCAAATTGCATCATCCTGCTACAAACTGGTTTAGGTAAGTACCAGTAATGCACTGTAAACCTTTAACCTCAGTAGCACATGACTTTTCATTGAAACTGGGGCTGCTGTGCTGCTGATGTAGAGCTAGTGTTTGTATAGCATATGCACTGTGTGTGGGAATAAGGTTAAGCAACTTAATCCATGTCCTTCAGCAATGAGGTCCTTCCTGCTTGTGAATTGTCTGAGATGACCATATTTTGCAATTGTCTTCAATTTCCTTAATATCCATTTTGAAGGAGCTAGTGTGTAGTCAATGGTTTATTTTCTTCTCAAGAGAAGGTGGTGCAGTTGGTGTTCATTAGATGAGATTTGGGAGTTGATTTACTGCTTCCCAGCCCCCTTTTTATCTTTAATTGCTTTATCTATAAATGTAAATGCATTACATGAATGGGACTGTGGCTACAGTGTGGAGGTTGTATGGTTAAGTCCCAGATCATTGGTGGGATCTTATGAAACCACTGATGCACAACAGCAACTTGCAGTGGGAAGTTGCCTGTTTGAACACCACAAAATGTGCATGTGAGTTGTAGCCTTGAACTTGTAGAAGTATAGGTTGAATTCCGATGCAATCTTCTGTCCATATATACTTGCAGGGCCAGCTGCCAGAAGTTGCAACTGGCTTAACAGCCTAGTTTGCAAATGAATGCTAGCCACCATTTCACAAGACACTTGGTGCCTTAGAATGATACCTGAAGAAGCTATCTTGACTGGAGTGTCTCCATTTTTACCACAGCACAGTTAGGAAAGAACTTAATTAAAATCCACAACTCAAAGACTTGGTCTCTGCTTGTGTTGTTGTGATTTGTTGGCGATAGCACCAACAGTGAAAGGCAATTTTATCATAGCACCTGCAACTGGTGTCTGTAAATCTTCAGAGTATATTGATCCACTGAAATTTTTTTTGTTACACGGAGAAGAAATCTGAAATTTGAAATAAATGTGCAGTATTAGCTTGTTTTTGGTTCAAATAATCATCGGCTTCATTGACCTAAAGATGCTGCTCAGTTTGCATGTTCACAGAATCACAGAATAATACAGTGCAGAAGAGGCCCTTCGGTCCATGCTACTGTGCGAAACATTGAATTTTGAAGTTTGATGAGCGTTTTTAGTGCATGAGGATGAACTGTTAGTACTACATAGTAATGTGTGTGCATGTAGGAATGTTCGGTGATAACAGGATCAGGCTTGGCCGTAATGTCTACAATTGTGTAACCTCCTGACACTGTTCAGGAGAAAATATAGTTTAAGGATGGGACTCTTAAAGGGACAGGATTACAAAAACAAGCACAGACAAGAGATGCAGTTTGGCCCATCTAGCTCATCCTTTCATTGGAACTTGGAATCCCCAAACACAGCATGCAACTACCTTTTGAATGACTGCAGGGTTTTTGCTTCCTCTTGTCTTGTCTGGAGTCCATTCCAGGTATTAAATATTGTTTATATGAGTGTTTCCTAACCGATTTAGTTGCTGATTTTTGCACTGTGGGAACTGGGTTTTCATCCAGCCTATGGTGTGCTGGTTGTCAAATTCATATCCAAAATACTTTGGGCAGTGCCAACCCGGTTCCTATCTGTCATTTCATTGGCAGTAAGTTAGCAATTGCAGTCAGACAGGCTACAAGTTGGTTGCTGAGGGGAAACTGAAAAATGTCAACAGTGTGGGTGGAGAGCCCTTTTGAGATTGGGGCTGAGATGGCAGAGAGCAAGGAGCTTCGCTGTGCTTTACCTGACGATAGAGGATTTGATGTAGGTGCCGAAAATAGCAAATGCTCTATTTTCCCCTACTTTGATGACACACAAATTCACCGAACAAATTTATTTGCATGTCTCTCTGCTTTTTGAAGTGAAGGAATGACTGTAGTAATGGAACATTTTGATATGTTGTGCATACACATGATTGTATTAAGTTACATGCAGTGTGAAATTCTCTTTAATTTGCTTTGACATTTCATCTGATTCATTTCCAGCACAAAGCTTTCGAGTACTCTTACCTTTTGCAGGAGTAGGAACATATGGTTGAAAAACACTTTGTCTGCCTTGAATTGGATCTTTTTAAAAACTTACCTTCTTTCTCAAATGCTACATTATAGTGCCTTTAATGTAGTAAAACAAAGTTAATAATTTAAAAATTGATGTATTGCAGAACTGGGAGCCAGTCTGTGAGCTCCGGGGCAATGGGTGAGCAGGACTCAGTGCAAGCTAGGATACAGGCAGCAGAGTTTCAGATGAGCTCAAGTTTATAAGAGTGTTGTGGGTGGGAGGCGTTGGAATAGTTGAGTATAGAGGTAATCTGCATGATTGAGTGTTTCAGGAGCAGATGAGCTGAGGCAGGGGTGGCAAAGTTAGAGGTGAAAGTAGGCGGTTTTGGTGTTGTAGAAGATATGGGGTCGGAAGCTCAGCTCAGATCAGATAGCATGCTGAGATTACCAGCAGTCTGGTTCAGCCTGAGACAGTAGCCTGGGATGGAGTCCATGGCTATCAACCAGTTTGTGACACGCCAAAGACAATGGCTTCAGTATTCCCATTTGAACCAGCAGCATAACGATAAAAATCAGTGCAAGTGTTGAGAGAGGTTGTGGTGAGTTAGATCTGGGTGTCGCCAGTGTATGCGTAGAATCTGACATAAAAACTTAAAAATTGCAAGCCCCTAACTGGAAAGACATTTGCATAGTAACAGACGGTGTTGAAACAATGGGGACCCAGTAGTTGCTTCCCCAATACACAGAAGTAGTCAGACCAGTTTTAGTCACATGACTAACTGGCTGTTGCCGAGGTTTGAATTGAGAGTTTTAAATTGGAGAAAACAGTACTTGAGACAAAGCCATGTGCTCATGGAGTAAAGATCTCTCCTGGAACTGAAGCAAGAATTACAGCCTCTCCTGTCTGCCTGCTTCCATCTCTTTCCCATGAAACTGAATCTTGTGAAGACACGTAAACTCAGAGATAAATCTCTTACGAGCACAAGGTTTACAAAGAATACTGGACTCCAACGATACGCAAGACCATATCATCAATCAAAGACTAAGCGAGCTTGAGAAACATTAACAAGATATTGCCTCAATGTTCTACTTAGCTTTTCTGTTCCTATTTGCGTGTGTGTATCGCGTGTGCGTACTAGTGTGGGCGCGTTGTATATCCGTAGGCATTAACCGTGTTAGAGTTTAGGGTTTATTAATTTTCATCTTTAAACCAAAGAAAGCTTGTTTGTGCTAATTTCTTTGCCTTATAATTGGAAAGTTGTGAATAAGGATTCACAAAGGGGGAGCTCAAAACACACTGTTTAAAATTAAACCCTGTTATAGCAACACCAGGTGAAGATAGTAACAGACCCCTAGACACCTTTTATCACCTGGTCGTAACAAGTACAATCGACTTTATCACCCAACTGCAGTGATCAAAGATAAATTTGTGCTACACATTGTCCTGTGTCACTACACAAAAACAAGATTCCAGTGTTGCACTTTGTCATATTCAATGAATAATATCAGTCGACAAAATACAACTTCACTATACTCTGAAAGACATTGGAACCTTACTGATTTTATGGTGGGTATGTGGTAGCGTGTGGCAGGTTGATCATATGTGAGATATGCCCTGTCTAGACTGTTGTGGTGACAGTGTGGCGCTTGTCACGAGATCACACTATGGTCTGACCCCCTACTCCTCTGGCATTTTCTCCTCCTTTTTGAGCATCTTGCTTTGTTCCATCCTTCTCCCCTCTCTTTCAAAATCATTGTTTTCTACTGCCCTGCCAAATATGATAAAAATGTTATCACCGAGCTTTCCTCCCTCAGCCTCTGCACCGAACAACTTCTCCTCCTTGGTGATTTCAACCTCCATCTTAACTCATCATGTTCTCTCTCCTCTCAGTTTACTGCCTGCTTATCCTCCTGAAATCTCTTCCTTATACACACCCCAACCCATATTCATGACAACCTTTTTGACCTTGCCATCTCACATGGCCTTGATAGTCCCATTGTATCAATCACAGATAAGGCCATCTCTGATCACTTACTTGTATCACTGTCCTCCACATCTCCCTTTGACCACTCACCCCTACTTTCTTCTGTATCTAGCCCCAGTTAACTTACAACTGCACTTTCAAAATCCTAACTGTCTAGCCTTTGGCTCTTTGTTTCCCACAACATTTCTGCAACTACTGATTTTGATTAACCACAACTTCACCTCCACCTTTGCCCTAATCCCCAATAAAACCATTTCTCTCTCCCTGGCCATTCTCCCAGTATGGCCCTCATCTCTGCAGGATGCAGACTTGAAAGGATATGGTGACAGTGGGTTCAGCCATCCACTGGCTGGACCACACAAAGCACCGCTGAGTCCTGCTCTCTTCTGCTAAAACTGCTCACTGTTCCAGGATCATCCTGGAATGCAAAGATAACCCCTGCTGCCTTTTCTCTACCGCAAGCCATCTTCTTAAACCCCTTTTCCCCTGTCTCCTCCACTCTTACCTCCAACGATAAGTGCGAGGAGCTCACGGATTGCTTTGACACTGTGATTAAGATCATTGGATCAGCTGTCTTTGCCGTCTCCCTCTTACCCACTAGCCCACCAGGCCGAACTTCCTTCAAAGTTCTCCTCGCCCTAGCCCTGAACTCGCTTCTCTCCTATTTCCCCTCATGCTCTCTCCAAGCTTATTTTGTCCACAAGACCCACCTCCTGCTCCTTTGACCTTATTCCTACCAAACTGCTGGTCACCCAACTTGCCCTTGGTCCTTATTTTAGCCGATTATTGTTAACAACAGTTGTCTCTGTTCAGGTGTCTCCTGCTCCTCCAAAAACCAACACTTGATCCAGCCCTCCTCCCTCATCACCAACCTCACTTTCCTCTCCAGTGCTCTTGAACATGATGTCACTGCCTAAATCTATGCTCATCTTTCCCAGAACTCCATGTTTGAATCTCTCCAATCAGATTTCCACCCCACCACAGTACGAAAGACAGCTCTTATCAAAGTCACAAATGTCATCCTATGTGACTGTGACAAAGGTAAACTATTCTTCATCCTTCTTGACCTGTCTGCAGCCTTTTACATGGTTGACCACACCATCATCTGCTCCACTGTCGTCCAGTTGGGTGGGACTTCTCTTGCCTGGTTCCATTCCCATGTCGTCATAGCCAGAGTATCACTTGCAATGGCTTCTCTTCTTGCACCATTACATCTGGTGTGTCCCCCTACAGGATTTATCCTTTATTCCCTCCTATTTAGTATAGTGTTGTGGGTAAAGACGAGCAGAATGGGACAGGAAGGGACAGAGTTTATCAAAAGTTGCACATCAGTGAATAAGGTCATTGCAGGAAATAGAAGTAAAAAATGAAATTTAAGGTTCTTTATCTGAATGTGTGAAGTATCTGCAATAAGATAGATGAACTAGTGGCACAAATAGAGGTAAATGATTTACATCTAATTGCCAGTTCAGGGACATGGTTACAAGGTTGGGAAATAAATATTCCAGGGTACACAATATTCCAGAAAGACAGCCAATGGCAAAGCAGGAGAGGTAACCTTGTTAATAAAGGATGACAGAAGGACATCAGTGAGAAAGGATCTGGCCTCAGACGATTATGAACTGGAATCAGTATGGGTGGAAATAAGGAATAGCAAGAATCAGAAGACACTGGTGGAAGTAGTTTATAGGCCCCCAAACAGTAGTGGGAAATAAATATTCCAGGGTACACAATATTTCGGAAATAAGAGTCATAAGAGTAGAACGCAGAATATTTTTAAAAAGAGACTTGTGTGTGCTAGCACAGGAATGCAGAAAGTTAACATGCAGATACAGCAAGCAATTAGGAAGGCTAATGACATGTTGGCCTTTATTGCAAAGGGATTGGAGTACAGGAATAAAGAAGTTTTGCTACATTTGTACAGGTTTTTAGTGAGACTGCATCTAGAGTACTGCGTGCAATTTTGGTCTCTACATTTAAGATAGAATATACTTGCATTGGAGGCGATATCGCGAAGGTTCACTAAATTGGTCCCTGGGATGAGGGTGTTGTCCTATGATGAGAGGCTGAATAAATTTGGTCTATATTCTCTGGAGTTTGGAAGAATGAGAGGCGATCTTATTGAAACCTAAAAGATTCTTGTCGTATGAGTTCTCTTGCCCTCCGCACCTGCAGTCACCAGACGAGACTTGAGTCTTTTTCCACCGGTTTATTCAAGCATATGCAAGGGCGTCATATGTATCCAGTGAACCTGTATGGCTCACCGATCAATTACATTCCATCATTATTAGAGTTCCGATCGATCCAATCATTAGCATACACCAATCAGGAGTTGACATGAAATTGACATTATTTAATCAAAGCTCACTCACGAGATGAAATTGACATTGTTTAATCAAAGCTCACTCGTGCACAATGATTATATTATCCTGTTACAATGAAGACATGTCCGTAGTGTTTACATAGCCTTTAACCGAAGCTCAAAAGTACATGTCAGCAGACCACATTATCCTCGCGCAATTAACACTTATTCCATTCTGTATTAAAAATTCACATCGCCTGTTCCTGTGACCGTGAACAAACAGCACCTTGTGGTTTATCAGAAATCTTCACCCTGCACTCATCTTCCCCTTGTGCAACTCCAGCCTGGTTGATCATGAAGCTAGCTAATCTTAACCCTTTACTTGCCCTCTTCAATTCTGAAGGGCCTGAATAGGGTAGATGCAGAGATTGTTTCCACTAGTCAGGAAAATCTAAAACACGGGGGCACAGTTTCGGGATAAGGGGCCGATCATTTAGGACTGAGATGAGGAGAAATTACTTCAATCAAAGGGTTCTGAATCTTTGGAGTTCTTTACCTCAGAAGGTTGTGCATGCTCCATCGTTGAATACATTTAAGGCTGGGATAGACAGAGGTTTGGTCTCTCGGGGAGTCAAGTGATATGGCGAGTGGGCGGGAAAGTGGAGTTGAATGCGAAGAGCCATGATTGTTTTGAATGGAGGAGCAGGCTCGATGGGCCATATGGTCTACTCCTACTCCTAGTTCTTGTGTTCTCGTCTACATGCTGCACCTCTGTGACATCATCTGAAAGCACAACGTTAGATTCCTCATGTTCACTGACAACACCCAGCTCTATCTCACCACCATCTGTTGCTAAACTATCAGACTGCTTACGCGCCATCCAGTAGTGAATGAGCAGAAATTTCCTCCAATGAATATTGGTAGACTAAGCCATTGCTTTTGGTCCCTGCTCCAAACTCTGTTTCCAAGCTACCGACACCATCTATCTCACTTACAACTGTCTGAGATTGAACCAGACTGTTTGCATATTTGACCCCGAGATGAACTTCCGACCACTCATTCATTTCATCACTAAGGCTGCTTATTTCCACCTCCGTAACATTGCCTAACTTTGCCCCTGCCTCAGCTTATCTGCTTATTGATGTAAATAAAGGCAAAATACTATGGATGATGGAAATCTGAAATTAAAACGAAGTGCTGGAAATAATCAGGTCTGGCAGCATCTAGTGAGAGAGAAACCGAGTTCATTTTATGAAAGGTCATCAACCTGAAACATTAACTCTGTTTCTCTCTCCACAGATGCTGCCAGATATGTTGAGAATTTCCAGCACTTAGTTTTCATTACTGCTCTTTCATGCCTTTGTTACCTCCTCGATGTGACTATTGCAATGCACTTCTGGTTAGTCTTTCACATACAACCCTCCGTAAACTTGTAGTCATTTAAAACTCTGCTGCCCATGTCCTTACTCGCAGCAAGTCACACTCTGCTTGCTGATGTACATTGGTTCCCGGTTAAGCAACATCTTGATTTTAAAATTCTCATCCTTATTTTCCCTCCCTTTGTGATCTCGCTGCTCCCTATCTATGTAATCGCCTCCAGCCTCACAACCTTTAGAGATAGCTGCATTCCTCAAATTCCAATCACTTGAGCATCCCCGATTTTTAATTTTTCCAGCCTTCAGCTGCTGAGGCCCTAAGCTGTGGAACTCCCTCCCTGAAGTTCTCTGTGTCTCCATCTCTCATCTCCTTAAAACTTGACATTTTAAACTTTAATGTTTAAACTGTTAAATCCTTTTAAGATGTTCCTTTTTGACCATGCTTTTGGCTCTAATATTTCCCTGTGCGGCTTCCTGTCAAATTTTGCTTTTTTTTTCCATTATTCTTTCACGGGATGTGGGTGTCGCTGGCCAGGCCAGCATTTATTGCCCATCTCTAATTCCCCTTGAGACAGTGAAGTAACGGCGATATAGTTCCAAGTCAGGATGGTGTGTGGCTTGGAGGGGAATTGCAGATGGCGGTGTTGCCCTTGTCCTTCGAGGTGGTAGAGGTCACGGGTTTGGAAGGAGCCTTGGTGAGTTGCAGCAATGCATCTTGTATATGGTACACATTGCTGCCATTGTGTGTCCGTGGTGGAGGGAGTGAATGTTGTAGGTGGTGGATGGGGTGCTTCAACAGTAGAACAGTCCATAGTCTAATTCCAGCAGTAAGTGATGCTTTCTTTCTCCATCAATGAATTTCAATAATTAACAACTTGCAAGCACTTTTTAAATGAATCAATTTGACTTGAGAATTTTTGAGGGATAAAAGATTGTCACAGTCTAACTTCCCTTCCTTCAGTTTACATTATCAGAGGTCTCTGTTTTGGCTTGACTTTATTTATTATCTCTCAAAATTCTAAAAATAAAACAGACTAATTTTTGTTCCTTCAGTTTAAATGGGCTGAGAGCTCTTCTTACAGGTACTAACACACAGCTGTCTGTCTGTGTCCTCTGTTAGAACAGTCTGTTTGCACTATAAGCCAGTTTAAAATTAAATTGTAACAAATGTATCGCTCGATGTTCAGTCTGAGTGGCTGTATCCAAGGCTGCGAGAATGCATTCTTTGACTTAGTCTTTAGAACTTGCTGCGTTAAAGCAGCATGGCTCTTTTCCAGCCTTAAAGGCACACCACATTATTCCCCCCAAAAAACTACAGGATATAGCACCTCTGTCTCTGGTGGAATGAAACGCCATTCCTGTGATGCGTTTCATTACAATGGGTACAAGAAATGGGGAGTGTTGTTGAGCAGAGAGACCTTGGGGTGCAAGAACATAGTTCCCTGAAAGTGGCAACACAGGTAGACAGGGTGGTGAAGAAGGCGTATGGCATGCTTGCCTTCATCGGCCGAGGCATTGAGTACAAGAGTTGGGATACATGTTACAGTTGTACATAACGTTGGTTAGGCCGCATTTAGAGTACTGTGTGCAGTTCTGGTCGCTGCATTACAGGAAAGATGTGATTTAAGCTAGAGAGGGTGCAGAAAAGATTCACAAGGCTGTTGTCTGGTTTGGAGGGCATGAGTTATAAAGAGAGATTGGATAGGTTGGGTCTGTTTTCCCTGAAGCGAAGGAGGCTGAGAGGGGACATGATAGAGATATATAAAATTATGAGAGGCATAGATAGGGTAGATAGCCAGACTCTGTTTCCCATGGTAGGGCTGACTGCAACTAGAGGACATAGATTTAAGGTGAGAGGGAGGTTTAAAGGGATCAAAGGGGTAAATTTTTCACAAAGAATAGTGGGCATCTGGAATGAGCTGCCTGAGGAGGTGGTGGAGGTTGGAACAGTAGCGAAATTTAAGAGGCATCTGGACAGGTACTTGAATGAACAAGGCATAGAGGGATATGGAATTAATGCAGGCGGGTGGGATTAGTATAGATAGACACTATGGTCGGCATCGACGTGGTGGGCTGAAGGGCCTGTTTCTATGTTGTACGACTATGACTCTACAAATTGAAAAAACGCTAACATTTCTTTTTCCGTATTTACAGGCATACACTTTTCTAAAATGTTGAAACTGCAGCAACAAGCTCCACCCGAACATTTCAGCTTTAAATTTTCAAAAGGTTGTCCCAATTAACCCATTTTAAATTTACAAGCACAGTCTTCCAATTGTTTTGTGTTTTCCTTCCAAGTGTCCCTATTGTCCATCACCTCAGACAGCTGAACTGCACAGCTAGGAGCACGGACCACTAATGGATTCACTATTCTCTGAGAATTTTCTTGACTACACCTTAACCTATGTGGCATCACTTGACACTGGAAAACCTGTCTAGTGTAACAAGAGTTGTGTTTTTTTTCCCCTTAACCTGGAGTCTCAAAGGAATTTGACAGTATCCTTCCAACACATCTGTCTCTTTAAGACACATGGTGTTTACCATTCTGTCCAGACAGTCCCTTAAATAAGAATTTGGGTAGAAGTCTGCCGCCTTTACCACAGTGACTTTTCTAGAGTCGATGTAAATTTAAGCCTTCCCACCAGATTTAGACATCAAGACTATCTGCGAATTCCAGCTGTCCTGACTCGGTTCAACTAAGCTGTCCTTCAGCATGCATTGTACCTCTGCTTCCACTTGGGCCTGTCCGTCTGGACCTAAGCAACAAGGTGGTTGTTCTGAAGGAATGGTTCCCCCATACCCACACCATGTGTAGCTAAGGTTGTACAGCCTGGCTCATTCCTACAAACTTTTTGAAACATTGTGAAAACCCTGGTTCGGACTTTACGCTGTTTTGCCTCCAAGTGTAAAAGCCTATTTAATTTTCCTAACCATTCTGTATTCGCTAATTGGATAGTTGGAGGTTCAATCTGAGAATTTCCTAGGCCTACTTCTGCCTCATCCTCACTATCCTTTTCCTTCTGCACAGTCCCGATTACCTGACATACCTGCACTGGCTTATCCTCCTCCCTGCGGTAATATGGTTTGTGCATATTAATGTGACGCAACCAGTTTTTCTTTTGGTGGTCAGGGGAGCCAATCAAGTAATCTACCTTACCCACTCTTTTGATCACTCTATATGGACCGCTGAACCGTGCTTTTATTGGTTCTTACTGTGATGGTAAGAACACTAATACTTCATCCCCTGGTTTTATGGTAGGTTGTGGTTTTCCCACCATTTGACAGGTATGGCACGCCCCACAAAATTGTTTCACATCCTTTGTAAGACCTGGCCAGTAATAAATGTTTGCTTATGTGTGATTTGGTCTTCCGATATCCCCTTTGTCCTGCAAAAGGAATGTTGTGTGCTAACCTTAATAATCCTTGTTGATATTTAGGTGGTACCACTATCTGTTCAACAACTGGGTGGCGCAGTGGTTAGCACTGCAGCCTCACAGCTCCAGCGACCCGGGTTCAATTCTGGGTACTGCCTGTGCGGAGTTTGCAAGTTCTCCCTGTGACCGCATGGGTTTCCTCCCAGCAGGTTGATGGGTAAATTGGTCATTATAAATTGCCCCTAGTATAGGCAGGTGGGGATGTGGTAGGAATATGGGATTAGTGTAGGATTCGTATAAATGGGTGGTTGATGGTCGGCGCAGACTCGGTGGGCCGAAGGGCCTGTTTCAGTGCTGTATCTGTAAATAAATAACAACTATCCAGTCTTTGTTGACAGGCCTGTGAGGTGGTCTCCATTTCCTCCTCAAAACCCCTTTTGCCAGAAAAGCCTTCCAGAACTCCTTTCACCTCAGCTTCTGACAGAGGTGTCTGTGCTATTCGGTGTATCTCTCGATCCGCTTGCTGTGCTGCAATGATAGACGATCTGTTAAACAACTCATTTGGATTATCTAAATCCCCAAAGAAGGTTTCAGATGCCTGGCTGTTTGTGGTGGCCTTTTACCTCCGACAATGGATCCTGTTTAGCCATTGCGCACTACACACGCAAGAAATATTCCCGGGACTTGTTCTGTAATTGCTCCATTTCCTTAATTTCACTTGGTTCCTCTGTAACTATAGGAGAAACTGATATTTTTGATCCAGCCAAATCATTTCCTAGGAGTAGATCAATTCCCTTTACTGGTAAACTGTGGACAAAACCTACAGTTACTATCCCAGATATTGAGTCACTCTCTAAGCGTACATTATACAAAGGTATGGGTATACACAGCCCACCAATTCCTTTAACTAAAACTTTAGTGGCCAAGGCGCACTCTGGTGGAAACCTTACATCTTTCCCCAGCAAGAGGGTTTGGGTTGCTCCTGTGTCCCTGAATATAATAGGTTTTCCTGCCTCCCTTACAGGATACGGAGTTACTCTCCCCTTTGACAAAAATTCACTGTAACTCTCAGGTATTTTATTCTTAACCTCTACGATCCTTTTAGTTTTTGTATCTGGTTTCACATTCACAGCT